>NC_071983.1:11040086-11055154 GCF_026283585.1 Hylaeus volcanicus | reverse complement strand
GTAATATAAATAATAACAGGATGCTAGGAATTTTTATAAATTTTAGTAAATCAGGACAAAAATTAAATTCTATGATATTTAATGTAAGTAATAGCAGTAATATAAATAATAACAGGATGCTAGGAATTTTTATAAATTTTAGTAAATCAGGACAAAAATTAAATTCTATGATATTTAAATATTTAGCGCGATTGGGGATAAAGATTCCTAATAATACGAATAACTATATGGTATTGTTAGGAATATTTTTTTAATTTTAATTTCAAAAATATTTGTTGTTAAAAATAATGTTTCTTAATGATACCAATAACATTAATAAGTCGTTAGAAATTTGCCAGAGCTGTCACTCAATTAATCAACCTTGTTCGCTACAGTGCTAAAATGACACATGCGATACGTAACTCGAAACGATTTTTATTTACAGTAACACAAAGTGAATGAACGCAATGAATCACTGAAAGTTGCACTATAAGCATTCGTGAATTTCATGTGATAGAAAGAACATACTTCGTCTTTACAAACGACACCATAAAACCATTTCGACGTTGGTAATCGGTTATATTAGGTTGTCCAGAAAGTTCGTGGCAATTTCTAAGAAAAATTCAAAGGCATATAATAAATATACATGAATTTATTGAATTACATAGATGCTATTTTGTTCCACAACTTTTCCACCGTTTAAGGGATGTATACATGTTATTTGTTTACAACCATTTCGACATATTCAGACCTGTACCACCTACCAAAAATCGACATGGACTTTCCGGACAACCCAATAGTAAAAAGAATTCTTAGAATCCAAATAAGGATTAAAAGTGTTTTCGGAAACACCTTGAAGAGCTTCCTCCTCGAACGAAGGACGACCTAGCGACACCGGAAACGAATCGAAAGCAAAGCCCGATCCCAAAACTCCACCCACGCGGTACTCATCTACCATTCGTCATTTTTATTTTCAGAATTTCTTCTCGAAGAGATCGTTCCGCTCGAACCCGCTGAAGAGAACGAAAAGCGTGACGAAGTTAGAGCGACAGAAGCAACGGGGCGCAGGTCTACGGGGTTGTCGTTCACACGAGTCCCTCCTCTGCGGACAGGCGGTGACCTCGATGGATCTCGCGGCCGTGACACCGTTGCATCCGAGCCTGCTTGGAAGACCTCATTGCTTCCAGGTCACGCCCAGCACCGGTGGGCCCAAGTATTTCAGTTGCAGGACCGCTCACGAACGGGACCAGTGGTTACACAGGTTGGTACCGTTCCTCTGTCTTCTTTTTCTTTCGCGATAAATTGCCGCGTAGGGGTCGAGTGCTCCACGAGGTCGATGAATCGGTACGAGTCTTCTAAGTGCCAAGTCATACCAGCATTGTGCTCGGAGAATGGCTATCCGTTTTGACCCACATCGCGTTTACTTTAACTTTACTCGATTGGAAGACACATGGCGCCGAGGATCGCTTGATTATTCTACAGGCGAACTGGATCTGATGCCAGTGGAATTGAAGATTTTTCTGAATATCTGTAACGATTTCAATGTTAAGTCTTGAAAGAACACGAAGGAAATAATCGTGCAACTATTAATCCATTGAGTATCAGACGAATAACCGATGAAGGTTCCTATGAGATCAAAACTCTATTTTTAGATAACTGAAAGTTACTAAATTCACTTCAGTATTCACTTTAATAACCTTATCAAAATTCATGAATCCTATCCTTTATTTTCTACATCTTACATCGAGAATTAACTCGTTTAGCTCCACAATGAATAGTATAACAACCCATACATTACCATTCAATGTATAAAAGCAAAATACTTGACCGTTAATAATGTTGATTCTAAAAACAAAAATTGATTTAACAGTGTACACGAAGCGTAGATTTATTAGGTTGTCCGGAAAGTCCATGTCGATTTTTGGTAGGTTTTACAGGTCTGAATATATCGAAATGGTTGAAAACAAATAACATGTATACGTCCCTTAAAAAGTGGAAAGGTTGCGGAACAAAATGGCGCCTATGTAATTCAATAAATACATGTATATATATTATATGCTTTTGAATTTTTCTTAGAAATTGCCACGAACTTTCTGGACAACCTAATATTGTATTCAAATGACCTACTCATTTCACATTTCGCTTTACATGTTCCACATCTTCCAAAATGATAACCATCGTCATAAGCAAAGTTTCTTCATTCTTTTTCTGTTGATGTTCTAATTTCATCATGTACGTTGAATCCAGTTTAAGGAAATCAGTTCAACCAGACGCTGAGCAAACGCGACGTACGGACAATTCCCTGCAGATTTGGCTGTTGGAAGCGAAGGGCGTGCCAGCAAAGAAGAGATACTTTTGCGAGGTATGTCTGGACAGCACCCTGTATGCAAGGACCACCGCAAAGTTGAAGGCAGACCTCTGTTTCTGGGGCGAGCACTTCGACTTCCATCATCTACCTTCCGTCAACACAATCCAAGTGAATCTGTATAGGGAGGCTGATCGGAAAAAGAAGAGGGACAAAAATGTTTTAATCGGTGAGACATTTAGTAAAATTCAAATTTGTTCACACTCGCATACTTGCCAGGAGGTTTCACGAGTAATCTTGAAATTCTATGAAATTCGATGCAAATTTAAGATTTACCTAAACGTCATTGTCGTAGAAACTAACTTTTTCAAAGACATTTTTTTATGCGCATTTTAAGAACATAAAATCTTTCGCGAGGTTACCTAAACATAGTCATTATACTCCATCGCCCATAGATGTCTGATATTTTTGGATACCTGTGATATATCTGGCTTGCATAAATTTTAGTATGCACTTAAAAATTGTGAAAATTGCGAGAAACTTTGCATTAGACCCAAGAGCCTGCCACAGAAATTTGTTAAGGGACACCATGTCTCGCAGATTTGCATGAAATATTAACAATATTAACACTTTATCTACCGGGCTATTTAGAAACAGTCTTCAATTTAAAAAGAATTTTCTGCAGTAGCATATGCCAATCTAGGCTGACAATAATTCCTCCATACTGTTACTGGATACATTGAAAGCCAAGTCTGTTTCCAAACACTGAACATTGTAAGTAGACAACCATCAACACGGTAAATAAATTCAAAAAGCTAAATACTGGAATTAGAAAGCCTATAAATAGGCTCCCGGTAAATAAAGTGTTAATGATAGCATCTATTCCAACCAGACCATCTAATCTAAAACACAGGAATTTAATTTCAATTTAATTATTACTTATAATTTAGATTTAAATTTAATTATCTGCAAACTGTATCTTTAAACTGCATTAAATTAATTTGCCAAAACTTATCTTTGCTTTCAGGTTCCGTCAGCATACCTGTGCATATCGTGACGTCACGTTATCTGACAGAGAAGTGGTACCCCGTGGTGGGAGATAAAGGTCCTTTGAAGGAACCCCCAGCGTTGAGGGTGAAATGTCGCTTCCAGTCTGTGGACATACTACCTGTTCAGGTGTACCAGGAGTTCCTGGAATACCTGAAGACCGACTACAAATCTTTGTGCGAGAAACTGGAGCCTGCGATTGGCGTCAAAGCGAAAGAGGATATCGCCACGGCTTTAGTAGCAGTCATGCAACGGGAAAAGAAAGCGCCACAGTTTCTCGCTGACTTGGTTATGATGGACATACACAGAATAGGTAGGAATAGGAGTACTGATCCAACAGACGCAAAATATTAACACTTTACCGACCGTTAGCCTATTAATAGGCTTTTTGCTAGGACAACCAATACTTTGTTACCTATTATCGACATAACAAGTATAAAGCAAACGTTCTGACCAGTCACTGCAACGAATAGAAAAACACGAGCAAGAGTTTCTGAAGTATCACCTAGTAAACTATATATATCTACTCGATATTCTTGCTGTAGACTATTAATATCGAACATCAAATAACGTGTATTGGCAAAGCAGGTTGAGCACTAGAAGTTAACTTCACTGTTTTAATCCTAAATAGATATTTTTAATTAGATCTGCAACTCCTTTTCTCCCTGTGGAGGCTTCTTTCGACTTGCCTTCGTCCACTAATCGATGGTAAATATTGAATTCCAGACGACGAGAGACTCACCTTTCGAGGAAATTCCTTAGCCACGAAGGCGATGGAGGCCTACCTGAAGTTGACGGGCGATAGGTATCTGCAAGAGACCTTGGGAGCGGTGGTGAGGGGCGCGGTAGAGGGTGGCGATTGCGAAGTGGACCCACTGAAGGTCGCCTCGGTGGCAGCCCTTCACAAACAACAACAGAATCTACGGAACGCCGTGGAGCTCGCCTGGAGCAGGATACTGGCCAGCCATGCTCACTTTCCTCTCGAGTTGCGCGAATGCTTCCGCATATTCCGTGAACGTCTGGCCGATATGTGTCGCGAGGACATTGCCGACAATCTGATCTCCGCGTCTATATTCCTCAGATTCCTCTGTCCAGCTATACTCAGCCCGTCTCTCTTCAATATTACGCACGGTGAGCCCGAGACTCGATATTTTTGTTTGAACAGGACTGTGTTCTGCTTTCGACATGACATACAAATTTTTGTTCGTTTTTCCTTTAACACGTTGCCTGCCAAGCTAAAACTCGTAAAAATTTCAATAAAGCTAAAATTTTGTCTAGAAACTATTAAAAATTGGATAGCTTTTAACATCTATCATAGTATTTAATTTTTTAACGTTGTCAAATTTACGAATCCTGTCCAGATTTATTTTCATTAATGTCTCATCTTTGAAATTAATTTTATTAGTTCCTTGTTCCTTCCTCACCCATTTCTGGGTGACGTGGCGACCAACGCGTTAAACGTGTCTATAGTTTGATAAAGGAAGAGTCAATTTTAGAGATCACTTAACACTTTATCTATCCCCCAATTTAAAACCTGTTTACAATTTACAAGAAGACCGACTTTATACGTTGTTGTATATTAATCCTTTATGATACATACCATAGTGATGTTAACATTTGTCTCCGAAGTCGGTGTTATCATTATGGTAGTATAATAATCAAACAAGGCACAGCTACATATATGCTGTTGTCAACTTAATATTAATGACGAATAAAACTAAGCCACAGAAGGACAGGAAAGGAGATAGTAGACTTAAATAAAACTCTCCTTCATTTCTGTGCTTTTAAATTTTCTTTCTTTACTTCTTACAGAATATCCGAACGAGAAGGCAGCGAGGAACCTCACTCTCGTGGCCAAAACGCTCCAGACGCTAGCAAACTTCACGAGATTTCAAGGAAAAGAGAACTTCATGGAATTCATGAATGACCTTTTGGAACGCGAGGCTCCATCCATGAAAAACTTTCTTCAGCTGATCAGCGTACGTATAATATACGTTCAGTTATTTCTGTGACTCACAAAATATCCTTGATATAACTATTATTCACTGTATCGCTCTAAAATGACAAAATTTTCTTCTTCCGCAGAGCTCATTCCCAAAGGACTCTCCAGCTAACAATTCGCTGGAATTCGACGGCTACATAGACCTGGGAAAGCAATTATCCCTCCTCCACGCGCTTCTACGAGAAAGTTTAGTCACGATTGCTTCGTCATCGTCACCCCTGCCCCCACCGAAACTGCCAGAGATCTTGGAAAGGATTTCCCTAGCTTTGGACCAACCAGGTCCGAGTCCCGTGCCAGCTTCTCATCGTTACCCGAACTTGCAGAACAATATCTTTCGTTACAACGATCCCACAATCGCGAACAGCAACACGAATCTCTCTGTGTCAGCCACGTCGACGCTGAGCAACCACAGCACGCTGAACGGGACGATCAGAGACAGCAACGAAGTGCTGCAGTCTAACACGTTAGGTCACAACAGCTCGCGCAGTCCAAACGTCACCAGAGCTGCCACTCTGCCTCGCAACGCGTACATGCCGACTAATGGGAAGCTTCAGCTGCAAATTACCACAGATGATTATCCATTAGAACCAGCAGCCTTCGTGTCACGTTCACCAACCCCGATTGTGAGACAACATAGGGCAATCGGGGCGAATAGAACAGGTGCAGGATATAGACTGACTGCCAGCGCGAGTCTTGCAAACGTGAATCACTGTCAAACACACCCCACCAGCCCTACGCGATCAGAAAGTCACAGTAACCTGAAGGACTCGAACTACAACATCAACACGTCCCAGAATAATCAAACGAACATCTGCACAATCGTCGCTCAGCAGCAACAGCAGCAACAGAATCACCGACACAATATCGCGCGGCTGCAGAACATGGACATCCACGACAGAGAGGACAACTACAATCACAACAACTACAACGTCTCAAGGTCAGCCAGCAGGAATCACTGTAACAAGGAGGAGAACGCGAATCAGATGCAGCATCAGAATTACAACAACGTATCGAAGACCACCGTGAACGCAAACGTAGTGGTGAATCCCTCGTCGAACCTAACGCTCTCTATCAATCACCAACCCAACAACAATTACAATAATAGCAAGATGAACAACACCGCTAACGGCAATCTGGATGAATTTTCAGACTTGCTCAGGTACGCAGACGATGAAGTTTCGGAGTCGAAATCGCAAAAGGGATCGCAGATATCGATCTCGCAATTGAGCAACGTTGCCTCGTCCGGTTATCAAAGTTTTGCTGCTTACAGTCAGAGTTCCAGCCCTGTTGATCTGAGTAGCAATAACGCAAACGCACACATAATCAGCGCCGCGCCTTTAGCTTTCGCGAATCCTGTGTACCGGATGGAACCGAATCACGGAAGAAATGGTAGGAGAGGTAGCAGCAGCTCTGAGGAGAGAGAAGGAAGCGGCGGTGGCGTCGAAGGTGTCAGAGGTGTTGATCTGAGTCCATCGCCTCCGCCTCAAAACAATGTCAGAAATCTTCAGAGGAACAGTCAGAACCAATGGAGGCAAACCAAACAAACACACAGGAATAACTCGGAACAGATTCAAGGCGTCTGCTGCCCGAAACACAGGAGGAGGTTGTCGCTGGACTCGACGCGAGATCTGTCCGACACTAGCGAAGAGGAAAATTGCACGACCAGAAGGAGCAAGTCTCGTAGTCACCGTAGCATCGAACAGGTACTGATTGATACTTAATATTTAATACTGCGTACTTGGTTTCTTTGATGATGAATAAAGGTACTAATTCCTAAGGTACAAACTTTACCATCCGTATTCGATGAATCGTTTAGAAAGAATTAGCAAAAGACTGGTTTATTAGAAATATTAATTTGTTTAAAAGATAATCTTAGAAGAATTATGATGGTGTTCAATTGACCCTGATGATTATACTAGAATTATGATTATAAAATTATGAAAGTTATACAATATTAAACAAAGTTTCTTTGTATAACTTCATCTTTCAAACAACAGAGACACATGGAGTCTTGCCGACTTTATTCGTCGTCCTCGAGACCAAGTTTCGCGCCAAATCAATCATTTCTCCGCAGCACGATTTCCCAAAGTCGCAAACCGCAGTCAAAAAATGGAAAACGCCAACAGAAGCCGTTTTAAAATTCGACCATTCTCGAAACCAAAGAGGAACTTTTAATTCTCGTTTCTTAACTCTTTCCTGTATATACGTGATCGTAACGTCACTGTTGTGAATAACAAGGTTCCTCTTTCCGTGCGGCTTTGACGTTCATGCCTCCCTCTCTCTTTGATCTCTCTTCATCTAACGGAACGCCTACCAGAGCAATCTATTCGCGGCCTCTCTCTTTCTCGTATGTGTCTTGTAACTAACAGCGCCACGTGTCTTCGTTTCCAGTACGAAGTGGAAATCGAGAGGCTGCGGAATAGCATAGATGAACTGAGGGCACAGTTCGGCATCACCGAGGATACCGATATTGACGGGATTGCACCGGATACCAAGATGAAGAGCATCATCTCCAGGTACTTAATCCTCATTAACGCGGCCGCTAACCCACCAAACTGATTCTCTGCCTGAGTGTGACCCACCTACCCTGCCAAAACCCTGTCGAATAACCACTTTTCTCTGCGTTTCACTTCGAGGCCTTCCGTCATACTCAGTCACTTCAGATTCCATCCTTTCCTCACTTCTTCGCCGCGTTAACAGCCGAGAAAACGTCGACGTCAATCGTGAGACGCGATTCGTGAAAGACAGAGCTGGGTACCATGACGCTTGCAAGGGAATTTTTCATCAGTCCTTTCAATTTAAATAAGCTTGATCCATTTAATAAAAAAAACTCCTTCGCATAGATCAGAAAATAATTAAGTAACGTTTTATTTCAAAAGACAGTTCCATCACAACGATTGGTTTATATTCAGCTTTGTCTACTCGGGGATTAATCGTTAAAAGATAAAATGTAAATATAGTTAGTAATCTGTGAAAGAGATGCCTTTTCTATGCAAGAAAAAAGAAAGACTAGTTAACCGGAAATAGAAAGAACGCCAAGGCGTAATTCTTGCAAAAAACGGTTATTATTCTCGAAATAATATGTATGTTTAATTGATTGTGTGTTCCTGTGCATTCTATCCGCTGCATTTGGTATACTCTGGCTTGATCTGGACCTTGGTGTAAGAGTCAATTATATTTCTAAGCTTCTTACGTTTTTACGTCACATTGTTTAGCGTATAATGTCTTCATTCTCTCTTGTTTTCGTAAACGGCGAATACACGCGAATCGTCGCCGTACGATCCGAGTTAGATTTATAATAACATATTTATTCATCTCACCCATCTTATACTTTGAACCACCGACGAAAGCATTATTCACCCTACGTGCATACTTACATCACCGTCCAATAACATTTTGTCAGTCTGTCTCATATCACTGTTACTTCACTCCACTTCACTCGACAATCTCGTCACAATCTCGGAACACGTTTCATTCTGTTCACATGTGTTGCACTGCAATCTACTCTACAATCCACTATTTTTTTTTGCGCATCAAAGTCTCTGTGTAGCGGATCGCAGCGCGGAAATGTTCAGGATACAGCGCACGGTGTATTCGATAGTCAGTTTATTGTTAGTTTCATTTTTTCGTGTTGTGACATTTTTTACAAATAGACCAATTGCTAGATATGTTAATTTCTTTGGAGATCATTACAAGTTAATTGGATTCTTGTAAATGGTACATGTGTACAATAGCATACATTTTTGTAAAATTAATTTTCTATGCATGACACGATAGAAAAATATGTATTCAGAAAACTAAGCTGTAAGAGTTCCTTGTCATACAATCAAATTATTACAGTAAGTTTAATCCACTAATTTCAATAATTTAAATTGATCTTAACAATTCCGTTAATTTTAACATTTACTCTTGCCTACTAATTTTTATCCTTTTAGCTATTGGCGTTCTGCTTAAAAACTGATATAGCTTTAAAAAGACTGTAAAAGACTAGAAAAGAGCCATCGAATATATAAAACATTTCCAGGTATTAAATGTGCATGAATCATTATAATGTTTTAGTTACAACAGTAATGCAACAAAATTGTTATTTGCAGCAAGACAAAATAGCAAAGCACTAACTGCAAGCAATTTACTTTTTGCACGAACTAATTTTCTAGTTATTTTTACTGTTGCTCGGTCGAGTGAACTGTCCTGAACGTTTCTTCCATGCCCACTACTCACACACTATGTTACAACTTTTCATTGTGGTCAATCGCGGAGGCAGGTGCCTTGCTTCTGTGATCAATGAATCTATGTATCCATGCACTACACTTAATGGTTCCTTTTGGTTGTCCAAGCATATATTTTGCACCAGACACTGCTGCATCCTTTGAATTTCATTTCTGATTATATCGATGTTCTTTTTTTTAAATATATGCATCGTGGTATGCTTGGATAGTCTCCAGCCTCCCTGTGAAATCTCTCTGAACTTGAAGTACCAAACACGTTGGCAAGGGACATCAGCCAAGTATCTTACATTGATCTCAATCTCCAAGTCAATACCACCATAAAATGTGCAAGGAGGAATATAAATATAATTTCTGTGAAGGCAACAAACATCTAGTGTTGCCTAGACTAACTTCCAGAACCATATACAAGAAAATGTTTTACTTGTCTTCTGCTAATGAAAATAATAGAAGTGGACAAGGCACATTACTTTGCATGTCTTAACATACTTCAAAGAGAACCGATTCAATTACAATTTCTTGAAACATGTCCCTCTTCTTGGTGTATCTGCCAAAATGAAAAACCTAATTATCTGCATAAGACTATAGAGAGAATTAACAGGTGAAGCTCAGTTCCATGTGTACGGAGAATCATCAAAATACTCTCTGTTTCTCCAAAGAATCATAATACGTTTGCTGCATTCAGTTGGAGAACCATCCACCACAGACTGTGCTACATTTGTCATAACTTTGTTGTCTTAATGCCTTAATGTCTTATGCATGTATATGAGACAGAGTTATTACTTCAATTGCTTATATGAGTATAAGAGGGTGAAGAATTACATATACATAATATTACCCTTCCATGAAAGATCAGAGAGTTACATACATCTGACACTGGTAACAAACGTGTTAACAAAGATCAGTTTAATGGAGAACCAGAGACTGTTCGGATGGTAAACACACAATCTGGATCTCCAACAACAAAAGCAGATCTCTACCGATTAAGTTCACCCAGAGACCTCTAAACCGTGGTTTTTTTTTTTTACTTATTGTAGGTTAATCTCTGTGGAGGAGGAGCGGCGGCGCGAACAGCAAAAGATGTCGGCCGCGTTGTCGTACAAGCAGCGCGTGATCGACGCGCAGGAGCAGCAAATAGCCGCCCTGGATGCCGCGAATTCGTGTCTAATGATGAAAAACACAAGACTGTTGTCAAAATTGAGCACCCTGACACAACAGTACAACGCTAAGACCCAGTCGAGCAACGAGGCAGCAGCGTTGCTGCAGAACATCGCGGACATCGGTGAACTGAAAAGCTCGTCCTGTTGAGAATGCAGTCGTGTGTTGCTCGTTCATCGGCAAGACTGTGTCGCCAAACCCGCTCCGGTGAACCAATTGGCAAAGAAGGGACGAACGGAGAATGAGTTACAATCCATAGAATCGTATTCGTACTTTTGTAGCTAAAATTCAAGCCGATTTTCGTTTCGAGGATAGTCGACACGTTGAGAAATCAGTTTCGGGACTTTGTAACGCGAGGTTACCGCGGAGTCACGCTCGGTTGCACACGCAACTCTCTGGATCCTCCCTCGTTTCATTCGTGTTTAAGAATTGGAACGATAGCTCGACAAGTTTAATTAGATCCCTGGTAGTAGCATCAGTATGAAAAAATGTATGGAGGCGATGAGTTCAGGCTGTTAAACTGTCGCCTAAACGAACAGTCTACGAAGAATCTGGAAAGATGACAAAGATCCAAGTTGAATTGGATTGATAAGTCTTATTTAACTTGTTGAACTATACTTCTCAAGTACAAAAATCCGTGTCTCGAGGGTTTCTGAAAAGTGTTCCAGGGATTGGAACGGTTACTAACCAGAAACTAGCCAGCGCGTCAGTTACTTATAGCACAGCAAGTTTGATAAGATAATAGTAGCTAAAGTACTAAAGTAGTAGCTAACAAAGGCGTGAATGACAAGGATAAGATGAAGCAATTAAGACTATCTGTTAGGTATATAATCTAACTAGTGAATCTGATATTTTTAATTATTTATAACATAAATTATTTTTCTTCTAAAAAAAATTATGTAATCAGATAATGATGAACATTGATAATGGGATACGAATTGCAAGGTAAATTTTAAGAAGAACAACCTTTTGTCTGTATACATACTGACATGAGAAATTGTAAATAATAGCAATTATAAACACATTGCTTGATGGTCGCATTAAATTGACCATATCGAGCGCGTATTGACAAGAAGATTTGGATTCCGAGATCACATAACTATGTATCCCTATTTTGACACAGAGTTATTGGAGGTTAAAACAAGAGTTATAAAGACTGACAAGGTCGAATCAAGGTCCAGGGATCTTATTTAATACGTTAAACACCGCATTGGTCTCTTTAGACCAGGGCTGACCATTTCGTTTAAGCTATGACATCATACCAATCTTTACATAATACTGTTACAAACAAATAGTAATACTGATGTCAAGTCTGATATCAACGACTGATATCCATGACTGATAATCAAGATTTAGAGTGGTCCAATCCAAAAGCCTACAAACTGAACGCTTATCTCTAATATCTGCAAAGGGTACACCCATCTTTATTTAGATTCTTTTTACAAATTGCATAAATTTCGTACTAAAGTATTATATTCTTTATTTATCAACTTTTATTCCACAAAAGCTATAATACGCAGGAACCGGCGTGGCGTTTAACATGTTGACTTGTTGAGCTGTATCTCCCGATCTAGCAGCGTTTCGAGACATTGAAAACCTATAATCTCACGAGTACATTAGGTTTAACGAACCTAGTCAATGCAAAATTCGCTCGAGATTAATGGAAATGAAAAGGGAGGAAAGGGTGAGGCGTGTGCGGAAATAGAGGCTACCTAGTGAATAGGCAAACGGGTTAAGTAGATAATTTACGTCGACCTCCACGTGACATAGCGTTAAGTTTAATTAGAACCGGATAATTCGCGAACCTCGCGTTGTTTGTAGTTGAGAAGAGCAATGAGAGATTAATCGCCACCCGATCGTTGATCTGTTGTCGTATTTCGCTGATTCGTCCCCCAATGGCTTTCCTCTGTTCGACACGAACAAGCCTGAAAGTCGTCGAAGCAATGAGTGGGATAGGGAAAGGTTTGACCCTTTCAGTGTTGAGATTCAAATCGAAGCGCACGTCGTATACGGAATTATGGCGGTCATATACGTTAAGCATAGTATTTTGATGCCCATAGGCGTTCAACGCACAGACTATATGGAATTGTAAGTGCACGCGACACTGAAACATTTGGAATTGGAATTATATTCATCTAACGATGGTTAAAACATCTAAGTAAAGGCAAATCGCTTAACCTTGCTGGTAAATACAAGGTGGTGGTACAACCAAGCAGTGCGCGATTCATCATGAAGAAATAAGTCAAAAGTGCAGAATAAAATTTGTTTATCTGAGGCTTTGTTCTTAAAAGAATCAAGCTGAAAGTTGATCAAGTGCAAGTATACTGTTAGTTACTCGTAATTTTATTTATAAACATGTACAATGTCACTGTATGCTTCCTGTTATCGTTATCTTCAGTTGTACCACCATTGCTGGAACACCTTGTGTAATTGGGATCTGATACAGAAATTTCTAATCAAAGGGACCGTTATATGCGAAAACATAGTGATTGCATACGTTAAGCATGATGATGGCTCGACGCTCATGGGTGTTCATCGTATGGATTACATTGAATTGGTTGTTAGCGCCATCAGCATTGATAGGGTCAGGATCTAGGTCTGGCAGTGGACCATAGAAGCAGAGACGAATCTCTCTTCTCCGTTTCGTCACTTCCGTTTCATTTTCTTTTTCGTTTAGCATCGTATGTACCTTGACGCACAGCCGCATGCACCGTAACCGCCTAGCATGACGTACGAAGATTGTAACATGTGTATTGCACCGATGTGCAACTGAATCCTTGAGCACCGAGTCGTACTTCGACGTCACCCTGTATATGCGTGTACATTTTTTGTAGTTTTCGTTTTAAGCGCCGCTGGGTCATCGCGAACGTACGACCTTCCTTTCATATATGGTGGCCATTTTAAATGTACGAGTCGTCCCTCTCAGGGCATTCAACACCACCTGAGACGAAACAAGTTGATCGAAATTTAGCGTTCGCACCACGAGTCTTCGAGCGTGCGTTCGATCGCAAACTCCGATTCTTACTTTTATCGATGATATATTTATTTAGTAGTTCTACCAAAGATGAAGAGTGTTTTCGTTGTAAAAAAGAAAAAGAGAGAGAGAGAGAGAGAAAGAGAGAAAGAGGAGCAGATTTATATAATATATATTTCGTCGAGTACCGCGACCGAGGTGCTGGTGCGCGGTGCAAAAATTCGAATTTACTGCGGTCGCGTAGTGAGACTTTTCAAATGTTTTTTTTTTTTTTATTATCATTAGTTTTGCACAATCGATGCATTCATGCATGACAATTAGACGCTTGACGGTCTCGTTTGTTCGCAAGCGTTAGCGCGAGTTAATGTTTTTACATCACAGCAACAATTTGTAGCCGTTGTAGAGCGAGATGCACGCGAGCAAAATAGAAAGACTGTCGTGAATGGAGGAACGATAGACTAGAGTAAATGTTGGGAATGCATGTAGAAGAGAAAAAGTGTTCGTGCCCGTAATAAATGCGTGTGTATGAATGATACTACGTGCGTGAAACGTATGAGAGAAGATTACGATTCAGTTTAATGTTATTAAAAAAAAAGTATTATCTCGTCGACTTGTACCATAGCTTATTCTCGGGGCGTTTGTGAGAGCGTTTTATTTTCTCGCCTTTCGCCGATTATTTTTGTATAGAGATATCTATCTTCCCTATTTCTTTCACTCTGACCCATCCCTTCCCCGTCCCCGCGCTCGATCTTTACACTTTTTGTACTTTCTTTAACGCGAGCTGAAAATGTTTTCAATCGTCGTGCGTTGACGATTATGAAATTAATATATTTAATATCGTTTCCCTCTCCATTTCCCTTCTTGTTGGACGATGTAATCGATAAACGATAAAATAATCTATTTAAAATGACTTGGATAGCCTGTACATTGCTAAGTTTTTGGTATATTCGTTTCTGCAATACATCATCTGTATTTAAGCGTATAGCATCTGTTAGTAACAGTACATGAACAAATAAATATGATTAGACATATTACATCCTGCATTTGTATTTATTCAAATTAGAATTAAATAACTTGGAAACATCCCATTTCTGTTGTTTCGTGGCGAGATTTCGTGGGACTTGTTAATACGAGGTCGCGGGTTTTCACCCTTTTCAGGATGCGGAGTGAAAAGAAGGTGAGGAGTGAACAAGGCGAGAACTAGAGCTCGGATACAGTAAAGAACTGTTTGTCACGTAAAGAAAATGCCCTTTTATGCGGCAATCTGTTTGTCTGTTTGCCGGTCCGGTTGCCTGATCGTGAGCGCAAACGTGCCACCTCTTCGCACATTATATGCTCCTGATACCAAAATTCAAAATCGGCCAGAATTTCGAAATT
>NC_071983.1:10996011-11040076 GCF_026283585.1 Hylaeus volcanicus | reverse complement strand
GCAAACGTGCCACCTCTTCGCACATCATATGCTCCTGATACCAAAATGTAAAATTCAAAAATTTGACACGTACTAAACATTCCTTGTGTCACCTCTTCGCATATCATGTTCTCCTGATACCAGGTAAGATGAATTTGTTAATAAAGTAATATCAGCTTACATTATTATCCGACTTTGACTTTGTTCACAAGAATTATTAACTTCCCTTCGGTGAAACATAAATTTATTGATGACAAGTGATCATGTAATCAGTATGTAATGCAAACGCAAGTCAACAATGTAGGATCTGTTGCGAACGTAACAGAAATATATGCATTTTCATTGAGTCGAATACATCACCATGAAGTAACATAGGGATGTCTTTAACAGCTGAAAAGATACCTCTTATTGGTTAAAAGAAAATCGACTTTCTACTGATGAATATAATGACCGCATGACAATATAAATTAAAGACACGTACAGTCGCGAATCCTTCGATAGAGGGGTAGTACACGATCAAAATTTTCATATCAATTACTCTAAAACTTTTCGACATAATGAATAACAACATCTTCTGAGTTGATACCGACGTTCTATACCAATCTGTATTATACCTATGAATTTAATAAAATTGTGTTCATTCTACATACTCAACGATGTGAATGAGTAAATTTAATGGTCACAAAATCAGATCCAACCTATGAACATACACAAAGCAATTCAATTCTAGAAGGTGCAGTGATACTTACAAAAACGTAAAAATATTATTGCTACGGTCTACCATATGTTGCACTAAGAAGTTGATGTAAAACATGTATACAAACATTGACATAATCATTATTATGGATTGCAGCGTCTCTCCCATTCGGTTTACCAGGAATATTGTTTGTGATAACTAAAAAATAGTAAAGATGAAGTTAAAGGTCTCTGAATTTCTTAACCATAAAGAAGATCAGTGACTTACACGAAATAACACAAGGCTTTCAGAAAGAACACCTATGATTAGAAAAACAGAATACGATACTCCAAAGGTAGACATCAAATCAGTGGAAAACCTTTAAGAAAAAATAGAGAGAACGTCGCAAATGAACTTGAAGAACGCTATCACAAAATTAAGTTGGAATTCGGAAATTTCATTGACGAGAAATTTGCAAGATTGTTAATAAATGCAATGGTTTTGAGACTTAGCACGATAGCCATTAGACCATAGCTTTTATTAATGATCTTGCTGACTTCTTCCGAGACAGTACCGGCAAAGATTAGTAACAATTCGAGCAAATATTTTGTTTCTGTACAGTACTGACTTTAACGCTCTTCTGTGGGATTCCACAGATTTTATTAGCTTGTATTTGTTAACTGGATGGAACTGTCTTCCATGAACACCAGAAACGGGAATACAATCCAGAATTGCCTCGCGCATACGATGACTGGAAAATGTCAAAAAATTAAAAACATTTATAATTCCTACTGAGAAGAATAACACCTATTCCGCTTTATTTATAAATTAAAAATGTTGGTTCTGTTGGATCTTGTCGAAACTTATGTAAGGAATAAAAATTAAACAAATACTGGGTCATTCCAAATGAAATACATATATGCGGTACGAGGCGGCTATCTTTAATATTTTATTACGACGCTAATCGAAAGAACACCAAAATGAAACTTCAAGGAATGCAATGATAATTTTTTCGGATTTTTAAAAGCGTGACCTCGAGGTGGTATTTGCAAATAAAAATATATTCAGGAAGAGCAATCCCTCCCGATTAAAATAAAAAAAAAACCGGTCAATAGGATGAACAGTTAAAGAGAGAAAAAATTCAAATGTACAACCCATTTTCATCAAAATGGGAAAAATTGCAATATTTGAAGGTTTGTATTTCTCAAGCGGTTTTGAAACGAGCAATATAATCCTCCTCCCCTCCCAGTTTCACGTAAACTACAATATATTTCATTTGGAACAAAATCGGAGACATCGACCAAAACGAGTGATCGATTTGGCGTGGAATGACCCTACTATTTTTGACTATGTATGAATGTGTTACCGCGTGTATTCATTATCAGACTTATCTTACCAAACAATTACAAACAACGAAGCAAGGTGCTGTATCAACATCATAACAATAGGTTCACTTGCAATAAACGTTGTTCCACTTATAATCATCATCAGGCACTGATAAGACGCGATCAGAAAAAAGTACTTCTGTTCGTCTATGAAGTACTCCGTTACTATTGGAGACACATGAGGACGGGTTTCGTTCAATGGCGCTACAATGTCCAGGAGTTCGGATGTGAAGTGAGATACCACCGTAAGAAACATCGTCGGGTACATAAATACTGCAATAGGTAGATTATTGCAAAAGTGCGAACACGCAGACGCTGGCTTCTTTGATTTACGATTGTTCCTCACATGCAAAAATGATTGAATGACGTCTTCCCGTGTAGGCGTACTCTTTAAGAATCTTCAGCTCCTCGTCATCCATTGTGTTCCAATCGTGAATCATATCTTCCATAAATGCTTTTAACTGAATTAAATATTGTACTTGTACACTGTCAGGTGAACAGGAGTCTGACAATCATTCGTTCAACTTACTTTTTCAGCATGTCGCCAAAACGCAACGTATTTGGTGAGAGAGCCCAGTGTTATCATTATAGACCACATGTTTTTTAAAAACACTATCATCTCGAACTCTTGTGTGACGACGGGTACAAACTAAAACCAATGCTGTAGAATTATATCCTTTCATAACATCTAAACGATCACCACAGATTAATTGCAGTTAAGTATGCTAAAACAGAATCACCCATCATTCGTTATAGTTGCAAAGTACTGGTAACCCCTTATATTTGTTACTAAATGTCACCTGACGAACGTCTATCGAATAGAGAATAGAGCGAACATTCCGAATAAATAAATGTATAAAAATTGAATAAATCAAGTATTTATTACAATATTGAATATCATTAGTTAAAAGAATTTTCGGTTAGGAAAAGATAAGTATTTTTTGTCGATTTTTACCAGTGGTAAGAATTATCAATATAGGATGGGTGCAATATAGGATACAACTTAGTAATGTGCATGTGAATACAGAAAACTATATTTAGTAATTGTACCTGAGGTATTAGATAAATCGTTAAAAGAATAGTAATTGTTGGATTCATGAACCGTCGAAGATTTTCATTCTGATATGGCCAAAGTCCAATGGAAGAGAGAAGTGTTATAATGAAACCATAGTACTGTAATAGTGAACGATCCATATTGTAGGGTGACTGAAACACGACTGGTCACAATGTCTCTGCACTCGACCAGTTTTCTCTCTTGTTTTCATATTTTTTATATTTTCAGAGAAACATTTTCCTCAATGAAGAAATGCAGGCCCTTAGACCAGTAGAGTGATTGGCAGGTGCTATAATTTCGAAATTCTGTACATACACCACGTCGGTGGTACGCTACAATCATTCATCGATCGGTCTGTCTCCCTAATAAATTTTTAAACAGTAGCACTTCCGAAAATTATACGTTGCTTTTGAAACGAAATATTGTATCATAATTCTCCATCGATGCTTTGGGTTAACGAATGTTTTACGAGAATTTTCTTTCAATCTAGTTTCAGATGCGGGAGAGTGCCATGTGACAGGGAGTATCGTACAGTTGAGCATTTCATTTCTTTTGAAATGAGTGTATGAATTGGAAGACTATATTAAAGAATTGACAATGGCTAGCATCGATTATCATTTTGAGAAGGTCAGTTACTTATACTCACTAAATGCTCTTTATATAAATGCTCTGTCTAAAAAGAAACCGAACTTTTGCTATAAAAAGAAAAAAGTACAAGTAAAGTTTTTACACACACGTTTATTTACTCAAAATAATCTCCCTCTGTGTCAATACAGCGTGTAGACCGCGTAATTAACATTTCGAAGGACCTTTGCAGCTCCTGTTTTTGTAGCCCGTTTAGTACGGCGGTTACAGCGGCCTGAATCTCCGAAATGCTGCTATAATGTGTCCCTTTCATTGGAATTTTCAATTTTGGGAAAAGAAAATAATCGCAGGGAGACAGATCAGGCGAGTAGGGTGCATGATCCAAGGTAACAATGGCAATTCCAATGAAAGGGACACATTATAGCAGCATTTAGGAGATTCAGGCCGCTGTAACCGCCGTACTAAACGGGGAACCAAAACAGGAGCTGCAAAGGTCCTTCGAAATGTTAATTACGCGGTCTACACGCTGTATTGACACAGAGGGAGATTATTTTGAGTAAATAAAAACGTGTGTGTAAAAACTTTACTTGTACTTTTTTCTTTTTATAGCAAAAGTTCGGTTTCTTTTTAGACAGACCGTGTATGTCAACTCAATTAGAGTCCACTGGTAGCGACTTGAGCGAACGTAGCTTGAATTCGACGCTATTCGCCCCGAGAGACAGCGACAAAATTCGGAACAGACACACCCCATGGAGAAGAGGTGATCGACAATGGTTAGCTTATCCGACGGTCAGGAAGAATTTCCAGAGTCGACGGGGAAAGGAAGCTAAACCAGGAAACGGGGACAGATGGTGTGAATTAGGGGCCATGCGGACACGGTGAATTTTAAACTCTTAAAAATTCAAGAGCGTGAATTAAATGAATCTGATAAAGGGGACTTTTGGACCAAAAAGATTGAGAATCACTGATCTGAATATTCATGTATGGCTATCCTCAGACAGTACCAAATTACTTTTGCCCAATTCTTTTAACATGTTCTCCAATGTATCGATTTTATTTTGCAATTGTTTGTTTTTGTAATTACTAAGACATAATTTTCTCCTTAAAAGAGTTACTTCACGTGCATGAATATCACGTATCTGAACTTTTGTTGGTGAGTTGAGTAACCTCTTAGGCGATATACAAGTTGATTTATCTACTATTGCCTTCTCTGTTACACTTTCTTCAATTTTTATACATTTGCTAGTGCCTGTAATAGTACATATAAATCATTTTCGCAAAAACCACAATAGAATAATATAAGTTAATAAACAAAACAAGTATGATTACAAGTTTTAATTCGAAGATTGCCTAACGATATTAAAAAAAGTAATACTAACCTTTATCAGAAGATAGTAAATGTTCCTCAACAGATCTTAAAGCAACAGGTTCTATAACTGGTATTGTACATTTTTCCTCATTCTTGACTGAGTTAACTTTTTCTTGAGATAACTGTAATACATATTGTTAGTTACTACAATACTGTGGTATCATAAAAGTACATAGTGACTATTTATACAAATGAAGAGTGTTTGGGACTAAGCAGTTCAAGATAGAGAAACCATTTATGCTAGCTTGCTGGGTGTGAGGAAAATGTGTACAAGTGTCAAAAATGCATTCAATTGTTTAGACCTTTGGTGGCACTATAGCTGTGTATATATGTATATGTATACATGGAAACACAAAGAATGAGCTCAAGGATCCAGCAGGATCCTTGGAAAGAGACTATCCTAATAGGAGTTAATACCATGTTAAGAGAAAATTGTACCAAACTGTGAACTATGTTCAGTAACAAGAATAATTTTATTTCCACCATATCACACTTTTGCAAACTAAATCCTACAATATTATATAGTAAATTAATTAAATAAAATGATTACTCATTGCATTTACATGTGGAACAGCACATTTTTTCAATTTTCGTAGCGAATATCCTGGATCATAGTCCTCTTCATGAAAATGTGCAGAACAGACAGCAGCAGTTTTATGGACTTGAATGCCCACCAGGTGTATGGCTATAAGCCATTGTTCTCGTTTTTCTACATTTTTTGGAAATCTAAAAATACGTCTTCGTATTTGTGTGTATTCTACAATATATAAATATCGTCTGTTTGCATATAAACATATAACACTACAGATTTTAGAGTTAACCTAACCTATACATTCATAAATCTTTACTTACAAGTGAAACGAAATCTTCTGGTTTTTTGCTTCATATTCCAATTGCTCGTAATTTTTTTTTACACTGCGATTTTTGCAACCAAATACTACACAGTAACTCATTTTCTTTGCCGATTTTATGTTCTATATTCAGTTGAAAAAAGCTGACTGTACAGTACTATCAACAATAAGTACTATAGATATAGGAAACAACTTTGACTTGGTTTGACTATAGTCAAAGGGAAACAACGGGGGTAACCATCGGTAATACAGTTCAATTCAGTTTGGGGAATACAAACAGCTCCCACTGAATAACCAATTTAGCCTATACCTCGTTGGTAATTGTAATAATAAAAATTCTTGTGAAAAGAGTAACAACATTTTGAACCACACAAATAGACAAGTATGTAACCCAAATTTGTTTCTCCGCTAAACGTTTTGTCTACGCGAACAAGAGTCGTGACAGTGGTCGGCCATATTGAAGCTATACACAAGTTAAAGTGATCGTTCGTGAATATAACACTAGTACAGTTAGATGCCTAAGTTCCCTGTCTCACACTCGCGAGACTTGTCAAGTCGTGGTCTACTGTTCCTTAATTCGTTAAGCACGTAAGTACCTAATTACTTCGTATAGCATACACGTAACAAAACGCTATACTCTCAGCTACATTACCGATTGGGTTAATAGGATTTAAAATGCCGGTATGATTTCGAAAAAAACAAAAAGGACATCCTCTGCTACGTTTATTCTGTCGCTGATCAATTTTCAAGGATAGCTTGGCAGGTACGCGTCAATATGAATGAATCCGTGTAATGAATGATGTAAAATATTGTGAGCGTAACTCTAACATTGACTTTCACCAATCTTTTAAGGAGGCGCTCGGAGTTGTGTGGGTGTATGGATGTCCGCGTTTGTGTGACAAAGTGCGCATAGTAGGTGAGGTCATACACCCATCACTCGCGCAGGTGGTTCATCCTCCATTCCCGCAGTACAGTCAGTCTGTAAAGCAAGTGCACGAGATCATCTGAAGATCTGAAGGAACTCCAGTTCGTTACGTTACTGCATTCAACGATGACCGATAACATGTTGTTTAGTAAATTTTCTGTGCCGATCCTAGCACTCATGGTCACTGTCACTCATACTAACTACACAGACATTGATCTGTCGCCGGATCACATCAAGTATTATTTCAATTCTTTTCCCACGGCAGCCGAAAAGTGCCGCAACGACACTGCCTGTCCGTACAAGGTAATATTTCGTGTATTAATAACGCGGTCATGTAAAAAAATGTTGCTATGATTAAGTGAATTTCCGTGTGTCTCAATTATCTTTTTTCGCGCGAAAGTTCAGGGCAGTAAGTGTTAAACAAAATTCAATCAAAGCAATGAATCAAATGGTTAATCGTTAAGAGCTCGTAACAATCAATAATTAAATTAATTTAATTATTCGAATAATGAATCTTAATGCGTTTAATCTTTTTTAAATGTATCCAATGTTGGTCGCTGGTAATTAACGAACTTATTAACCAACAATTAGAGTAATCTAATGATTAATTTTTCGATAAGAATAACATAATACCAGAGAGATTAATGATTAATTTATTTGTTAATCGCCGATCATAATCGATTTAAGACTTAAATTTTGATGAAAGTTGTGTAAAATTTTGGGGACTTTGAATGGTCAGATGCAATGTTTAAAATCTCGGTGACACAAAAGAGACAAATTAACGAAAAATTTTTCTTCGAAAAACTTAGGATAGCCTTGATACCAAAGCTTGTTGGGGTTACGAGCCAAATTGCAAAGCCGAAAATTCTTTTTCCGTTCCTCAATGTCCAGGTGATCATAAAGGATGGGTAACGACGAAAAAAGCTCAATTAGACACGTTTTACGCTCAAGGCGATTTCGGCTACGTGCGCGATCAGAGAACGGAAATGTCAATTTTCTGTGAGCCATTATTTGTGGTGAGTTCAATTTATACATAGTTAAAAAAAAAAAAAATAGGTTATTTTCTTCAATGTCTTTTTATCTGCATAATGGTTTTCGTTAAAGGATGATTCGTCCCTAGAGTGCTCGGAACACATGAGATTCTGTAGAGCAAGAAATATAATGATAAATTTTACGGACCTACTCCAAAGAAAAGAACCGATACGCTACAAAATGGATGTTTTAAAGGAGGGTCAAATTGGTGGATACTGCACGTATGTACAGAACCACGCGATCTGTACGACGAATTTTGATTACAAACTTAAGCACTATCTCATGTCTTTAAACCAGATTAAACGAGAAAAGATTGCAAGATAATGCGGATCATATTAGTCCATTGCAATCGTGGGGACCAGAGTTACGAAATTTCCGGAAGCTACCTCGACCACCGATCGTTAATGGCGACTGTGATATCGTTATCGAGAAGCCAACGTACATAATGAAAATAGATGCTAGTAAGTCGTAAAAAAATTAATTCTATGCTGAATTTCGTGCCGGCGAACACAAAGTTTAGGCACCCACTCATCCGCCGAAGTCGTTCTGTTTCAGTAGTAAATATGTATCATCATTTTTGCGACTTTTTCAACTTGTACACGTCATTGCACGTAAATCTCTCGCACCCCGCCGCATTCAGCACAGACAATCATATAATGATCTGGGAAAGTTACAGGTAACCGACACCAGCACAACAGGAAAATTACGAGATATTAGATACCAATCGTACTCTCGCTTTCAGTTACCGCTCGGCGTTTCAAGACACCTTCGAGGCTTTCACAAGAAACCCGCTGTGGGATTTAAAAACTTTCCGCGGAGAAACTGTCTGTTTCAAAAATCTCGTATTTCCGTTACTGCCGCGAATGATCTTTGGTCTATACTACAACACGCCCCTTGTACGATTTTCTTTTTACTCTTTGTTTCTTTTTTATTTCCAGTTACTATATAAACTTGTAAAGTTTCTTCTAAAATAACATTAAATACGTCGCAAATGTTTCTTAATTTATAGATTTATCTACTGACATTTTTATTAATTGAATAATGTTTTAGATTTATGGCTGTGAGAAAAGTGGATTATTTAAGGCTTTTGGTGACCATGTGTTGCATAGACTAAGCATACCTCTTCACGAAAGAAAAAACCAAAGGATACGTGTGACCCTGCTGAGCAGAGACACACAATACAGAAGAATTTTAAATGAAGACGAGTTAGTGAAAGCTTTGAAAGAAAATACCGAATATAGAGTTAGAAAGGTAATTGAATTAACTTGATTATTATTTGAATTGATTTGATGATTTCCATTTCTATCCACCTCTAGTGATATCCCATTGAGTTTATTGATTCGCTGAGGAAGTGACTGAGTGTTTCATTCTTCTTACCACACCATCTGCAAAGGATGCTAAGCCCTTGCATTTTGTGTAGGCAGCAATGCAAGTTGCAGTGTCTGGTTAAGATTCTCAGACTTCTACTAGTTTTTCTTTTGTTGAAATTTATGATATCCCTTTCTTTCATCTATCCTCATTCGATTTTTTCTTTACTTGTACCTTCTACTTTGGTGTATCGCCTGCATATATGTGATCAAAATATTATTCTTGCAGGTAGTCTATAATAAAAAGGTTCCATTCAAAAAGCAATTAGAAATTACAAGAAACTCTGATATTTTTATTGGTATTCATGGAGCTGGATTATCACATTTGATGTTTCTACCAGATTGGGCAGCTGTGTTTGAGATGTATGTGTGAATAATTTTTATCTCAAGAAATTACTGTATTTCTAATGTATGATTATTGTTTAGATATAACTGTGAAGATCTGGGATGTTACAAGGATCTTGCTCGTTTACGCGGTGTGAAATATTTCACATGGCAGAATACTTCAAAATTAGTACAACAAGATCCCGTAAGTATTGATCTATTATTTATGCATATTAAGTAAAAGCATAAATTAACATTTTTTATAAAAGTAATTTAAATTTTACGTAGGGCACGCATCCTGATGGAGGAGCTCACGCAAAGTTCACGAATTACAGCTTCGATGTGAAAGAATTTCTACGTATAGTTTCACTTGCCAGAGATCACGTGAGAACTCATAATGCTTTTAAAAAATTCATTAGTAAAAGAACACAAGGAAAGAGGTCGGAAGTAAAAAACGAAACTGTAATAACAAACGACGTTAAAGACGTCAAAACTCCTAAGTCAAAAGAATCAACCGAATTAAAGCCTGATGTTCAACCCAAAGATGAGTTATAACCAATTTTTAGATACTCAATTTCGAGAACAACGAAACATTTTAATGTTTCATAGACTAATGTATAGTTAAATCGAATGAAACAAATGACTTGTTACCAATTAAGTTTTTTTACTTATTTTTATACCGTTACATGTACATACTTATTTTTATAAAAAAAAGTAATAAATAAGAAATGAAATTTGATATGTATACATTATGGCAGTGACAATAGTCTGAAATTGTCAAATGTCAATAGTAATACTATACTACATTTAGTATGCTAGTACTATAAGCACATTTGGCCCGCAGGTATATACATAGTACAATATACAAAATTGTATTCTTTCAAAAAAGATACAACGAATCATATACTTTATAACTTAATTTGTACCTGTTTTCTATATAAAAATAAAACTGATAGTATATTTACAGCCATATATACAATCAATATTTGTAATGCTTTGAACTGATTTACATATAGTGTACGTATTAACATGTTAATACCACCAGTCATTAAGTTTGCCAGTAAAAAGAAGAATAAACCATTATAATTAACAGCTTCAAATATTTCGATTGTATTGCTGATCGGACTTTTCTCACATTCTTTAGGTACAAATTCTCGTTTATTTCTTAAATTTGCTTTACGTATTTTGGTTTTTCTTTCTATGTTTCCTGAATCTGTAGTTATATGGATTAATATGTCAATAATTACTTCCATTAATAATAATAATGTAAGCATCATAGCACCCAAGGTAAGTATCCACATACAATACCCTGCATTTGCTAAACGTCTTGAAACTTTAAAGTATGCATCACAAAACAAAGTGGCTGCACATGCTTGTGCTGATATCAAGGACAATTTAATACACAATATCATAGAGTCGTTGTAACTTGCATCGAGTCCATATCCAAAAATTTTCATGAAAAAGGTTTTGTATTTGTATTGCACCGTATTTTGTGCGTACGAGTTATAATAAGTAGAATGTATCAACCTCCCTACTGCCACACCTATTAAATAGAGTCCTACATATCCAGGTACAGAGACTACTCCTTCTCGATTAGCAGATACAAAATCATCCCTTGGATCATTACTCAAGACCCAATCCTTCAATCCTTTAGTACTTAAAATATATTCGTGCATTGTTAAAATCCAGATACCCGATAGTAAAGAATACCGTGAATTAATGGTACTTGTTATAGAACTAGTAAATATTTTCACAAATGCAAGAGTTATGAAAAAATTCCAATGAATTCCATATTCGGTCACATGCTTCTGATATCCCATAATTTCAATAGCAACAGAACGACCAAAGCCCAATATCAAAAGTGGAATACAACTTTTAGCTGATTGTTTCATATTTTTTGATAAGGTATGGAAGAAACCTATTCTTGGTTTAGGAGCAAAGTCTCTGGCTTCTGGTGCTACTAAAGCATTCGACAATACAAATAATCCAACACCAGTGTCCATTAAACTATACCCGAATACCTCAGTCTTAGCAAATTTGCGAGGAAAAATACGAAAATCTATAGCTAATATACATATTGCTGATATAATATTGGTTAATGCTCTACAATATGTAATGAAAGGCTTTTTGTCATAATTAGTCCTTGTATTATACCTTGATAACGAATTTGAATTAATTGCCAATAGTAAGATATTAATAATAGATATCAACATCATAGCGCAACACACAGTTATAATATACTCTGATAATATGGTACAACATAAAATAGATGGGATTACCAATAGTATAAATTCTATCAAAACTCTAATATTTTTGTGAATAAGCCTTCCCAGTAGACCTAATGTAGTTGTAGTTAAGAGAATGGTACAAATATTTGGCATGATTGCATAAATAACTTCCCGAGCTGTTGTTCCACCATGATTAGAAACAAATGCTTCTTGTTCTTTGCGATACACATTTTCGTTCCATACATTTGACATATCTGTCAAATAAATAATTATTTTTCCTGTTGTACAAATTTCTGGAAAAATATTTTTCATTTATTAACAAATCATCAATTATAATGTACACCGTCCGATGTTAGCAGAATTTTAAAAATATAACGACGAAAATTTGTTTATCATTATATACTTACTCAAACGAGTATTTCCTTATTTAATCTACATAAATATACAAGTATCAACAGAAAATGTTTATACATGCATATTTTGTCATAATGACACGATTGACCAAGAACAACATACAAATCAGTGATCATCAATGATCATCATGAGTGATGCTTGCCGGATCGAATTTTTTCGCTCATCCACGGCGAACATAGGCTATTTCCGCTTTTGAACATTTTCGAAAGGACGAAACGAGACAAACACATCGGCAAACTTCAGATTTATTCGAAGCCTAGGGTTTTGCCCATCTCTGGCTGTGATAATGTCATTATTACTAGAGATAGAGAAAACCCTAGGCTTCGAATAAATTTAAAGTTTGTCGATGTGTTTGTCTCGTTTCCTTCTTTGGAAAATGTTCAAAAGAGGAAACAAGATTCAGATTTATTCGAAGGCTAGAGTCGGCTGTGAATGCTGTGATAAAGTACATCGTTCGATCGTAAACGAATTTGTCCATGAAACCATATATGATTGGATTACAAATAAAGCGACTAAATAACGCGTTCGAAGTCACATTTTTAATAATATTTATATTCTATCAGCTCTCGTTTTTTTTTTCCTACATATTGTTTATGGTTGTTACGTTGAAAAAGAACAATCGAGTTAGTGGAGACAATCGAACGAAATGCGTTCATTGAAATCACGATTGGGTATTCTGTCATTGTTCCGTCGATAAGATAGACAAATTCTTGATCAGAGAGAAGAAGACGTACCGTAGAGAAATATAAGCTGTGGTCAATTGGTCGAACGATTGGTGATCGAGTGGTTTTACTGTTCCGTACAGTTCCGTAAATGCGGATGTGTGTCGGATCAAAGACGATTATTGTGCAAGTACCGAGTACTTCTCGAAACACGAAATCTGAAGGTCGATAATAAACCGTGGTTGAGACGAGTGGTGCGAGTTAACGGTCCCTTGGTGCTTTCGTCATGCTGTCAAAATTGATGAGGAAGACAGAGTTGACGGGAGATGCTCGCTGATATGGAGATTATCGAGAATCCTCTAGTCCGCGGGCCGCCTCTACTTAAAAGGTTTCCCGGAAGTTTTCACACGAGGAACACGCAAAAAGGTGCGAGTCGTCGGGCAACTTGCTGTCCTGTCGGCTTCCTAAAATTTTAACGTCGATATCATCTGATTCCCGACTTGACTCGCTCGTTTGTTTTCTATCTCACTTATCATCCTCGAAGGATACCGCAACACGTACCTAAATCAGTGTTATCCTCGCGTTGCGAGGTCCTTTTTTCGCGATGGCCTCGTCATCGAAGACTCCGTATCAAGAATTAATGGACATGGGCAAACGTGATGCAGCTGCTCGTATCTATGCAGAATGTAGCAGTAATCCAAACCGTAACACTAGTTGTCCACCTCATCTTAAGGGATTGTTAGATATACTCTTAGATCCTAGTACAGCCATCGATGAATGCGAAACCATCGACTGGTGTAAATGGTTGATGGCTGGTGGTCGTACTCCGGATGAATTTGCTAACGCAGGTATTGTACAAACTTTTTTCTTTTGATCACGAAAATGTTATAAATTTATCGTTAGCAATGTTATTGTATTAACCCTTGGAGGATATTTAACAAAATACATATAAATATTTTAGTGAGAATGTACGATAATGCTACAACATGTGGGCTGGTTTGGACTCCCAATTTTGTAGCATACCGTTGTCGTACTTGTGGTATATCGCCGTGTATGTCCCTGTGTACAGAATGCTTTAAAAGGGGCAATCACTATCGTCATGACTTTAATATGTTTCTCAGTCAAGCTGGAGGTGCATGCGATTGTGGTGATACATCGGTTATGAAAGAAACAGGGTAAGAATTTATATAATATATTAGGGTGGAATCATCTGAAATTATTTTTATCTATGAATGTATCATTTCTTGTCTTCATAGATTTTGCGATAGACATGGTCCAAAAGCTGCAGTTTGTAAATCTACTGCCCCTTCAGATTTATTGTGTGTAGCAGAAGCAATGATGCCTAGAATAATTCTTCGTTTTATTCAACATTTGCGCGATATCTGGTATTTTAAATATTTCTATATGTATTTTTAAAATTGTAAACATTGCACATTTCGTTTATAATAACTTTCTTTTCTGTTTATTTCAGTAAAGTTGACGGACCAGATTATAGAGTTGCTATCGAAGATGCAGATGGGTATTTAACCATGCTTCTTGACTTGAATAAAATGGGTGCATTAATGAGGAACGTTATTACATCGGCACTTACAAATCCGCAAAATTATAGAGATCTCATGAATCCGTCTGTCTCGACTGGACAGACAGAATACGATATTTATTGTCGGGATAGTAATAAAATATATCAAGATGCAGTGAACTCCTTACCAAATCCAGAACCACCTGATGAATACAAAGGTAAGCTTACGCGCATTCCGTCAACGTATATCGTTAATTTTTATGTGTATAGTTAAAAAAGAATTAATATCTTATTTCTTGTTTCAGACTGTGCATCGTTACAAGAACATTTAGAACATACTACTTTCTTAGAAGAATTAGTGTTCTGGACGGTAGCTTACGAATTTCCGCAAAAATTAGTTTGTCTATTATTGAACATGCTACCGGACCCCGATTATAAGGAAGCACTTACTTGCGCATTTGTACTACATTACAGTAGAATTTCGATGATACTTGAACGTTCAACAGATCCTGATACTTTGAGCAACAGAGTAGTCCACGTTAGCGTACAGGTGAGAATCGTAAATGAAGCAATATTTTCTCTCATAGAAAAAAATTTTTCCACGCCTTTGTGTTTTATATTTCAGCTTTTTAGTAACGAAAGTTTAGCATTGAAAATGGTGGATAAATTAAAATTATTACACGTTATGGTTATTAGTTTGAAATACATGATGAATAAGATTCTAATTAAGAATACCTTACACGGTATGTACGTTTTATGGCTTTATAATACTGAGATGTACGAAATCTGAAATTATATACAATTACTTTCGTTTTCAGACGCAGACAAAAATTTTCACTTTGTAGTAGACTGTGGTCGACAAGTGATGAAAGAACATTGTTATTGGCCTCTTGTGTCAGACTTGAATAATGTTCTTTCACATAAGCCCGTAGCTGTTCGATTTATGAGCGACAATACACTTTTGGAAATGTGGTTCGAGTTCCTGTCCATGTTTCAAGGTATCGTCTACCTTTCATAAAACATAATTATTAATTGGCGAAAGAATATTTTAAAGCTGTTCGTTGTTTTTGTTATAGGAATGAATGTTAATCAACGAGAATTAAGACAACATATTGAATTCGAACCTAATACGTACTATGCAGCGTTCAGTGCCGAGCTGGAAGCCAGCGCGTATCCGATGTGGGCCTTGGTTTCCCATTTGCGTGGTCCTGAAAGTGCAACTCTTAGTAAGAGAGTGCTTACGTTTTGTCTTACCGCTTTGCAAGATTGGTTAGATGCTGTGAATTACACGCATCCAAACGAAGTAAGTAAATTTGGGTATATGGACGGCTTACGATCTATTATAATTAAACACATTTATCATTTTATTTCTAGTACATTAATTATTTAATAATTTAATCCTTGCCCATGTTTGTTTCAGAGTGATAGTTTGCAAGTATCGTTTCATCTACCACTTCATCGATATTTTGCTGTGTTTATGTGTCAAGCTATTCGTCAACAAGGAGCGACACTTAATGAATTATTACCTTCTACTGATATGCTACATCTTTTAATGATGCATCCTTTACGAGTTCAGGTGAGTATACTTTTCTGCCTTTTGATATTCTTAGATTCCTTTGACCCGGGTCGTAAAATGCATACTTATTTTTTAAGTAACGTTATTGAAAAGTATGTACAAAATATGCGTTTAATGTGTTCTTGTTTATATTTGGTTAATTATAAATCACAGGACTTTGAGAAGTCAGTTTACAAAATAATCAACTAATACAGATTAATGATATAAATTTCTACTTGCATGAATATTTAAAAATTTTATGAAGTAACTGGATGTTTATAACCTAGCAAACCGTAGTTATTCGTGATTTTGACAAACAAATAGAAGATACGTGTCGAAGTTAATAGTATATTTTAATTTCAACTAAATGAAGTTTCAAATATCATATATATGCTAAGATGGCACAAAAATGAAAGAAACCAGAAATATTTGGTAAAGAACTATTTGAAAGAAAAATTGTTACAAATTTCGCAAATGTTATAAATGTCTGTGGAAACGGAACACGAATAACATTGTCAAACATAAATCAATGAAACAGGTATGAAAATGGAAATAATATATAAAAATAACGTTTACAAATTGCAAGTAATCAATATTACGCTTATATTACTAAATTTATAATGGTTTTAATTCACTAAGAATGGTGTACCAATAACCGGTTGTTCAGTTCCTAAATCAACTTGCAAATGCGGGCTAAAATCATATGTGATCAGTTTTAACGCCACGTATCCTCCAGACATGCTTCTGCCTTTATGAAATATTCCGGCACCCGCGATTGGCACCGGCGGATTTGATTCCACCCGTTGAACATCGATGAATGGTATCGTGTTTTGTGCAACATCCTCGGTACGACTACTTGGCGCAAAATTCAAATACTGATTTGGTTTTGAATCTGGCACTGTTGGTACAGAAAGACGAGTCGGTATATCGGCTTTTGCTAATTTCAGTTCATCTCTGCAAGTTAAAATAGCGGATAGAATAAATTGAACGAATAAACAAATTTGTCAAACAACGAAACAGGTTTACCTGTCAGTAGCGTCGTTAGCTATCCAGAAACTCTTTTCTAATGGTTTGTTTAGTTTTCCAGTTATGAAATCAAATGGTGACACCTTTATCTCTAAATTCAAGTGGCTTCCGAGCTTTCGAAATCTGACACCTAAAAAAGTCGACAATTGTTAATACAATTTTCACGATTAAAGTAAAAAGTGCAAGTTCGACATCATACACCTGTTAGAAGATGATCCTGAGCTGGTACCAAGTCGTCTAGATCTAAACCTCTTTCTTCCCAAGCTAAAGTGTGGTAATCAATGCCATTCTTTACATTCTTATCTAATATGTTGAAGGCCTCAATCGGTTTCCAGCTGACAGTTGTTTTATTGACGTTTCCACGTGGCAGTAGTTCACCTTCTTGTATTTCTATGTGTATTACTTGATTCACTTTCTTGAATGCAATGCCTGTTATAACCCTGAAACGAACAGCGTATTGTTATTAATGGAATCAACAATTTTTACTAAATCTCATTAAATTCTTCGTAACGTTTACTTATTATTCGCCACATCGGAATGGACACTTTGCAAACTGACATATCGATCAGACTTCGCGGTATGATCGTCGCAATAACAGAAACAATAACTGCAGTGCCAGAACAACCAACGCCACCAGCTTTCGACTTTAGTGTATCCATTCTTGCAGTAGCCCTTCTGTCCGTATACGATACCGTTTTCGTATTGTACACGTTCATATCTTCGGTTATAGTTTCTGTCCTAAAAATGTACGAAATGTATTTACGCACGGTATTCACCTTACGTCGTTTAACGTAAAACAAAATTCAATTTACCGAGGGACAAACCCACATGTCGGAGTCGACGTATTCGCATTCTAATATTTTACCATTACACTGACGTTGTTTAGCACAGTATTGATCTTTATAACATCCTTGCACTTTCGCGTACGAATAATAAGCACAATTTTGACGGCAAGATGATTCATGATTCAGATCTACTTCGTTTACTATGTATCCTTGAAACAGATCAATGAACTTTGTGTACGTTTCATCTGAAAAATGAATTCGCACGATCATAATCATTGGCGCGAGAGTGCGTAAACACACAAATTTACCTAATTCTTGTTTTCTCGCGTCGCATTTCCAAAGATCTCTAGGAGCAAAGGCCATAGCAGTTTTCACAGCTCTTACGGTTTCGGATGTTCTCGTCGCGTATTGTTGCGTTACTAGATCCATCTCGTCCGTGAAGTTAGACCCTAGATTAAATTTGTAAAAATATTTATCGCTTTCTGACATAGGAAAAGGTATATTAATGTACATTCTTAGAATTATCCACGGCGCCTTTGTCAAAGTCACCGATAGTTTATTTAAACGAAAAATAATTGAATAAGATATAAGAAAATGACAGCGAATTATACAGCTTACGCTCAATAATTGCTATACCTGGATTATAGACTCGTAGCAACATGTAAGAGAATTGTATCATGCTGTACCCTTTAATTTCCGTGAGAGTGACCGTGTTATATAGATTGTAGAGTAATTGTTGCAACGACTGTTGTTCGTTGCAAATTAACGAGGATGAATCCTGCACGTGCAAAATATAAATTCGGTCAGTAATTGCGTATATACAGGAGGTGTCGCTAAATATCAATTACTCGAGAGAGAAAAGAAACCGTCCGTTGTACATGAATACTATTAGAAATTTTGTCATTGTTGCTATTGTTGTACCTTGTAAGCTTTAACGAACAATTTGTCGTGTATTATGAAGTCGGTTACACGAGACAGCGCGTTTATTATCGATGCGTTTGGATCGTGTAATATAGTTTCGGAGAAATCTGCTAGTCTCTGAACATCAAGGGGCGCGGTATGGTTCAAAATTTCACTTTGCATTTGCCTGAAAACTTTGTACAGCCCGTCGATACTTCTCAATTCGTTTTCAGTTCGAGCCCATAGCAGAATCGAACTCAACGGATTCAAGTATTCGTAACCACCGCTTGGAAACTTTTGTTCCAGCTCGTTCCCAAAGGTCTTGTAACTCTTTATAAGACTGAAATACTTTTCGTCTTCGAATCCTACGACCCCGAAGCTCGCCTGCGATAAATCTCTTTCTAACGTTTCTTGCAGTCGAAGGAGTTTGTATCTCATTTCATCAATTATCGTGGCATCCTTATTCAAAGCACATTTTACTCTCCATACTATCGAGAGAAAAAGCAGGCAGGGGATAAATTTCGTTTTCTTCATTTCTTTTTTTTTTTTATATATATATATTTATTTATCTTTCGATGCGCCTTCGGTTTTGTTTATATTCTATTTAATTACACACGGAGAGAGGTGGAGTCTCTATTTCCGATCCATTACATCCTGCGATACCTACGTGTGCATATGTAGGTTACAAGACTTGTGTGATAACGTATATGCAATTTTTATTCTCTCAGGCTTCAATTCGCGGCTGAATAACACTGTCCAACAAATTTAAACTTTTTTTTAAATTCCGCGATATCCACTAGGTGATTCTTATAGGTTTATCAGATTCTGATACGAATCTGAAAGTGAAATTGCTCCATCGCCCTTAGTTTTCGAGAAATTCGAGATTTTGTAAATACGGTCGATTTTTAGAGAAAACGTAGTACTACTTGCGACCTGGGTGAACAACTTTTCATTAATATTCAGTATAATTATAGATAAATAGTACAATACAGATTTTATTTACGACTACGTGGAAGAATGTAAAAGCAAAGTTTGAACGTATTTAGGAAGATCAATATTGAAACAATTGGCTTGCAACCATTATAATACCCTTGGTAAACGTTTTTATGCCTCCCGGTACGTTATACATATAATATTCGGTATACATACAGATAGCTTACAAACACATGTAAAGCGAGCTTGATATAAGGGTCGAATGCGTTGATTATCTTAAAACTAGATACCTCGGTAGTCAAATTGAAACGATATCGCGTGTCTCATTCGTGGAAAAGATAACGAAAGCGTCATTTAGTTCGCACGATTGTAATTTACGCTGCACATAGATTGGTCCTTGATTAATGCCCTTTCCCTGGATTATATTTAATTTATTTACAATGAGTCACATCCGCGTGTAATGATTAACACTTCCGGTCGTTTAGAGCTTTTCATCCGTATCACTATTTTGCGAATTTCTGTATAGAGTATTTTCTAACTTTTTCGTGGAAATGTTTAGGAAGCAACGTTTCTCGAAAAGAATTGAAAAATAGTACGGTCAAAGTCCTGTTTTTAATTGATCGCGGTTTAAAAACTTCTTCCTATCGATATCGCTAAATGTCTAAGTTCATAACTACGCAATTACATGTGACCTGTACGAGATATTTACTCTAAAGAACGTAAATGATTGAACAAAAATTAGTTCGATCGTATCAGGAGTCCTACCTAAGGTTTCTTTTATGTACAGTGCGATCTTATTAAGCAGACTTTTTACACGGTCTTATTTCATTTAGAAAAGCCACACTTTTTAAATAACAATTAATTTCTGTAATATGGTATTAGGTTGTCCCAAAAGTTTCTTTCGCTTTATTAACACGTTGCCTGCCAAACGAATATTCTTGAAAATTTCTGCTAAGATTGAATATTATTTAGACTATCGGAGTCTAGGTAATGAAACATTTATCGTGGTATTCAGTTTTGTAATTACATCAAAATTCAAGAATTTCATTTAGATTCATCTCCTGTGACGTCCAACTTTCAGAATTGATCTTTTTAGTTCTTGAGTGAAAAACACTGTCACCCATACATGGGTGACATGGCGATCAACGTGTTAATAAGTAATACATGCACAATATTTTATGTTTTATGTTACATTACTGAATTGTGCACGATTCATTTTGCTCCATTACTGTTACAACATGAATATCTATGAAATTAGATTATCTATTTATATAAACACGACCACATAAAATAATTGAGTGCAACTCGCGAAAGAATCTTTCGGGACAACCTAACATTTTAAAGAAGGATGTTCTTTATAATCTTCGCGATCAAGGGTACATGTTACTCAATTCATCAATTACGCCGAATAATTACTATCGACGAAAACGTAACAAGTGGAAGCGTAATAGTAACGAAACGTACGTTTGAATATCGAACAGTTTTCACAGAATACGCGAAATATTTTCGAATTACTCGTGTTTAAATAGGATAGACTTTGTCCACGAAAACAGTCATACGGCACAAAAAAACGATGGAAGAAACTTTGAGGTAGTACTGTTATTCCAGCGCGATATCTCGGGACAAGATCTCTCGAAACTATCTGTTGAATTCAACGATATTTATACGATAATAGATTCGTCGAGAACCCAAGAAAAATTTAGTTGCTTCGTCAACCCATATTGTTAAAGCATACTGTCAAAAGCTTTCACTGTAAACGAGCGCAGAGCAGTGTTTCGAAGTATATGGATCACAGGAGGACAATGGGGTCAATCGAAACCGTTTCGATGACGATAAACAATAATTGGAACCTGAGAGAATATCGTAGCAGAATTCCTCTTACGTTGATTACTATTTGAAAGTTCTTTAGCTGCGAACTGTAACTCGAGTTGTTCGAATCCCTGTCACGATATGCACTGTTGCACAAACATTCGTTCTCGGTGATCGTTTCTCGGAACTGTATTGCCGAGCGTGCTTTTCATACGACGAAAGAAAGCAGCGAGACGAACACTTTTCTCGGTTGCTCAGACACAACTGAGAATTTCGCATCGTTCTCCCGTCATTTTGCTCGATGTTCCCTTCCCTCTTGCCCTAAAGAGTCGTTTAATGGCGCATACGTATCTCTGCGCATGCTCCTCTTCATTCTTATTCTCCTTGACGTTTATACAAAGTGCATTGCATCGCCGAGAAAAACATTCTACGTCGACTCTTCGACCGAGATCTCGGTTCATGTGGAGCATAAAAAAATATCCTACCTAACTATAAACGTTCCTTTACGAAAATTATTTCGTAACGTTTCTTATCAACGACTCTTATCAAATACTCATTATCTTCCATGAGAAAAAAAAAACAGGAAATATGTAATTTCTATAGTAGTTTGGTACAGATAGAATTGTACGCGAAATAGTGTCTCTTCCGTATCGCGCTTATTGTTTCCTTTGTCGAATTTATCATGTACCGTGAGGTAATCGGCACAATACGTACAAAAGAAACTCCAGACGAACATGCATCGCGAAGATTTCGAATTGTCGATGTATTCTTATTTGTCAAAATTAATCTTGACCTTACTATGTTATGCGTTAAATTATCAGCTAATTTTTTTTACACACCGTTCGTGAAACAAGATATATTAATTCGAAGTACCGTGAACAATACAGGGTGTCTCAAAAACATTGTAACACCTTGAAAGGGGTGGTTCAGGAGGTGATTTGAAACAACTTTTTCCTTAGCGAAAATGTTGTCCGAGGCTTCGTTGAGGAGATATTAATAAAAAAAACCCGACCAATCAGAGCGTGAGTATGCCGGTTGAGCGTAGGCTACACGATAGGCGGCCGCGCTCATACGCTACCGCGAGCGCTCCAACGGTATACGCGCGATCTGATTGGTCGGGGTTTTCTGTTAATATCTGCTTAACGAAGTCTCGGACAACATTTTCGCTAAGGAAAAAGTTGTTTCAAATCACCTCCCGAACCACTCCTTTCAAGGTGTTACAACATTTTTGGGACACCCTGTATTGAGAACGGACCATTTGATAGTTTAATTTGTTACTGCTTTGTCGCTATATCAACGTTACTATAGAGCTTGTAAAACGCGTAACGTCGGATGTCACTTGATCACTACGATAATAACCCGCACCTAATACTTCTGTCACGATATGACTTTTGTTACGAGATTCCAATAGCAGACATTCTTGTCTCGAAGATATCCTCGATCGAAAATGTTTATCATCGACAACTTGAAAGAATCGTAGATTTATTTCACGTGTAAATGTAAAGTTAGAGAATTGAAACGATACTCGGGGGAAAAAGTACGAAATGAAAAATATTTGAAGTATCGTCGTTACTTACTCTCATCTGTTTCGACAATAGCACAAGAATACTTGTGGTGAAGGATTCTTCGGACCAAGGAACAACGATTCGATGTATACTCTTCAAAAGATCTGGAAGAGCGCCTGATCTGGAAGAGACACACGTCCTCGCGAAATCTTCCAACGTGTATCTCTCGTATTTCCTTTGTGACTCGACGTAGGTCAAAAAATTCTTATACAAATCATTGATTTGGCCCAGATATTGATCGACCGTACGTAATTTATGATCCAGCCTTTCTTCCAAGGGTAAATCCGTTAAAAGTTTAGCCATAATCGTGTCGATGCGTATTTCCATTTTGTCTTGGTAATTGTCGATTTTTTCTGATACTTCCGATATCTGTCTCGCTATTTCTTTCTCCATTCTACGAACGAACGGGTAACTGAAGTCCACATCTCCAGGATTTCTGGAACGTATTAATTCCCATGATTCAAGAATGTCCATCAATACTTCGCCTCCGAATCTTAACGTGTCTCTTGCATCTATAATATTGCTCAAATCGAATCCGTTTATAGACTGTCCTAGACTAAGTAGGAAACATAAGCAAACTATTTTTGAATTAATTGCGATCATCTTCACTCAGTCGAATTTCAAACTTGCAAGCGAAACAAGTTTTATGTAGAAAGTAAACCGCGGTATTGGCACATGTATCACTGGTCGAGTCCTGTTCAGCTTCTTTTTTCCTTTCTTGGCCGATCGTTGTCTTCTCCTTGTTAATAGCGCGAGTCAGAAAGAGTTATGGAGAGAGCAACAAACATCGTCAAAGAGTTGTTAAGATCGATCACGCGTGGAACAATCGAGTTCAGCTCTTCCAAAACTGAGTATCTGGTCCTCGTTCATTGAAGGTTAAGCTCGGTTGAGCCGTTACGAACTGACAACACAGCGGTTTGTAATGTTTCCCAGTGTCGGGATTGGTCGACTTCGTGGGGGGAATGCCATGACACCACGAGTAAAAGTCACACAGAGGAAACACAATGTCCAGATATTTCAGAAGTCATGATTCATATTTTCCCTCCCCTATGCGTAGCTTATTGTTCATGAACATGTATACTATTGGATTCCTAAACTTTTAACTTGCATTTTCGGACTTTTCAGGTAAAAAACTACAAGATTTGATAACTTTTAACAAGAAAAGAAAAAATGGGCCTCTGAGACAAAGTTCAGCCATATTATTTCATTTTTCATACGATTATATTATATCTGATCTAAACTGATAAATGTATCAATAATACAAATTTTCCTCTATACGTACACCCATTCCTTTCTCTAACGATCCTTAAATATTCTAACAATATGCAAGTTATCGAAATTTTTGTTATCCTATTCTTAACATCGTCTTATAATAATTACTCATCAAATTACGGTCGCGATAAGACACGGCAGAAGTGAAAATTACGTCAGGCGCCAAACTGTTTTGTTTTCAAAAGTACCGTTACATACTCACGTATCGTCCATCCGTTGAAAGATAATGTCTGCAGATACTTTTAAATTTATACTATCGATTTCTTTACTTCGAAAATTATGTTTAACGAGTATGTTTATTCAGGTTGCCTGTTTTGAAGTTTTGAATGGATTGTGGGTCCGTAATGGACTTCAAATAAAAGGTCAAGCTATGACATATATACAGTGCAATTTTTGCAATTCTATGGTGGACGCGGATCTTTATCTGTTGCAAGTTTGCGCGACTAAATTACAACCTGATGTCTTTCTAAACACCGTTATCGAAAAGTAAGCTTACGATATACATATTATAATAAATCTATTTCTTTGTTTCGTTGGTTTCATGCTTAAAATAATAACTTATGATTGTTTTAGGTTTCATGTAAAGGAATGGATGAGCTTTTGTTTATATCATACACGACAAAATGAATATCTAGAAGGAGAACACGATACTCCTATGTTGGAAAGTTGCTTAACATTTCTGGCTACATTGGTTAACGTTCGAACAAATTTAGGGTTGTCTGATCCTGAAATGTCATGTTTGGAACTAGTTACTTTATTATGTATGGGGGACAAGACCCATAGTCAGTTAATGGAGTTGATGCCTGAACGCTGTGGCACCCCGCAAAATAGAGATTTTGAATCTGTTTTGGCCGATGTACGTAGTATTTCTCTCGTGTATTTCAAATATATATCTCTAAATAAATATAAAATTTCACTTATACGATATGGTTACAGATAGCGCAGTATAGAGCTCCAAATTTAGAAGCTAGCGGTAACATGCAACAGGGAATGTACGGCCCTAAACCACGCGTGTGGGATGAATTATTCGATCCTTTGCATGTTTTATTAAGGGCAGTGCATAGGAGAGATTTTCAGATATCGATGGATCGTTTTACGGAATAGTAAGTGATAAATCTTATCGAAATAATCCAATTTCTTAAGGAACAAAAAGTATTCATGCTTTTTTGTAAATTCGAAATGTATTTCGTCGTTACATACAAGTTTTCAAATTTGTAGCGTCAAACAATCGGGCAAGTTAAAAAACAGTGCAACAGCATGGCCACCATTTAGACATCCTGCTCCTGTTTCACCTGATTACGACGATCCACGGTGTGTGTTACGCACCAAAGTTTTTCATGCTATGATTTTAATAATTCTTTACAAGGCTGTGTATGGACATAATATATCAGAGCATGTCATGGCACTGACTATTTACTTATTAGAGATGGCAGTAATTACTGCGGAAGTACCTGACAAATCTGTAAGTAACGAATATTTTCTTTTATGTTTAATTATTTTAACTGTATTTCCTTCTTTTATTTTATTAGACGAATCCTTTGTGTCAGTACAACAGCGACACGTCGTCTCGCGTAATAAAAGATATGGATTTGTCTAGTTGGTATACAAGTGATAATTTGTCTGAAAATCTTAGGACGGTAATACCTCAAGTTATTAAAGTTCAAGAATCAGAACCAAGTAGTTCAGACAGTACGTAAAATCATCACTTACTCTGTTTGTTGCTTGTTTCGAATTTAATTGTCTTATACTCATCTTTCTTTAGGTGAACTGGAATGGGAAATTCAAGGTGAGATGACAGAAGTAGCAACTTCGCTTATGTTAAATGATGAAGGCTCCTTAGAAGTTCTGTCTCTTCCATCTTTACCTTCTTTACCAGCTTTACCTGCAACAAATGGTGGGTTCTAACTTTTTATTTTTCATATCATCACACATTTTAGTTTATTTATGTATAAGCTACAAAGGGACTATATTTTTTATATAAATTATGATACAGTTAAAATATTTTTGATCACCAAAAAAAATATTTATAGATCAGATTTAATATTGTAAAATGTAATATGCAATGACATAGTATTTTTTTTTTCTTTTTTTTTACTATTTTATAGCACGTTTTCATATGACTATTGTACCTGAAGGTGAAATTGTTGCTATATCAGATAGTAATACCGACGATGAGTTATTACCTCTACAAAGAGCTTTGCCACCATCTACAGAAGAAACCATGGCTGTAGCACTTGAACAAGCTCCTTCATCGAACAGTATGTTATCTGTACTCGTTTTTTCTTAACTGTGGTTATATCCTTATTTTCAATATTGTACATATTATACAGAAATTCTGTTAATATTTATGAATTGTACATAGATATGGTCAGTGGACAACGTGCTATATCACCTGAGCCTCCACGGCTTGCTATTATGGCTGGGAATGAAATTGTTCCTGCTCAAACGGTGTATTCGAGACTAAGTACTTCCGGAATAACAACAACGACGGAAATCGTTCCATCTACATCAAATTCTCACAAACACTTCAAGAGAAGAGAACTTCTGGTAATAATTAACATTTATTTACGTTATACTATGTATTTTTTTATAATGTTTTCGCTTCGATTCATAACTTCACGATCTTTTCTTTTTTAGAGCGGGCAAATGCAACCAAAAACAGTGAAAGTAGGCGAGAGTATAATTTCGTTACTGTTGAGGTTACACTCGCAATTGTCAGGTGTTCCAGATAGTTATAATCCAGATCAAAGTGCAACGGCGGATAACGAAGCTAGTAGTAGTTCAGCTGCTGCGCAACCTAAAGAGTCAAGGATCGGTGACGGCCCATACTTTATCGCGCAGCTTCTTAATAAAATAGCAAATCTAGATCCCATGTGCAAAGATACTATTGTTGATACTAGAAACAAGCTATGGCTCCCTATGCAGGAGTGCGAGGATAAACAACGCGAGAGGGAGCATCGGGAAAGAGAAGAGAGACGGAGACGGGCGAAAGAAAGGCAGCAGAAACTTATGGCTGAATTTGCCGATAAGCAAAAACAGTTTATGGAGAAAGCGATGAAAACAGGTAAAATAAATATGGAAATTGAATAAATAAAGCTCATAACTTAAAACAAAACTTACAACTTCCAGATGAAGCAGGAGTGTCTGGTATGGATTGGGATCAGGACGATAATACAACCAAATTAACTAGCAAGAAGGAATATGATTGTGTTATTTGCAATCAAACTACTCCCAGTAGTGAACACGCACCTATGGGTCTTGTTGTATTAGTTCAGGTAGTAGATAAATACCTTCATTCGATACTAAATTCTTCTTATGAAATTAGCGTAGTACTACTTTATATATTCTGTTTTTTTTTTAAGGCAACAAGTATTACTGGACATGAGCGACAACAAACAGAACGACTGGTCCTACCTACGTCTGATGATGATCCGCCTATACCAAAGGGTGACACGCGTGGTGCCCACTTTGATCGAACAATGGAGGAAATGACAAACCATTTCGAAACTGTAAACACTTTGATCTGACTTTGTGAAGTTAGAGATGGTGATAAAGCAAGTTATGTAATCTTAATTTAATCATTATAGGTTTCGTGGGCGTTGGCTGTTAACTTGGGCTGGGAAGGTGGCGTTCATGTACAAACGTGCGGACACCACTTGCATCTAGATTGTTTAAAGTCATATTTACAGTCTCTTCGTAACCAGCAAAGACACACTCTTGCAGTGGACAGCGGCGAATATCTCTGTCCACTTTGCCGACAGTTAGCTAATTCCGTTCTTCCTCTTTTTCCGAAATATGAAGAATGCGCGGCAGTGGTGCAGTCTCGTCATGCCTCCTTTTCTACAATACTCTCGGAGCTGAACAATTTTCTGAGAGAGATACGACGAAATCCAGTATGTTTTCGAAATTTCGATTAGGATTAAGTTTCAGGTTTTTCGATGATTAAACACGTTACGTTTATTATTTAGGTCTCGAGAAATTTGGCTGTGGCAATGGGAAAAGTCATGGAGGATATGACGAATTGCACATACTTAAAATATAAGCAAAAGAACTGTTCTCCTAGTCACCGAAGCTTGTTCCTTTTTGTAACTTCTGTAGCTCGAACTAATTTTGAAGTTGAACTCGTTCAACGCGGTGGATCGTTGTGCATCCCCTCACCCACTACGATACCTTTGACACCCAAACGTGATTGTATTGGTAAATTACTTTCAATTATGTACTTCAATTTGTATTACATGTATTAACTACATTGCCAGTGATACCCAAGCGAGTAATACATTGTCTAATTTATATTTGAAAACATAACCTTACTTTCAGTTGCACTTCTTCACGTTTTGGCAATGCATACGAGGATACTGACAGCGTGGCCAGTACATCGCACTTGGCAAGAGCTCTGTGGGATTCCCGCCGAACCTGTCACTCCACTCGCTCTGACACGCCACGAGAGAGAAATCCCTTTGCTTTTGAGAGATCCGACTGCTCTTCTTATACAGTTCATATTATTACTACCCCTACATTTGGATCAAAGTATGCCCATGTCTATATATATATGAATTCACTTTGAAGAAGTTCGTAACTCTTTACATAACCAAACAACAATTCTTTTCAGCGTATTTCTTTAGTGTGATAAAAGTAATGTACAACTTATTGTACTATCAAGTGATATTACAAATAAGTTGTGGTTTCACGCCTGCAGAAAGAAATACAATTTTGAGGAGAGCCCAATACGGCGAACGGCCTTCTACGTCTTCGGAAATTATACTCTCTAGAATCATCGAATACTTCAATAAAAGTGAACTTTACCGCACAGAAGATGGTACGTACAAGCCATCTACTTCGTCGTCTACATCGTACGCAACAATTAAAATGCACATAATCGAGAAGCAGGTCAGTGTAAACAGTTGATAATTTAATTATAGTTATTAGGAAAACTGGGTCGTATTAATACAGAAATTATGTTATTTCAGATACAATCGTTGTGCTTACCATTCTTACGAGTAGCTGCATTACTTCGCTACCATTTGTACGAACAACCTTTACCCTTAATTACAGCACCACAGACTGAATTCATGATATTAGTTTATTATTTGGAATTAGTTTCGGAAGACATGGATTGGAATGTCTATCATACAGCGGTAACTTTGAACTGGAAAGATAGCGAAGCAAGTGTTTCGGTACCACGTCTATGGTGTGATCAGATTCTCGCTTTTGCGAATCGAACTAACGCAGCGAGAAATTTGATTCTGGAACAACACATATCGTGGCAGGTACCGAAGTTACTCAGTCTTCCTAGAGAATACGATAAAATTTTTACGGTAAGAACTACTTACAGTATACGTTACTATTTAAATATTTTTTTTTATTTTTGTTTGATTTTGATTAATCACTGTATTTTTCTTTATATTTTACAGTACTATCATAAACGACAATGCCGTCAATGTCATTCAATTCCACATGAGATTAGCATCTGTTTGTTGTGTGGCACCATTGTTTGCTTAAAACAAAGCTGTTGTAAACAGATGAACGTTTGCGAAGCTGTTCAAGTAAGTTTTATATAGGAATATTTCTTTATTCTTGTTTCCTTCTTATTGAATAACTCTTAATTAGAGACCACGGTTTTGAACGTGTATTTAGATATCCGGGTGTCCGCGTATTTCGATACCCGTGAAATAGGGATCTCTACTTTTAATTGTACGAATATAATTGCATTTTGCAGCATTCAATCGATTGCGGCGCTGGAACTGGTATATATCTGGTAGTAACATCGACTTATATTATTGTAATTCGAGGTCGACGAGCCTGTTTATGGGGCTCTTTGTATCTCGACGATTTTGAAGAGGAAGATAGAGATCTGAAGTACGTAATTTATCTTCAGCAGTACACTTTCCCTTTTTAAGATTCAAAAACAGTGTTTAATGTATTGATATTTTCATTACAGACGCGGGAAACCTTTGTACCTAAGTCAAGACAGATACCAATTATTGGAACAGCAGTGGCTAGCGCATAGGTTTGATCACACGAAAAAAACATGGGTATGGCATCGTGATTCACTGTAACAGTTCTAGGGCGTTATAAATCGATTATTTTTTAAACAAGTTGAAGACTTTCAACATGTTTATTCCCATACAATGCCTCGCCAAAAAATAACAGCGCTTTAAGAATTAACAGATCGCTCGAATACTGTATGGATATTATATTTATTACGATGCAAGTAAGTAGACTTAATATTGAATGAAAGTATTATAAACAAAAAACGAGCTGAGAGCTGAACTAAAATTGTTTATAGTCACAACACCTGAAAGATTATATCTGAAAAAATGTATGTTTTGAATTAAACCTTGTACATTTTATTTAAGAAAAAAAATATATAAATATATATATAAATATATATATTACGTCCTTTAAAAAAAAAGTACTTATCTAGTGAGTAGCATTTGTACTTTAGAGACGGAAACGATTTAATTCGTTAGTCGAAATTTTTGGTTATGCTAGAAAGTGAATAAGTTATGTTTTGGAAAATAATTAATTTCTTATTATTAATGAAATTTCCTTGTTGAGGTGGATTAAGTTTAGTGTGTGCCTTTTTAAAAGAAAAATACAAAAAGATAATCCGTTACGTCCTATAATTTATTACTGTAATTACTTTACCGATTATTAAAAATCTATATTTCAAAAGCATATTTTGTATTTAGATTATTCAGAAATAGAATTTTCTAGTTTACCATAGTTTAATCATCATAAACTGAAAAGTGCAAAGTGCGTTATACTAGATTTGTAAATACGACAAAATCAAAGACTGATGTCTTTATTGTAGGAACTCTGTTTCTGAATAAGTTTAGTAACGAATCGAGCATGATACTAAAATCTCTGTATAATTTATCTGTAGTATCTCACTTAAAAGAACTCTAAATCGTTCTGGCAAACCTATAAGAATGATTACGACTGTTTACGAATTGCTAGCTACAAGGTGAAGGGAAAAATTTCATGTACACATATAACATTGGCAGAAATATTGTTCTAGTAAGAAACAATTGTACAGCGATGTTTTAGTCGTAACGAGATCGGCGTGCAAATTACGTTCAGCATATCGAATTAAGATCTTTTCGATTATTAATAAATGACCAGAGTCAGGCAGTGTAGTAATAAGCAAGATCGTTAACACCGCATAACTATTATTGTAAAATTTCCTCTTGTAAAAATAGCTTTTGTTCCAATTTCATAATGCGAATTCTTTTAAAGCAGTTTATAAGAGACTGTTAGTCAATATGTCGCGGATCAATGAACTTGCGATTCAGACAATATTTGATGCATTATTTTTCTGTATGCATATTATGGGCTGTGTATATTAAACTATATAAATTCATTTTATCGAACGAACTATTTATCTACTCGCTGAATTTTTTCGCACCGGTGCATAAATACCAATTAAGACATTGAAATGTAGCAAATAAGTTGTTATTGCTTCAGAAGCAAATTTATGCAAACATTAATGCAACTAAAAAATTCCCTTTTGAAACTTTGCTCTCAAATAATTTTTTGATACTCACTAAAACGGTGTTTTTATAACACACACTTTCTGTTGAAGAATTTTGATTTTTGTGATACTACCAATTATTGAGGCAGAAAATTGCTTCGTCTAGACGTAGATCACTAAATATGTAAATATGTAATAATGATAGGACGCCACACAGTACGATTATTAGTTCAAGCAAGATAATCTGTGTATAGTTAGATGTTTTTAGGAATGTCCGCTTATAACATTAAGAATTTACGAACATTACATTAAAAAGTGCTAAAACGTAAATAATAATAGCAATTATCGATTTTGTTCAATGTATAAATAAAAACAATTCTATTAAACGAAAAAACTTTGTATTAACGATAATCATCTGAAACTATTTCTTAAGCCAATGATTCTTAATCACTGCGCCACGAATAATTGTAATGCCTTTTTATTTTTTGTGAAAGAAAATTAATTATTCCTATAAGAAATAATCGTGCAGGAAATTTCGCAAAATTGTCCTTACGAATTTTATTGGGATTGTCTTTATTAAAAGGTTAAGAATCACTGTTTTAAGTTTTGCATAAAATAAATAGAGAAAGATGAATAATTAATTTTATTTCTTAGATATTTATTACAGGTATTTAGCGCTCTAGGCAGATGTAAACTTGTTCGTGAAATCGATGAAACCCAGTAAACGTTAATCTAATGATTATTACAATGTTGTTTATATCAAAATCATTTTCTGCCTTTGATACGGAAATGGGAACCTATTTATATGAGAGCATTCTTACCATTAAACGCGTTCTACATTTCGTTAAAGAGAATACTACTAATGTTAATTATTATACCTTACTTATCCGTTCTAACTATAGAAATGCCTATTATGTAAATTGTTTTCGTTATTTCAAAAGAAGTTTATTTTATTTCCAAGAATTCGCTGTTTTAATATATGACAGTCAAAGAAAAATGCCGGTCAACTTCTACACATTAGTAAACAAAACTGTATTACTTATCTGTACAAGAATAAGTTTTATTACAATTCGTAGAAAGTTTATTCCATTAAATCATAGAGTAAATGTTTTGTAATGGAGATGCTTATACAGAATCAATAATTTCCGAATTAAAATTACATGTCTTTCAAGCTTAACAGATCAAAAATCCTTTGATCCGTATTTTTCGCTGATGCTATTCAAATTGTGTTTCTAAAAAAAACATTATTAACATTTACATAAGTGTAACGATATTTGTTCTCTTAAAAGTAAACTATAATAATGAAAATTCCTCGAAAAGCATCCACATTACTTACAATAAATTAATTACTCTATAATCGTCAAAAGAAGAAAAAACACTGTTTGGGTATTATTAACTTACGTTTTCAAAGTTAAAAATACTTCTATTACCATTAGAATTACATTGACAAGGCAAACAGAAAATATTACAATTACTCTTTTTTTTTTATTATAGATGTACTTTAAATGCAACAATTTTGTTAAATCATGTTCATACTATATAATAATTATCGTGTTATAATTAACATTTTTTTCGTGACATCTGAAATTTAGATCTACGAGTTTAGAAACTTAAAAAATATAAATACATTGTCAGATATTATTAATAGACAAAACTGATAACATTAAAGGTGATTTTTTTTCTTTTGTTATTTTCTTCTTTTTTTTTTTTACTTCTGATGAATGTAGGGTAATATTGCATGAAACTGACTGTCGAATGTCCTTAATCTTGCCTCAATACAGGAATGTAGAACAGCACATCAAAATTTTACATAAAAAAACCAAATTACATAATGCTTTCATAACATACATATACATACTGATAAACTTGTCCATTTCTTTATGATAGTCACTTTCACTTTAGAAGATATTAAAACTGAATAATTGATTTAATTTCTTCAGTAGTGACCACCAGTTTGTTCTTGATATACTTCAATAACATCATCATTTTCCATTTCAAGCTGAAAAAATAATTATGCAATATTAATTCCTATTTTGCATTTCCAAAATGTTTAATTTAGATACTTATAAAGTTGTAATTACCTGCTTTGGTGTTTCATCATCATTAATTCTTTTACCATCAAAAAGAAACCTTAGAGATGTCATAGGAACACCCTAAATAAAAGTTGATAATTTATAACTTTCTTTTCTGCCTATAATGTACATTTAAATTCGACTTGCTAAACAATGTACAATATGAATGATAAGTAACTTTTTGTAACACATGAAATAGTATTATATTAAACATTTTGTAGAAGGAACAGTACCAAAATTATCAGTTCAAAATAAAATTGAAATGCTCAATTACAAGTGTGGTTCTGTAAGTTATGACTTTACACTCCTTGGTGTTTGTAAACATTGACAAGACCTTGATTTCAAATGTATTGATACGTCAGTCACAAATCAGATACATGTCTTACAACTAATAATATTTAAATTGCAAACACAGATACCACAGGCATAAATTATTTAATTTCAATTCAAGATAATTTAAGCAATTGTTAGTATAGAATAGCATTAAAGAGATTAATCAAATTGAAATCTAGTTACGAGCATTCTTGGATGGATTCAGTGCAATCATCCAAGAATTAAACTACGACAATGTTACAGTAAATTTATGTGTTAACTAATATCTTACCAAACAAAATGCCTGACAATATTTCGATAATTAATTTCCTTGGAAACCAAGTAAAAATTACTTATCCATACATTTTGTAGAAGGTGAAACTGTTTTACAGAAACTTGTGAAACCTCTAAAAACTACCTTAAGATAATGTATCCAGCGTCAAAATATATAAAGTACTGTCTTATTTTAATTGTACGCGTATATTTTAAACGAAAAGAAACTAACCACACGATCGCTATACGATTTCTTCAGTTTACCCATTTGAGTAGTCATCTTTACCCTAAAGTGAATTTCATTGCTGTCCTAAAAAAAAAGTGAAACGATGGTCATGGATTATCATCGCAGGAAGGTGATAATGCGAAAAATGAAACCGGCAGTTCTTACGTTCCCAACGACTTTAAGCTTGATGTATTCGGAATTCGCGTCGCCAGGGCCGGCTTCGGGTTTTTGTTCCTAACACGAAAGGTTAGACCGATTAGATTCGGTGTATGAACGTACATTTTGATATTACGACACATTTGTATCGTATAAAATTATTATTAACGAATCGTCCGTTAAACTGAACAGACTCACCTGGTTATCGGACATGGTATTTAATTAAATATAACAATTCTCGACCACGCGCCAGAACAGTAACCAAACACAAGCACGCAATATGGCGCCGTGCTTTTGTCAGTTGCACAGCCTTCTAAAAATAAAAATTTTAACGTTAATGGCATTTGTGTTCGAAAAGACGTCGTTTCTCGACCATATCGTTTGTTTGAAAATGCATCCTCGATTTTTCAGGATAGTTAAATAACATTGTCATATATAATCCAATTAAACATTAAAGCAAAGAAGTTTCATCTTCTCCTTTCTTCGGTTTCTCATGATGATAAAAGCTGATGTAATTAGCTTATGTACCGAATCATTTTCATTTGTACCGTAAAGTTCTTTAATTTTCAAATTTTGTAAAGTATACTTTCTATTGTTATAAATTTTTATGAAATTTGTAATATTTGAAATAACAATATTGTAACAATGATATTACAAATAAATAAATATTTGAAAAATACAAAAAGAAAATCCTTTACGTCCTGTAATTTATTACTATAATTACTTTCTCAATTATTAAAAACCTATATTCCAAAAGTATATTTTGCATAGAGATTATTCTGAAATAGAATTTATATCATACAAATGAATATTTGAATCTTTGATAATTTTGATTTTAATGTGATACAAGTTTTTAAAGAATGCGATTTATGTACTTGGGACGATTGCCATCGATAATACGATAATTGTGTTGGCGTCGAAAATATTTACATACAACGAATTACTTGATAACAATTTATATTTAATCGAAAAATACTTATGCGTTAATTAAAATAAAATTCGTTAACCGATCGATTGCAATAACGTGTTCCTAAAACACTTTATCGATAAGTTTAATGAAAATGCATGCATTTAATTGGAATGTTATTGAAAAAGTGCCTTAACATATATCGTTACATTAGAAGTAGATTTGAGGATCTAGTATAGTTGTGTAAAATACTTACACAGGTTTAAAGTGCCAGTGGAACCACGTATAATGAAGATAAACTTTATTAATATGTTATTATAATATTAAGAATATTATATATTTAATATTCAAAGCATAATTTCATGGGGGAAAACAATATCCCCATCTAGCGTTGAAAGAGTGGAACTAAAATTCCGATGTTTAGTCAGCGCCTCTATCGCAAAAACGCTCAAGTTTGTCGTAAAATGGTTCCTCTTTCTACTGGTAGATGGCGTTATTTTCAGCGTCTTTTACCGACCTATCGGTATATTACCATAATATCGGTAAAAAATACAGTAAATGGGGCCATCTACAAGTAAAAGGAGAAACTATTGTGCGACAAACTTGGGCATTATCCCGTTAGATGGCAATACTAAATACCGACATTAGTTGATAATTATTCTTCTTTTTTTTATAAACATTTATATACTTTTATTTGGTGTTAAGCATTGTAAACAATAAATTGTACTCGTAACCGTTGTTTCATACATGAGAACATCGTCTTTCACATGTTTCCTTAGCAAAGAGTACGACATTCGTGTAAGTTGTTTAAAACCTCATTGCAAGAAGTATAATGGTCAATAGACGTTTCTCTAATTTAATTATTATGTCAAATTGCTTGTAGCATAATTACAAGTTCATTATCGAACGTAATCAGCTGGAATATGCAAATGTTTCTAATGTTAGTAATGTTTAGTAATGATCCCACTAGGAAAAATAATTGGACCTTTTCACCGCTAGATGGCTATACTGTATTTTGCACCGTTTTTGGAGAAAAGAATCTTTAGAAATAGATTATCAGGCCACGTATCAAACTCTATCAAACTAATATCAGAGGCTAGATACAGGAAGGTCATTTCATATAATATAAATATAGATTTACAGCATAAGGACTGTATAAGGAGATCCAACTCTCTAAGAAATATATATATATATATATATATACATATGTGTGACTACGCTATATATGTCATATGTGTATGTGTGATAATTAGACTGCGGAACTTTATGCAAAATAAAATCTTCGCGAACGTGCCTACAAAAATTTAATTGAAATAGGAATTTATTTTTTCTGCAAATATTATAACAGGAACTTTACTTTCAATCTTTTTTATATTCTTGTATATTCTTTGCATTTTGTAGTTCCTTGCACATTCAAATTTTCTATAAATGCATAAAAATCCGCAGTCTAGTGATAATATATATATGATAATATACAGGGTGTTCCAAAAATATTGTAACACCCTGTATATCGTAGTCTGTGCTCACTTGCGCCGCGAGTGGTAGAAATATTCATAACTTCAATCTCGAAATTTTGATAACACTTCTACACTTCACAGTTAGAACTCCTTATACAGTCTTCATGATTTACAGTTATCTTTATAAGACTATGGCTGTTTACTATATCTCCTCCTCTTCCCTGTTCGAATCTTCTTGTTATTGGCCTGAAAAATTCATCGATCTTCTTAGCTCTTTTTGTCCGAACGAGTTCGAACTTGCAGTTCGTAATGGACGTTACATCTATGGCGAATAGATGCCAAGCGAATAACTCAGGGCCGGCGCAAGGCAGATTCAGCGCGTTCGTCGGAACCCGTCCACGCGGTCTACGAAAATTACCGAATTGAAAGGCATCGATTTTGATTTACTTTTTACAAACTGATGATATCATTAACAAATACAAGACATTTTTTTCGTAGCGCTGATTAAATTGAAAGGAGTGACAAAAATCATCAAAGTATTATTATTTAATATTCATATTATAAAAAATATATAATATTGGGTTGTTCAGAAAGTTCGTGCCAGTTTCTAAGAAAACTTCAAAAACACGTTTGAATTTTAATATATATTTATTGAATTACATAGGTGCCATTTTGTTCCACAATTTTTCCACCTTTTCAGGAATGTCCACATGTTATTTGTTTTCAACCATTCCGATATATTCAGACCTGTACCGCCTACCAAAAATCGGCATGGACTTTCCAGACAACCCAATATGTAATAGCATTTGTAAATAAACAATTCCTCGTTGTAAAATTTAATCGTAGTATTTGAATGTGAATCCAGGCCCCGCAAAATTTTTGAACTCGGCCCCGCAAAAGGTCACGCCGGCCCTGGAATAACTGATGCCAACCACTGCGTATGAAATTGTAGAACGCCCCTTTGGCCCAGAGATGGGCAAAACCCTAGACTTCGAATAAATCTGAAGTTTGCCAATATGTTTGTCTCGTTTCTTCTGTTGAACATTTTCCAAAGAAGGAAACGAGACAAACATATCGGCAAACTTCAGATTTATTCGAAGTCTAGGGTTTTGCCCATCACTGCCTTTGGCCCCTGTGTGGCTGTCGTATCTTTCAGTTGATTGGTCGAACGCTAGTGGAGACGTGCGGCTGCCGCAGCGCGGCATGCTCGTGGTTGCGATTTCAACTTATACCTCCTGTGAACGCGGCCGATGACGGTCGGTCAACAAAACTTTGTAATTCGAACGAAACTCACGGGACAGTTCGGATCACGCGTCGCGTCACGAATGTTTCCGCTTTCCGTCGGAGTTTCTTAAAACAAGTTTTCCGTGTGTGGTTTTCATTTTAATAATAAAACGTGCGAGCGAAATTCGAAGTAATTCAACGGTGATTGCCAGGTGTTACCAGGTGAATGTGATCGTTTCGTGCTGCGTTACCTGGGACTTACCTGAAGGGACAAACGGAACCGAAGAAAGCATCGAAACTTTACAAGTTTACAATTTTTATACAAAATCCATTCTACCGTGTGAATTCAAGTGCATCGACAAGGATTTTACCATTTTTAACACGCACGATTTACTACGTCAGAATCGGTCGCATTCTTTCTCACAAACGATCTGTACACTTTTTTTTATCGATACAACGACTCTCGAACGATTACGATTCTCAGCTCGTGCATTCACCTTAGTTTGACGACAATTACAATGATCTATCGAATCTGAACGTGTTTTACGCGCATACGGTGCACGGTCACGGAAATGCAGAATGTAAGGACGAACCGTAAAAAAGTTTTCGGGAATACGTTAAAATTAATCTGACGATAGAAGCGTTAGACTTGATGCGTCGGTCTGAATGTAAGAAGAGGAAGTGCCTACACGAAAATCGAATGGAAAACGTCACGGATGCTACATGATCGTCGGTTTCACGAAAGTAGGAGGGACTGCGAGTGCAAGTAAGAGGAATGTTGTCTCACAGGTGTACGCCGTAATGCTCTTCCGTTACGCCTCTCGAAGGAAAACGTAATCGAGCCTCGAGACTCGCCACGTGAACTCAAAAATGCGGAGAGCGTCCAGGAATTGTCGGTTTTGTTTCGCGTGACTCGATCGTGCCGATTCTGCGACGTTCCGTAGTGAAGTGTTGAAGGAGGTGCGAGTGACAGAGAGTGGTTCGGGCAGAATTTATCAAGGAACATGGAGTTGCCATGGAGAAATGCGGTGGCGGACCTGTCGACCTTCCTGACCACGAGGACGCGGATTTTGTTTGCCGCTGTTTATTTCATCTGGATCGCTGGAAGCGCCTGCGCCACTGGTGAGTTTTCGCGCCCGTTTTCGTCGTATACATCGCGTTGTTTCACGTTTTTCGTCACGTTTACGCGATATCGATTCTTACCTCAACTATCGTTACAATATCGCACGCCGACAACCAGAGATCGGCAGAATTTTATTCGAGGGAACAGACGAGCTCTGTTAACACGTTGAACGCCTCGTCACCCGTATATGGGTGACAGTGCTTTTCACTGAGGAAGTAAGAAAATTAATCTTGGAAGTTGAGCGTCAAAGGAAATGGATTTAAATGAAATTCATGAATTTTTATGAAGTTAGAAAAACAAATATCACGATAGACGTTCGAATAAGTAGATTCCAATAATCTGAAAAATATTTAATCCTAGCAGAAATTTTCAAGAATATTTGTTTGGCAGTCGACCTGTTAAGGTCCCATACCGCAGTGCGCGCGCGGTAAGTGGGTGTATTTTTAATAATTTTTTTCGAGCAAACGATGAATGTTTTTCTTTTTTTCATTGATACTTCTATCCAATATACAGGGTGATCCGTCCAAGTAAGACCACCTAAATATCTCCTCTAATTGTGAGGGTACAAACAATATTTTGTATGCTATTTGAATGGTTTGAAAAAACCATTCTATTGCAAAAGATTTCTCTTTTCTAATTTTTTTTTCGGAGTTTACAAAGTTATCGATGTTTTTTTTTGCGTATAAATGTATAATTTTTTTTATCGCATCGCGTAGCCGATGTGAAAATACGTTCAGATATGTGCATTACGTGACCTTGAAATGATCTTTGAGTTCAAAAATTAAATGGAAACGAAAGATTGTTGTCTACAACATTCTCTCAAAAAACGATTCATCGTTTTCATATTGCTGTAAACCCCGCTGACAAAAATTCAGGCGATTTTCAAAATCACGTCCATGTAGATCCTGATGGAGAGACGCATGATACGGATGAAATTTTTGTTCACACAGTTGACATCATTTTACCTGACTTCGTACCGGCGAAGAATGATCGCACGACAAACTATTCGCAAGTTTAGCTCGCCGGTAATTGTCGTCGTTGTAACGTACAAATGGTATTCGCTTTGTCACGAGACTGGCACGAGAACAGGATACACGCTCAGCGTTTACGATATCCATGACGGAGACGAAGGTTCGACGTGAACGTACAGCGACAGGGTTGAACGTTTCCTGAAAGGGGTCAGGCCTGATATGCAACGATTTAAACATTGGGAACACTGCCGAGTAGAAGAAACGATTTCTTGGCGTCTGATCAAATCCTTTTCGCGTACAACCAACTGGTAAACGAACGTTCGATTCGAACCAACAGTTTCCCTTTCGATCGACTTAATTGTCGCGATTAATTAGAAATTCCAATCGTAATCGTGATCCCATCGTTTCAAGTTGTGATTACGAATACGAACGTATTTTTAAAGATTTACAGCCATAGAAATTCTTTAACTCAAAACCGACATCGGTTTCTCACATTAAAAAACTTAGAAAACCATGCTTTCGTCAAAATAAATTTTTTTTAGAAAAGTTACCCTATCCCTCTCTATGGGCACGAATTTTGATTGAAAATTTTTCATTTTTCATTTCGACGAATGTATGATTTTCTAAGTTTTCTAAGTTTTTTGAGGTAAAGAATTTCTATGGCTGTAAAGCTTTAAAAATACGGGCTGCAATCGCAGAAAAGTTTGCGAATACAATTTTCAATCGTGAACGCAGAAAAATTTGCGATTGCGATTATAATCGTATTCGTAATCGCAACTCGGAAAGATGCGATTACAATCGTAATCACAACTCGAGAACATTCGATTACAATCGTATTCGTATTTGCGATTACGATTTTGCCCATCACTGGATTTATTGCCACGGTATCGATGGGCTAGCGTGCATAGCGTTCGCGCGCTGTGCAATGCACTTGATTATGAATGGTACCAAGGGCAGATTGTACGCGAAACGTTAATGGGCTATAAGTTGCTCTGTGCGGTAAAACGACCGCCAAACATCGTCGCGAAATTTACGTCTGTTTTTATGATTGGGCCGAGGAAGTAATGGCCGTGTTCCTCGGCCATGTAAATTACGTGGATGGGATCATCCTATCCTAATATTTATTAGGCGTAGAAATTAATTCTGTGCCTCTGTATTTCATAGCTCTAGTTTAAACCGATATAATCGAGTTATATCAACCTTCGAATACGTTGATCTCTATTATGTGATAATATAATATATTATTTCGTGAGCATTGAAGTATCAAATACAGTGAGTGTAGAATGTATTCGTACGCCGATCAATTTTCCAAAAAACTTTTCTGTGAAATTGTAGTTTCTTAACTTCTTTTTTTATAATCGATGATATTTTACATATTCTCGGAAGTCTCTAAGATAAATCTAGTCCGAACAACATTTACTAGTTAATATAATTTTTGTGAAATTAACAAAAAGATGCGAAAAGTGGGCGAAAGTATAAAAGCAATAAGTGTTTGTACGATTCTTATGACGAACCATTTACAGTAGAGTTTGTAACGTAAACACGTTAGTTTATTGCTCCGTACGAATTAGAAAACATCAAATTTCCGGGAAAGTATTAGGTTGACCCGAAAGTTTCTTTCGTTTTATCAATAATTAATATATACATAATATTTTATGTTTTATGTTACATTACTGAATTGTGTACGATTCATTTCGCTTCATTACTGTTGCACCATCGATGTCTAAGAAATTAGATTGTCTATTTATAGAAACACTGCCACAGAAAATAATTGAATGAAACTTCGATCCCACTTCGAATACCTAATAATTTAGTTAATCGAATCCTTAGAAAAGTTACAATAATTATGAAATCAAAAGGAAATCCCACGAAAGAAGTATTATATACTTATAAATCAATGTTTTTTTTTTATTTTATGAATTTTACATATCTTTTTTGGAAATCGATCGGTGTACGAATACTTTCTGCACCCACTGTAAAAATAATTTCAGTTCAAACAAATATTTCTACAGCTGATAACTCCAATTCGAATCTTCGGCCAGGAACGAGTACAATTTTATCTTCAATTCGTTCATTTTATTCTTCGTATTAGTATCGATTTGTTATTTATCGAGGAAGACACGCGGAGGATCCCTCGATGTAGACAACGAGCGATCCTGTCCGAAATGCATTCATATCGATGAACTCGAATCAAAGCACCTGCGGGGATTCGCACGGAGATTGTCGCCTCGTACACCGGGGGAAATAAAAATCTACGAAAATCTCCCCCATGATGTCCGAGAGCGTGGCGTAGGAGCCGCCCTAATTGAGATTTATTACGACGTTAATCCGTCCAATTGTGTGAACGAAGTTAAACCGTTGACCTCTTCGTCGACGATTGCAAAGGATACCGAGCACGTGCCGCGGTCCCTCGCCCGTATATCGGTATAAATAATGGCGCCGCCGCTAGCATCGTGGAAAAATCTGTTTTGTTTTAGTCTAAGAGCTGGCTACGAAAATCAGGAATGATGAGGTGTAGCGAAAATTTGTATCTAAAAACACTCCTTACTAGATCAAATAAGCCCCGACCAAGACTTCTGGCAATAGCTTTACGCGATTTCTACAGTTAAAGACTACAACTACACAAAATTTCAGGGCTGCACTCAAAACATTTTATTTTGATTAAAAATTAACACGTTTGACCGCCCGCCCACGCTTTCAGCCTCGGAAGCGACTTCTGGCTGCAGCGCTATTGTCTTTGTTATCTAGTAAGGAGTGTTTTTAAATACAAATTTTCGCTGCACCTTGTCATTTCTAATTTTCGTAGCCAGCTCTCCGTCTATTTCTACCTGTCCCTGAAATACTTTGAGAATCGAGAATTTAATTTTCATAGCGTGTACAGTGTTCATCAGAGAATAAGAATAAGGGCCTCAAATAACTCATCGATAGAAACGGTAAATAATTTAGATCTTTTCTCAACGTTTTTCCGTGCGTCTTATTATTCGGTCGAACGTAGTTGAGCATAGTCGAGTGACTTACGGATTCGACTCGCGCGTCTTTTATGTACAAACGCTTTCATTGCTGGTGTACCCAACCGATAATTAGTATTAAAGCGCGCGTGCATCCGTGTGCCGTCTTAATTGCATGCGTATCGACGCACGTGACCCTCACGTGCGTGACCGTCGTTAAAATGCACGATGCACGAACGAGGAAAACGATATATGTATACCCGAGACCCGTTCAAACGACGGAATTCCATTTCTGTACGTGGAACACGCCCGTGATTTTCTACGGATGGGGGAGAATCGTTGATTAAATTTTCCTTGAGACAATGTGGGCCATTGATAAAGGCAACTCCCCCTAGATAAGAGATAGGAAACGAATTCAGAGAATTGGGCCAACGCACGGACAACTGCAACAGTTACTTCGCGTTGTTCTGTGGTTTAGGGTTGGGGACGTTTCAATCTTTAGCTTGCAAAATTATTAGCAATTAATGCTTGAATAAAATTGAAATTGTATTATGCATTGTGTTAATCATTCAGTGCATACAAAGTACGAAGTACACAAAGTACTGTCATAGTAGCAAGTCATTGTTCTATGATTTAAGGTTGAGGACGTTTCAGTCTTTAGCTTGCAAAATTATTAGGAATTAATGCTTGAATAAAATTGAAATTGT
>NC_071983.1:10984831-10996001 GCF_026283585.1 Hylaeus volcanicus | reverse complement strand
ATTAATGCTTGAATAAAATTGAAATTGTATTATGCATTGTGTTAATCATTCAGTGCATACAGAGTATACAATATCGCAGTATGAATAGAAATAGTGATACTAACTGTGATATTCTTGTAAAAGGGGACAAAATCACTTGGCGTAAGTTTCACGTGCAAAGTGCCCATGAAAAATAGTTCAAAAAGTTAGAAGACTCTTGACTGTATCTTCATCGAATATCATTCTGTATCCACAGAAGTTTCCGAGTTCGGAATAAATTTTGCATAAAGTAGAGAATGAAGTAGAATAAAGGTCGTTTAGTATTTCGGACGGTTCTCGAGCAAAGAAGTGCCTCGAACAGCGGCTTAACGCCATAACAAGGAAGCCGACAAAACGATTAAAAAAAAACAAAAGACATAGTCGAGCGTATGGTTTCGTCCAGCAAGCAGTTCCCCCGCAGCAGAAATACTGCATACGAAAAATTGGCATGCACTTCGTGCCGTCGTCCCAGGAAAACGAGCATTCTCCTCTTTCCAGGTCGATGGTCGACATAATGTAGCCGAGCAAAGGGCATGCGAATGCATTCTGGTGTAAAGGTAAATTGTCGAACGATCCCGAGGGACGAGTGCACGGAAAACAGAGACGTTTGGAGTTCGATCGGCACCAGATCGAATTAAATCCTTAAATCTTCTGTAAGAGGGAATCTTCGTGTCAATTTAATACCGGTCTTCCTTCTAACGAATCGAGCAAATTCGCGAGAGAACACGAGCCTTAGGTTTCGATTAAGGATCTGCAAATTCACCGTCTGCTAGATTGGAGACTAGGAAGTTTGGATATTCGAGGCACTTAGAGATGAATTGAATTTTATTCGAAACGTTCGCGGACTGACTTTTTACTTCTAGGAAGAAACTCGACGATAGAACCTATTATTTGCTCGTTGGAACAGCGAAACGGAGAGATCCCTCGGGTTTAAAGGGTTAAAAGTACCGGGATCGATAATAATAAATTAGCATTCTCACCACGCCTCGGTCGTCTTGACAAGGGACTTATCGTAGAATCGACATATTCCACTCTAAAAACGCTCGTTTCGCCGAGTTACAGCCGGTAATGACTTCCTGCTTCGGTAACGTATGATGAACGTAAGAAGAGGTGTCGCTCCGGGGGTTGAACGAATGATTAAATATTATTATGATTAGTGGGAATAAGATGGTCACGCGCGAATATGTATAGGGTGGTTTTGGTGTCGGGTTCGGTAGATCGACGGGAGGACGAGATTTCTCGTGTTTCCAGGTCGTTGTGGTCACCATCGCGCGATATATCCGCGGATAAAAAGGGCGGCGTGCTACGTTCGGTAACCTGTACCGTGTAAAAGGTGACTGTTTGCTGGTGTGGGTGCACATAATGCCAGGAAAGGTATCTATCACTGGCGTCAGCTCAAACCGTAGCACAATAGAGGACAAGGGCCTTTACCTGGTCCTCGAGCAGTAGGCCCCCTCCGCACTCTTCGTGTATTGGCCTCCGTTCCACTCTACCATTTTCTATAGCGTTCCTCTCGCTTTGCCAGGTATCTCTGCACCTTTTCCCTGTCGTGGCATCGCCCAGCGATGGCTACGAACGAATTCCAAAATGCCTCTCGACTCGCGAGTCGTCGTACATTTCATTAAGCGGAGTCCTCGACCGATCTAGCCGAATAAATCGAAGCAAGAATCCGTAAAATATTAATATTACAGCAAAATCATATTTTCGACCATTGTTTAAACAAATATTGTTAATAATTAATTTAACTATCGTCAGAAAATAATATATAGTTGGTCCAATCAATAGATATTAAAATATTGACAAATTCCTCGCGATTAATGTCTCGAATGAATACTTATTCTGAACCGTGATTGTTATTAATATTTTATGGAAGTATTATTAATAATTTTTGTTACTTATACGATTTCAGACCGATTTAACGTTTACGTTAAAAATTGTTCAATATTTCTTACGGTTCCAGAGATATTAGCAAAAATATAAATAATCATTAAGAATAAATCATACTATGTTTTGTAAATGTAAGGTAATTAATTCAACTACGTAGTTATCAGATAGGTTAACAATCAATAGAAGTAACAATATGGTTGGTTATAGGCCCAGCAAGCATGAGTTGCTTACCTAAAAATGTTTAGCAGGCTCGAGGTTTATTCCTAATTTTATTTCAAATGTTTCTCACCTGACAATGGAACGCAATTAATTTTAATTTCTCAATTGATCACGCGAGGCAGCTGCATTTTGTAATAGCTAAATTGACGTTATCTATCTACTTGCATGTCGTTACTTGGCAATTGCACCCCTTAGTCTCGTCTTTCATCGTAACCACTTCCGAGTGTCGAGTTCAACACTCAATAGGATAAATAATTACGTCAGCAATAAGTGCCAACTTTCGAGCCTTCTATTTCTCAAACAATTTCGAATACAATCTAACAGAGATGGGCAAAACCCTAGACTTCGAATAAATCTGAAGTTTGCCGTTGTGTTTGTCTCGCTTCCTTCTTTGGAAAATGTTCTAAAGAGGAAACGAAACAAACATATCGCCAAACTTCAGATTTATTCGAAACCTAGTGTTTTGCCCATCACTGCAGTCTAACGAATCACTTAAACCCTCCCTATTTTCGCATGGACTGCGGAACACTTAAATTTTGAACAATGTTCCTGACCTGTGTTGGAGAGCAGGCTGGAAACTTTCGACACCCTGGATTTCCCAAATCTTGACCTCTCCGACAACGTTTATGACTCGCATTTGGCTAGTACCATACCTGCAGCTTTTACAGGTCGTACCTGCACCCTTGCAATTTTTATACGCCTATTTGGACAATCTCTATCCAACCTCGAGTCTCTTTTAGAGATAGGAAAATTCCTATTTACGAGTTATTAATTGATTTTATTACCTCTTAAACAATCCGTCCATTTTCACGCATGGAATCCAGAAATAATTCTCGAAACGTGAACGTTGTTGAAATGCAACGATTGCCACTTTATGGCGTTGAGGAAAAAGGTCTGTTTTTCCTTAAAGCAGAAAGAGGGACGGGGTCCTAGCAGGGACAGAAAGCGACGACCCTCAGTCCGACTAAATAAGTCAACCGGTACAAGTCGTTGAGAATTCGAACTCTTTTCCTTTGGCATTTTATATTGTAATCGTTAAGAAAATAAATTTCTAACACGACTACATTAATCAAATATGGTCTCGATTCTTTTCGTTTTTCACAATTTCTAACACCTACTACTTTTTTTTGAAGATGAACATGAAGACGAACATGAATTAAGGATCTCCAGCGTTCCTCGTCTCGATTCTTTTCGTTTTTCACAATTTCTAACACCTACTACTTTTTTCTGAAGATGAACATGAAGACGAACATGAAGATGAACTTGAAGATGAACCTGAATTAAGGATCTCCAGCGTTCCTCGTCTCGATTCTTTTCGTTTTTCACAATTTCTAACACCTACTACTTTTTTCTGAAGATGAACATGAAGACGAACATGAAGACGAACATGAAGACGAACATGAAGATGAACTTGAAGATGAATCTGAATTAAGGATCTCCAGCGTTCCTCGTCCCGGCTCGTTCGTATCTCTTACGTGCCACACGGTATCCCCGGGCCCTTTTTCCACGAGGCGTTGCTCTCTTGCCACGGGGACGAGGAGTACGTGTCTGAATGCCTTCCACACTCGTCGACCGGATGTCCCCCGTTCCCTTCCCCTCACCTTCTTTCCCCCTTTTATTTCTTCACCGCATCATCTTCATTATCGTCATCTTTTCTCCTTCGGCAGCTTCATTCGTTTCGCCGCGTTACACCTTCCGTTTCTTCCCGAGCTCCTCGCGTTTCCGATTGCACGCGGTGGCCGCGACAAAGGGAAACTTCGCCGTCGACGTTCTCGTTCGAGGTCGCCTGCACGGAGTGGAAGATAGGAGAAAAGTTGGCGAATGGAATGACGAAGTTCGCGTATAGAGAACGAAGGGGTTCGAAACGAGGCGAAAGCTCCGAGCGGAGGCACCTGTTTAGTTGACCATCACCCGTGACGGAACAAAGTGAACCGTGACTGGATAATAATAGGCTTTTGTTTAGGGGATCTGCGAATTCACTGTCTCGTTGGAACTGGTGGATTGCGGACTGAAAAGTTTAGATATCGGGGACAGAGATGGTTAGAATTTTATTTGAAACCTTAGGAGAGTAATTGTTTGGCTTCTGGGGAAGAAATTTTTTGATATGACGTGGATTATTAACGTCAGCAGTGGTGCATAGATTAGGACATTTTTAAGGATGCATTTGGCTCGAATTTGAAAGAAATTGTGAAATAATCGTTGCAAAGTGATTATTTGTAGATTGCACTATTGATTTATGACCGGGATGAGCTGTATTGAGAATGGGATTAAAGCGGACGTCAAGAGTATAATGATAATCAGTAATGAGCATCAGAGTTGAGCTATAGAGAATTAATATTATTCTGCGTCATTGCAAGTGGTTATCGAATTCCGAATGAAAATCAAAACTGGTAGAAGTATAGAGGATTGTGTATTATTGTATATCAAGAATGTAGATTACGAGTATGTTATATGAGTATAATGAGTATCGGAGTTACGTTGCGAGGATTAATATTATTCTGCGCCATTGCAAGTGGCTATCGATTTCTGAACGAAAATCAAAACCGTGTTAAACACAGCTGCATCGAACGAGCCTAGCGTATCCCACTTGTATTCGTCGGTAATCGAAAATATCTGCCTCGAAACGCTCGCTGATAGAAGCATGAAGGGCTGCGTATTATTGTTATCGTAACGTCTGCTTGCTCAGGTGGCAACGATCGACTGCAATGCGAGCACATACTTGCAGAATGCATTCTACTAGCGTGCACTTTTGTTGCCATACGAATTCGCACGTTATAACACCTTTTTCGCATACTCCGAGTAGCACGCTTTATCACCTGCAGACACTTTGCTTCCTTGAATCACAATTTCACCGTTCCCTGTCCCGAGTGAAAGATTATCGTTTACCTTATCTGCCACAAAACGGTCCCATTGAAGTAAAATGTTATTTGCTTTCTTCTGTGCAAGATCCGTCTGGTTTTATCAGCTGCAGACGGTTTATTCGTCGAAGGAGTTTCTCTCGAGAGAACGATCCACCAGTTACCATTTACTTTAATTTATCGGTTAAAAGAACTCGTTCGTTGAAACAAAAACTTACTTTCTTAAATGAAAAATGCACCGTCAACTATCTCGAAATAAAGATCCGCTATTTAATTTACGAACCGCAGACGTTTCACGGAATTGAAAATTCTCCGTTCCCTTTCTTCGAGTGAAATATTTACCGTTTGCATAAAGGCAAGTCCCGATCGAGTGGGATTTCGAGGGAGCGCGAACAGAGGTTCGGTTGTTCCAGCATTGTTCGTCGCTCGTTAAGGGGACGTTATCTCGACAGAGACGGAAAATACGGTTCCTTTCGAGGAGTTTCCTAGTCGTCGTTTGCCATAATTCCCATTATTATTCGCCGTGGAGGCCTCTAAGCGCGTAAAGAGTGAGGCTGCAGCGGTTCCGTCGTCTCATGGTAGCTGGTGCAGAGGCCACTGACCGCCCCCGGCAAGGCTTTCTCGTCTTCCACTTCTTCTTTTCGGTTTTGTTCTTCGTCTCCTCGCGTAGGGGCACACGCGTGTGCGTGCCTTCGAACGCACGTAAGTGCTCCCGGTGCCGTCCGATCGGGACGAGTTCCTTTATGGAAGAATAGGCGACCAACTGGAACGTCGGACCGCGAACATAGTGCAAACCTTTGACGACTATCCAACGACCTGAACTCCGTGACGGTTCGATTCCTGTACGACTGGAACGAGACAGGAATGAAAGAAATGTTTGCTTACGTTTTCAATTTTGTGGAGCGGAGAAGCTAAACTGGATTAGGTTTTTCAATGGAGGGGAGTCAAGCTTGCGAAAAGTTGCGTAAAGTTTACGGTGACAATGCTTGACAAGAACGTCAGTGCCAACGATGGTTCACGAAATTTCGTGCTGGTGATTTCAATCTCAGCGATGCTCCTCGGCCAGGAAGACCCATCGCGGATGATGATGAGAAAATCAAAGCAATAATTAAAAAATCACTGGAGCTTGAATGGGATGTGTTACCACACCCATCGGACTTCCATTTGTTTCGCGCTCTTCGAGCTTCTTTGCGTGATGTAACGTTCGATTCCGATGAGGCTGTTAATCAGCACCTTAGTCAGTTTTTCGCCGACAAAGACAGGTCCTTCTATAAACGAGGAATTATGAAACTCACTGAACGGTGGCGAAAGGTTATCGAACAAAACGGGCTATATATCATGGATTGATCTTTGTCCTTTATATAAATAAATAATATTTGAAAAATCAAGAAAAAATACGTCACGACTTTCTCGACAACCCAATAGAATAACTTTCGAAGAAGTTATAAAAACAAGGTGGTACGTACTCGTGAACAGGAATTTGGCTATCCCTAAAAGAGGCAGAAGTTTCGATAGAGATGCTGTAAACGCACCCCGTCTTTCAATTTCGTCAACGGTCCGGAGGAGAAATATCGCATAAAGAATCCTCGGTTTGTCCTCGCGCCACGAGACCTTCGAGTACGGTCGTCTTTTTCGCGGGAAGATCACTCGGGGGCCGAGTTTTAGCTGATGTTGCACTCCCTGCCTATCTCCTTTGACTTGGAAATGAACGCCAGGCGAAAGATATCTGGTTCGCATAGATGAATATGTTTCACTGGGATCCGAGGATTACCCGCGGCCCTTTATTTGACGTTACTCCCGAAAATAAACGATTCGTTCAGCCGAATTTCGACGCTGAAACTTCCAGCAGGGAGAAATAGAGAGTGGACTTTCTAGCAGTGACTAAAACCGGACACGGGGGGAACCGTGCGCGAGCAATGACTCGATTCAAAGGAATCCTTTCAAGACTCGATACGCGCCGCGACCGTTGCCTGATGAGACTATTCCACGAAGAAGACTGGACACGCCGGGAATTTGATGGCGGGATCGATGCAGGTTTTCGTCGATTCGCGAAAATACACCTGGAATGTTAACAATTTTTTTTTTTTTCGTGGAGGAGACGGAGCTATTTGTTGCAGCTATCTTCGTTTATGTAACTCGAGAGAGAGAGAGAGAGAGAGAGAGAGAGAGAGAGAGAGAGAGAGAGAGAGAGAGAGAGAGAGAACTTCAAGTCCCTCGTCAAGTCCCCGACCGAGTTGCTTATTTCGAGACAGTACTGATCAGGGATGGCGTGAAAAATCACTGTTTGTGATTTTTCACGGTGATCACACGATCACGATCGCAGTCGTGATTAAACTTCGATCAGGACCGTGATCCGGAAGATGGCGTTTCAGAAGCGGTTCGTGTTAATTGTTATCGTTAGTGTCTCGCTCTCTCCCCTTAGCGGAGATTCAAGAAACTACAAATGAGTCAAATTCAAATTGTATTAAAATTATATTAACATCTAGACCATATTATAATACATATATAGTCTAAGAACAATATAATTCATAATTTAAAAGAAAAGTGAAAATAATGTTCTCTACCAATCCGAAGCGATCACGAAGAATCACGAATCACTGTGAAAAATCATCGTGATTGAGAATGAACGTGATTGAATCACCAATGATTCAAAAGTAGCAGTTCACGCCATCTCCAGTACTGACACAACAAAAATTCACCCAGATAGCGTTCATCAGTGGAACTCGCGTATTCTCGCGATTGAGAAATTCGTTGGGGGACCATTTTTCCCTCCATTTCCAGCAAATTCACAAATTGGCTTTTGGTAGCTCGCCAATCGTATCCGTCTATCCGCGATTCGCCTCGCTGCATACCGATGCAGGGATTGCAGTAATCGCGCGGATGCATCGAGTGGATCGTAACGACTCCGACATCTCGTCCAGCAGAAATTTATTGTCCACGTGTTGTTCGTTATGAAACTAGTTTCCAGAGGAACACTCGAGGCCCCGTTTCGTCGAGAAAGACCCGTTAGGAAATTCTGTTTCTCCGCGTAGTCACGCGCAATAACACTCGAACGCGACTCTCGTTGTCTTCGTTTCGTCTCTTTTTCTTTTCTTTTCTTTTTTTTTTTTCTTTCCACGGCGCAGGTAGACATTGTATCGTCGCGTGGACGAACGTGTTTATTGTTTTAAGGGCGAGCTTTTCAAGCGACGCAGAGATTTCTATTTTTTTTTTTTTTTCGGGTCTCTCGAGTTCGCGCTTTTCTCTCGGCCGTTTGGAGTAAACAGGGCTTCGAGATATCCAGGGCTGTGTATTGAAAAGTTCTCAAAGGGCGAAATAGATGCGCGAGAGAAAAGAGGAACGAGTAGAAAGAGCGAAGGGATCTCTTTCAGCCTGGGCTCTCTCTGTAAGCTTCTTTCAGCCGAGCGAAGCCCGGCCTATCAAGACAGTCTTAAACAGCTCTGAAATTCATGACTCGAGAGCGACGGGGGAACGGGAAGCCTACTTTTAATCTTTCGCGTTTCGCGTGTAACGAAACGACGGGATTTATTCGGGAAAGAATCGACTCGAAACGCTGATTGGCTTGATAAATACGTCGACTTGGTAAATACTCTTCCAAGCGAGGAAAGCAGTCGTTTTATTTATCCATAAGAGAAGAGAGATTACATAAACGTGTTCGTCCTTGTACGAATCATCGGTTATGTAAATGTTAGTGGATCCACAGGAAGCGTGAAGATGGAAAGGAAGTTAGTGCATAGTTTGGACTTCGATATCAAAGTGAAACGCGTTTGATAGTACATAATCAAATTTATCCAATGTATACGCATTCTTTGAATCACTTTCAAGCTATGACGCACTTGACGTGATTCAGCTGTACCGATGAGATACAAGCGGAGTCTTTTGCATCCATGGAACATGTCGATTATATCGTACCGAAGAATGCATTTCGACACAATGGCAGATCGTAGATCACCATGCTTCAAGTTCCCTTCTGTCGTTGCTTAATAGATCGAGCTTACGAAGTAGGCCACACTCCAAAATAGCAACAAGAAAGAAATTCCACGCGATATAATTAATTAAACGGATATCAAGGCTGCTACATTAAATTGAAGTCTCTATTCATAATTAAACGCAGAAAATATATATAGCCAGTGTAAGATTTATTCGTACAGCAACCAGTTTAAAATAAAAACTAATAAGAAAAGAAATACAGTGGGTGTAGAATGTATTCGTACACCGATCAATTTCCGAAAAACTTTTGTGTGAAATTGTAGTTTCTTAACTTCCTTTTTTTATAATCAATGATATTTTACATATTCTCGGAAGTCTCTAAGATAGAAGATATAGTTCAAACAACATTTTAGTTCATGTAATTTGTGAAATTAACAAAAAAATGCAAAAAATGGGTAAAAGTATAGAAGCAATAATATTTGTACGATTCGTATGACGAACCATTCACAGTAGAGTTTGTAACGTATACACATTAGTTTATTGATCCGTGCGAATTAGAAAACATCAAATTTCCAGTAAACTACTTTTAAACAGTTGTGGGAATACTTATTGCTTCAACATTTCTATCGATTAATCGTTTTTTTTTTCTTCTTGTTAATTTCGCAACTTACATGAATAGCTATTTTTTTGTAATCTATCTATTCCAGAGATTTCCGAGAATATGTAGAATGTCATTGTTTATCAAAAATAAGTTAATAAATTACAATTTTACACAGTTTTTATTGGAAATTGATCGATGTACGAATACTTTCTACACCCACTGTAAGAGGTTAACATTAAACGTAATAAACTTTAATTTACGCAAAATCTACTCTAAAAATATGTAGGAATGTTGGCTGATTATTTCTTCCCCTAAAATTTATTAACATTACAAATATACGAAGTTTTATTTTGAATCGGTTCCTGTACGAATACTTATTACACTGTCTGAAATCTGCGTCGGTCATTTCCACGGGAGCCAACTGTTGCGCTACTCGGCAATACTCCGCAGTCGCAACACTCTCTCAAGGACGGAGTAATTCGTCGAGGGCGCAATCATGAACGATACGCTCGAAATAAATCCGTCGGATATAAGATCGTTATCGCCGTCGGGTCTTCGGTTTCCCGCGAGCGTTACTCATTATGAAGCGAAGGATTAACAAGAACTGGCGGACTGGGCTCAGCGGAGAAGCCTTTCCAAGAGTCGAAGGGGGAAAAAAGGAACGACGAGGAACAGGAGATGGTAGTATACACTTCATCACTCGACTCGCGGGGCAGGTAGATTGCGAAGTTGAAAGCACTGTACAGGAAATGTGGTATTCGCGGTAAATGCGAGTATTGTTGCTGCGTTTCGCCATAATAACGCCGCGTAAACCTGGGGCCTACTGGTTAAGCAAGCGATCGTGTTCGTCTTCAGAAAAATGGTGTCGGAGAACCTGCTTTATACGCGAAAAAAAAAGGAATGTTGTCGTTGTAAATTATCCTTTAACCTCTTAGCCTACAACACGTCTTAGCACGATTAAATCACGGATTAAGGGGTTAAGTAGCTCGTTTTCAGCTTTGGATGCAAATCGTTCCCATTCGAGGAATGCTAGTTCAACGCGGAGGGTTGATAAGCGTGCTTCTGGCGAGGTCATAACGAGCTGGCGAAACTGTTACACTTTTAACGTCCCTTTCTTAGTCGTGCTCAGGTAACCGAGAATTTCCGTTACTGATAGAGACCTTGAGCGTATAGGTACGCACATTGCGCAACCCACGACTGCCGGACGTCCATTCACCGGGCATTTTCACTTTTCATGCATCACAATGCTGATGGCCAACGCCGGAACGAGGAATTCACGGTTTCAGAGTACGTGTAATTTAGCATCCTATTAGTAAACTGTGAATTTTATGCGTAGAATAACACAGGAAACATGCGTAAAATATACATAATTTATGTTGAATATACATAAAATATACATTTCTCCCTCAATTTATTATTGAACCTTCTTCGGATCTTTCGCTCCAGAAAGATTAATTTCGTTTCAAATCTTTCGATTGTGTTTAGCATGTGTTGTGCGTGAGATGCACGAGACCTCCTATGCGCACCGCTGCCCCAACGCACTTTCAACCTCCATTTCCCCAAAAACAATAACTCATACCAAAAACTGTCTCGTACACTTTCGATCTATATTTTCTTTAAGAATCACCTCCTCCCTATTACAAAGTCCTCCACTGTA
>NC_071983.1:10977052-10984821 GCF_026283585.1 Hylaeus volcanicus | reverse complement strand
AAAACAATAACTCCTACAAAAAACTGTCTCGTACACTTTCGATCTATATTTTCTTTAAGAATCAGCCTCTCCTTGTTACAAGATTGTCCACGTGCTGCATCGAGCGAATAACGAAGAATAATCAATAATAATCCACCTCGGAATGTTATCTCTCGTTGCATCGAGAATCCTACGTGGCCAGGTGTTCGCGGGGGTTTCCCGGAACCCTTAATGAACACCTTTCTTCTCCCCGGTGAGGTAGGTTGGACGGACGTTTCCTGTCGAGCGAGGAATTAGCGACGAAACGTTAAGCCCGCGATCGCCAGCGTTCTTGACCGAGCAATTTGTTGGATACGCGCGCATACGTGCTTCTGTCGGTGAGTCCGAGAATCGTGACGTCTGGAAACGGTGAGAAGGTCAGAGGGGAAGGGAGGGGAGGGAGAGACGGAGCCGCGAGCCAAGTTCGCGAAGGTAAAACGTGGAAAGAGCGAAGAAACGTGGAACGATGGTAGGAAAGAGGGAAAAGGCTGAAGAGAAGTCCTGGACGGCGAAGGGACGGAAAGGGACAGGCTGAGAAACTGCTATCGCGATGGTGGTGGTGTGCTTGCGGAGTCCATACCCTCAGCGAGACATAACCTAACCCAACCTAACGACTCTACGCTCCGGAATCCTCCTCTATAGTTCTCGCGACGTCGAGTTGTTCGTATAAATCATTTTTTCCTTGGCTTTTCAGCTGCTTAATATTCACGGGTCAAAGACCTCGAGCGTTAATCTTGAAAAGACTTAGGGTGGGTGAATGGGGGGTGGGGTGGGGGTGTTGGTCAGGTCCAGGAAATCGAGAAAGTATATTATTATTACCGTGTAAAACATTTGATAAATGTTGTACAAGACCGGTTCTCTTTAGTCCTTCGAGTTAGTTGAATCATTACAGGATCGAACTCGATTGGTTTCTCAAGGTCACTTTCCCAACAGTGAATCATAGCTGGATCGGAGCTTCTATTTTTACGTCGCGACTTCTTACTTGTCTATTCGACGGAACGCGCGTTAATGCAAATTTTCCACGAAGATGCGCTACTGTGGAATAGCAAGGTGGGAGCATTCCTTCGGTGACCTTGAATGGCCAATTAATTTTCTGCGCTCGCCTTGGCTACCTTTAAACTAAATTTTCTGAAAAAGGGAAAGTCGTAGAGCGATATTCTCCTGTGCATTGTTTATTTGGTTAGTCACAGAAAATGGCTCATTCATGGTTCATTAATGCAATTGCAAACAGTTACTGCGTCAAGTGCCTTAAATTGGGTGTAAGACTTTTCTATTTTTAAAGTATTCCTTTTTGTCCTAAAAGTAATCTTAATACCCAGCAAAAATATTTCTCTTTGCATTGTTCATTTGATTATTTCTTGATACAAAATAGCTCCTTCGTGGCTCATCGATACCTAACTATAATTGCAAACAGTTAGTGCATCAAATGCTTTAGGTTAGATGTAAGACTTTTCTATTATTAAAGTATTTCTGTTTTTCCCTAAAAGTACTCTTAATACCCAGCAACCCTCCTGGGAGTTACCAGACTCCTCGAGACGCAATTGGACCGCGGAAGGTCAAAGTGTAATCGGTCGACTAATTCGGTTCGGTTTTCTGGCAGAATTCAGAGCGTCACTTCGAGCTCGGAAGCTTCTTTGTGCTGTGCAAAGTATGACCCGGTCCAAGGGAACTTAATTTAACGAGTTGTTCACAAGAACACTCAAAACGAATCACGAGGAACGTCCCGCCACGGTGTGCCAAATTGGAGCTCGTCGGTGGGCCATCCTCCTAGCATACTAACGTTACTAACGTCCCCTCGTCCCTCCCCGCTGACCGTACAAAGTGAAATTAATCCTCGGAATAAAGGAAGCCTCTTCCTTTCAGACTTCCTCGTCCATGGACTCGCGAAAAGATAATTTCCCCGTATTATTCAGGCTGGAGATCGATCTCGTCTCCTACGGACTTGAAAAATGGATGCTCGTCTGGATGGCAATCTATATTTATAAATTCTCACGTCTCGTATGCAGCTCCGTACCGCAGACACTCGTCCAGAGATTCCGTAACTTATCGTGGTTAGGGAATCGGAGCGTAAAACTCTTACCATTTCCATCCTTCGATCTTCAAGGTAGAAGTTGCCGGAACGTCCCAGGTTTCGCGCACTATTTTAGCCGATTTATTCTTCGGAGTCGTGCGAGCTTTGTCACCGTGACGTGGCAAGACAGGATTTCTCGAGGGCTGCAAAGTGGGACGCCTCGATTCGAGGCGTAATCTTCCGCCACTTAACTCTTCATGCGTCCTTGATGGACCCGTACGATGGAAATTACGCTGTTGGGAATAATTAGGGGGATCGCTCGCGTGAGCCCAGCCGATACTCGCTCACGCTATATTTAAGAGGGACATTGGATAAAAGTGGGGTGTTCATTCATGGTGTTCGGGGTCTCTGCAATCTGATATTTATTCCGTTCCGCTGGACATGCTATAGTCTATTCATTTTCAGTGTTCAAGGACTGAACTGTTGCTGTCGGATTATAAAACATACTATCGATGCATTCTTGCGTCGCCGGTACATGTTTTTTGTTTTATATGGATTTATTTTACGTCGCATCTACTGCATGGTAATTAGCGACGAATTTGATTGGGTTTCCGGTGGTGCTATATGCTACTGTAGAGTTTGGTGTCCGTGAGGTAGTTGATGGTATTTTGTATATGTTCCAGGGATGTTAGAGCTGTTTCTGGATCGAGGTTATACTTCCTTCTTTTTTGATCGAATTTGCTGCATTCGTATAGTAGGTGGTCAGTTGTGATTTCCTTATTGCAGGAGTTGCAGTGGGGAGGGTCCGTTTTCTTTAATATGTATTCATGCACATGTTTTTTGTTTCCTTTGTTTCGGCATGACTGACGCGTAGCTCGACGAGAACTGTCAGTGTGCGATAAACGTCGGTCGATGAATAAAGTGTCTATTTCGAAGGTGTACTCGGTATCATTTAGTTTCCCCGTTCCTAATTCAACAGTTGCTAAAGGTTTCTTGAAAGAGGAAACTCGAATTTTTAATCATTTTGTATCGGTGTTTCAATTCTCTTCGTGTATTGGAAATTAATTCTGCCCCTTGGAAATTAATTCTCCCTTCAGTTATATGTCCCAAGAGAGCACATATAAATTGAAAAAAAATATATATATACATATATACATGTCGAATTGAGTAATCCTCCCTTTCGAAGTCGGTTAAAAAACTAAAAGTTGAAACAATCTCCGTGTTTCGTTATTATTTAACGCAACAAATTAGACGGTAAATAATTCTACTTAAACTACAGTTATAAATGACAGAATATAAAGGCACAGAATTCATTTCTACGAGTGCCATGACGAGTCTCTCGATCTAATTATAGTTCGCTAACTCTTTAACTCGTTAACTCGTCTTCTATTCTTCTATTTGTTTTCCTAATAGAGTACACTCGCGGGAGAAATTATTTGAATAGACTTTTACCTAACTGCGCTCGTGTCTGGCTCGAGCAGCGCTTGAAATGAGTGGTTTTGAAACAGCGTTGGAAAGGGTTTCCTCAGAAGGCAGTGGCAAGTGCGGTATGCCTCTGCACTCGATCGCCTTCCGGTTTTTATTTCGCTTTTAGTTGCTCAAGCCGCGTCTCGCAAGGCGGCGAACTCGTAGCAAAGGCTAGGAGAGCGATGAACTAATTCCAATTGAAGAACAAAGTGCAATAACCGTTATATAGATACATACTTGAGTTAATAGTATCGACTCGGCTTTACACAGCGCTGAACACGGTCTCCACTTTGATTTTATAGTAGGTGTACGCATGGATGCCTGTGATAAATTGATAGCGAGACGAGTACAGTTATTGGAATATTTTCTTTTAAGAATATGTGCTACGAATATATTTAGAATTAACCTTTTATTCACTGGGAAGACTTAAAAGTTTCGTAAATTTGTTCATAGTACCGTATCTATCAAACGCTTTGAAACCTATCGTGACTTTCAAGTCCACTTCTATGAAGTTCGTTTGTAATTGTTCTCGATCAATCCCAAAATCTTACATTTATAAAGTCAGTGCATTTATGAAGTATTCATGAACGAGTCTGATTGTACGCAGTCGAAGGGATTATCATTTTTCAGTCTCAAGGAGGCTATTATTAATTTCTAGAGGCTACAAATTATAACTGAATTTCGTATAAATAATACGTAAAAGGATGTTGTGATCCTTTCAACTGGGCAAAAATAAACAATCTTTTCTGGTTTTTTTCTTTGGAAGGGATCATCATATCTTTTCAATTTTCATACATTGATCTGATAAATTCGATAGGGATCATTGTAGGTTCTTGGATGACTCCAAAACAAAAAATCAGAACGAACTAAAAAATGTGACAATACGAACAATAGTAAAATAGCCACGCAATAAAAATGAAAAATATCTCGAGACTGGCATTCCTCGTTCTCCTGACCGGAACCCTTATAAATCTGTCTCTAAACGCGGTCTCTAAACCGATCGTGGTACGGGAATAAAACACGGAAAGCGGTCGTGACTCGCAGAAATGATAGCGTGCGTTTCCTCTGGCCTCCTGTAGGATTTCCCTTCAAAGGGCTTCCTTCCCCAGCGGGGCACGCGACGCTTACAAATTTACGTCCCATTTACGTACCCGCCGCGACAGCTGCCTCGTTCTAGCCGATTGTTCAATGAACTTTAAGCATCGTGGCTCCGTTTTGCGGCCGCATCTCCGCCCGGTCCCGGTGCATTCGCACGTGCATAATGAAATTCGCACCGTTCGCGGCGCCCCGTCGAACTTTTCGCGCCGCATCCTTCGCCACGGTTTCCTTTTTCGTTCCGTCGCGAATTTCACGGACTGATTCGATACGATACGCCTCGAGTCGCGGATTTATCAATGTTTGAACGCCGGCTGCGGATCGGAAAAGCGACAGAGGAGCCTCGGGAAACGGCGAAGGGAGGTTTGAAATGGAGAAAATTTTATGTTATGAATTTTATGATAATTTTCTTGGAAATTTCGTTACAATTTTATTTTGAATTTTTGGAGAAACTAAGTTTGCGGAAACCTGATCATATCTTTTTATTTTGGTCCTGTGGATAGTATTAGGGCGAGTTAAGGATAGATTAAGCGGTGTTTTGTAATGAGATCGTAAGTGGAAGTGGAGGCTATGCCACCCTTAGGGGAACAGTGGAACACGTATATGTATAAATACTATTTTGGTCCTATGGGGACATGTGATATCTAGATGATCTCTGGGTGAAATGACTTTAAAAATTACCGAATGTACGTTGAAACATACCTTAATATATTCTCGAAGTTCTAAAGACATTACGCGAGTACTTGTTTATGAAAAAAAAATATTCCAAGAAACACTTGATACTTGGACTCCTAATGTGCCTTCCACCCTTAACCATTTGCAGTCCAAATTTTCTGACTTCGGTACGTTTAGGAACGCAAAGGGTTAAGCTACATCAAATTTCTCCCTAAATTTATTATCGAATCTTTCAAGCTTTGAATCTTTCAATCTTCAGTTCCAATAATATTAATTTCCTTTCGAGCAACGCAACGAGCTCAAAAAGCGGATCCTTGGTCAACAGAGCTATGCATCAAGTCCAGTGGTGGTCGCAAAGGTTTCTTCTTCGGTCTCAGCGACGAAATTCAGCAGGTTTCGCCGGGTATTGGCAGTCTAACCCACGGCTGGCTGACTCAGCATGGTCGGCGTTAGACAAAAGGAGGGAGCAGTCAATTCTTTCATTTTTTTTTTTTCACACACAGGGGTTTGTCTTGAAATAACCACCCGTCGGCTTAGCCGGCAATGAAGTGCACTTATAAACGGAGTGCAGCCAGGAAGCCGGGCGCATATGGTTGCGAGGAACACGCTCGAAATTGTCGTTGCCACGTGTTCGAGGGTCGATGTACCGATGTTCCCCCAATTCCCTCGGGACTTGCGGGGCGACGAAAAAGGGGCAGGATTGGGTTAGGTTAAGCGCGTCCTGGTCTCGATCGAGCGTAAACAATGCGGCGGTGATTTAAATAACCCTGGAATAACGAACCCTGAGACCCTGGCCGCCTAGACGGACCATGTGTAAACGATATGCAATCGTTAGCGTGCACCGAACTAGTTGTAATAAGCTCTGGGTGCATCCAGTCGGTCGTTAGGAAGCAATTTTAATTTAAGTACGCGGACGGGGTCGGGCACTTGTTTCGCGCGGGGTAAAATTCTATTATTCATCTTCTTTCTTCAGACTTTGTGAAAGTTTTACGTCTTGGGGATACCGTGCCAAAATACTATAGCCAAACCAAGAGTACCCTATTTAATCCTGCATTACTCGAATCGTTTTTGGCTCCCGAATAAATTAAATAACACCTTTCCCGAACGAATCGAGTCCCAAGGTAAAATATTTCGTAGGAAATGAAAAATGCACGGCTGTATAAAAATAGAAACGAGTTTGAACGAATTATTAAATTCGTCACGATCGCGTGCGTCTAACTGGAGTATCTAATTCTCCCCGGAATATCTGAATCATTTCGATGACGGAGCTCGACCCAGTTGCATGGAATGTTTCGTGGATGATAAGCGATCGACACGAATGAATCAATAATGGTCAATAATAATCTCGACTGTTCTTACCTATTGCATGCACGACGCGATTAATAGAATATTTAAGAAGTAACGAAACGGTAAAATTCAATTATCGAGAAATGGAACGAAGTTAACGCTGACTGTGTATACCTTCATTGCGAAATTCCAAGCGTGCGCCGAGTGCTCCGGTCGCGGTAACAGTTTGGAAAAAAAGGGTTGAAGATTCAGCCGTGGGAATGCACGACTTGTGAGAATGTGCACTGAATGGCCAGCGATTTTCTTGTGTGCTAATTCAAGGTTTTGCTCCGGTGAACGAGTTACTCTTCGTACACCTCGACTCTTGAACACTGACCCTTTGCGAACGTGTACTTTAAATCCTCTCTTACAGTCAACAACGCACTGCTCGAATTAATTAAAGAGCGCTTGCTTAAATAACTTGATCTACGAAAATGTGAAACTGATTACGAAGTACTCACTGAAATGTGAAATATAAAATACCCACAAATACGTACAATAAAAAAGATATTTCACATCCGAGCTATAATCATTCCTGATATATAAACATTTCTTCGCAGTCTTTCAGATCGTCTAAATAAATTTCCAGCACAAAGAGTGTTGAAAAAAAAAAAAGAAGAAGGAAAAGGGCCCACCACGCGGATAAGTCTTATTATGCAAATATCAGGCTCGAATTAATTATACCTCGAATAGAAGGTATAATTAATTCGAGAAGATGTGAGATATTCCAAGAACAATTACTGGTGTGGTGCCTGCCATCCTAGAGAAACTAAACAGGAACTTTCTTCGTTTTAACGGAATACGTCTGCGAGTAGACGCGTAACGGGGTTGTGCGAATTGTTCGTTCGCGAGTTAGCCTCGGGCATCGAGGAGAATCGCTGCGCGGATAGGTCGTAATTAGATTAGGCCTGATTAGCGATTTTTCGTCGCGATAACGGCAGAAAGTATATCGCGTGCCAACTCGCGTGACTGTTTTAATTGCAAAGCATATTAGAAACCGCATTCTTCTAAAATCCGTCTTCTTTCGAGAAAGTAATACTAACGAGCGCCGGGTATTGTATAAAACGTGCCATAGTTTTCACGTTTTATTACTATATATGCACTTATTCAAAATGAAATACCAGTATTACTACATTAATTGTACATAGAATGTATCCACCATATATTATGTACATGT
>NC_071983.1:10910131-10977042 GCF_026283585.1 Hylaeus volcanicus | reverse complement strand
TGTACATAGAATGTATCCACCATATATTATGTACATGTTTCGTACATTCTCTATATTACTATATGTGCACTTATTCAAAATCAAATACCAATATTATTACATTAATTGTACCATGGACTACTATCAACATACATTATCTATATTTTTTTTTCTATATAAAAAAGAATCACGAGAATAGTACTTCATATTTGGCCTTCCAACGTGTTTTTCCCCACTGAAATACAAGTCGAGTCCTTTGATCGTTATCAGTAGAATATGGTACAGAAACATCAGATTCATGTGCGTGTCTAGTTTACCGAATGAGGTCCACGTGGCACGAGGCCTGGACGTACAAACTTTATTTATATTTAAACTGGTGATATCTCTGTGTAACAGGAGTTAGGTCACTAGCCCTATCTTATTCATGTGTCGTAATAGCGACGCGCAGTTACACTTACCGCAATAACGTAACGATAAGGTTACTACGTATTTACAAAACTCTTGATAAATCGGAATTAGTTCGCTTCAAGATTCAACGTCATTCATCCAACATCAAGCGAAACGGTTCAAACTGTACTTCCATTACGAGTGTATTTATTAGCGACGTGAGTTTGTTTAAATTAGATTTGACCCTGGCGCGTGTATCGTAAGTCAACCGTCAATCCTAATCGTCGGTGACACTATTTCAAGGGCCTGATAATGCGCGATAAAGTGTACTAAAATTTTCCTAGCGCAACGAACAAAATAAATCCCCCCACAATTTTCACAAAAGCTTAATCGAAAATTCCCCGCATACACGAGCAACTAAACGTCGTGCGATACGAGTAAAAGTGCATAAATGTTTATTGCATCCCCCGAAGACGTCCAAGAAGATTGTCTCGGGCGCCACAGAGGGAGGAACGTCCGCGTAGCTTGCAAAGGGGGATGCGTGGGTACGATTTCATTTAACTCGTCGGCCAATTTCTGAATTCTAGTCTCGGCCGTGACCCTCGTTCATTTCGGTTGGCTGTTGGCGACTAGCCAAATATCTCCGTAACGTGTCTCAACTGCCCAGACAGGAGTCTGCTGCACCTCTCGCCGCGAATGCAATCGCGCTCAAGTGCATTACACCGGAGGTCCAATGCCAATCCAATGGGGGGCTTGCGTTGCATTCTGAAACCAGTTTCGCGATAGAGCAGACCGCTCGTACACGTCAAAGAAAAGCGACAAGCTCCCTCTTCGAGTTACGTCATCTCTTCCTTCCCCTTTTTTCATTTCTATTTGAAGAGCACCACCACTCTTTGGTTGATTAAGACCCTTCGCGATTCAATGAAATTGGTTTAAGGGATCAGCCTGATCATTTGCCAGAGCAAGACCTTGATTTTTGTGGCATTTCTTCAATTTTGAAGTCTTTAACACGTCGAATCACGCATTAAAAATTGTAATTTTTACTCTGTGAGTGAATAAACAGCACAACCACTCTTTGGTTGATTAAGACCCTTCGCGATTCAATGAAATTGGTTTAAGGGATCAGCCTGATCATTTGCCAGAGCAAGACCTTGATTTTTGTGGCATTTCTTCAATTTTGATGTCTTGCACAGGTTGAATCACGCATTAAAAATTGTAATTTTTATTCTGTGAGTGAATAAACAGCACAATCACTCTTTGGTTAATCAAGACTCTTTACAAATCAATAAAGGTTTGATGTCACACGTTTCTAAATTATTCAAAGTGTGTTTGGCTTCAACGTGCCCCATTGTGGCTTTAGGGTGGCACCCCCAAGAAATCGATTCAGAGGGCCACTTTGATCATTTCAGAGCAAGACCTTGATTTTTGTGGCATTTCTTCAATATTGCCGTCTTGAACACGTTGAATTCTATAATAAAAACTCTAATTTTTATCTAGACTCCAATTTTTCTAACGATCCCTCTTTGTTGTCGTTTCTTTAATAGTGAAGAACTTGAACACGTTGAACCTCTAGAATATAAACTCCAGTGGGCATTTTTCTTGCAATTGCAGCACGTGAAAAAAGAGATCCGAGGGCCACTGTAATTGAATTGGCTGGATCCTTGAGCCAGCTGTCTTTCTAAGCGGCTAAACAGCTCTCGCGCTAAGGGCTTTGCTCTTTTTACTTGTAATGAGTTACGGAGAGCACCATTGTGGAGACGAAAGTGCACTTAATGCGAGGCCACGTTTACACGCCATTGTGAGAGTTGGCGAGGCTCGAGTGTTGGGCGAAACGAGTACGGTTTATTCGTTTATCGTCAGTGCCCTTTATATCTATAAAAATTAAAAACAATATTCAGAGTGACTGCAAAATTTAAATATCCAAGTGGATACAGTAAGTACAAGTTTTGTCTTTAAATTTTACCGATATATTTTACCTTTTCTTCTCCACCTTTACATGTCCAAGTTTTAATTCTTGATCAGTATTTATTTAGTAAATAGCCTTTAATCGTATCACAAAATATTATCCGCTTCGTTTCATCTAACGCGTAATAAACTATTAAATGATACTGGTCTCTTATGTATCATTATTTATTTTGCGTCCACGCACCGCGATCCATAAGGGTTGCATGTAGCACGTGGCGCGCATGCAAGTGCACGCGTCACGTGCAGCACCTGTAGTGTACAAAATATCGTTCATCCAAAGCGAAAGTCTACATTTTTCGTCTCGCACAATATCAACCCAAAGTAAACATAAATTCAGGGCCGGCGTGACCTTTTGCGGGGCCATGAATTCACATGCAAATCCTACACTTAAATTTTACAACGAGGAATCATTTATTTACAAATGCTATATATTTTGTATAAGATGAATATTAAATAATAATACTTTGATGATTTTTGTCACTCCTTTCAATTTAATCATCGCTACTAAAAAAATGTCTTGCATCTCAGAAAAAATTGCTTCCATTTGTTAATGGTATCATCATTCTGTAAAAAGTTAATCAAAATTGGTGCCTTTTAATTCAGTAATTTTCGTAGACCGCGGGGCCTTTTAAAACGCGGGGCCGAGTTCCGGCGAACGCGCTGAACCTGCGTTGCGCCGGTCCTGCATAAATTGTCACCAAAAAATATGACACCCAGCACCATCGTTCCCTTCGAAACCTTAAAATGCAATTTCTGAACATTTAAAAACCACCTGTACAGTGCAGCCATAAACGCACCCATAAATCGTAGAAATTTAGAAATCCATCTCGAGGGAGCTCGATCATCGATAATTCAAGCGTTCTACTGTTACGGTTTCTCCCTCTCATTTCTTCAAAGCAGAATCGAAATGGAAAATTGTCTTTGATCCCGAAGACGAGGATATCCTTTTTCCGCGGGCGTGTTCGGAGCGCGAATGTACGATATCGATTCAGAGCGGTAAAGAAAAAAAAGAAAAGAAAGAAATGGCCCGGCAGTTTCGCGATCGTTCTTGACTGCCACCGGGAACCGCGTTGCTTTGCCAAGTCCGACGGGATTTTTCGCCGGTGCCGCATTCTGTCTTACAAAGCCCGACGTCCGCTTGTTTGTATCGCCTCGGTTTCGCCTGGAAGGAATTTGCTTTATGCGAGCGAGGCACGCCGACACCTTCGATCGAAAATCGTTCGAGCTGCGCCAAATCTGCCGAGAAACTTCCCAGTGGGGACGAATCCCACTGCGGACGTGCATTATACGTGCACCAGCAGGAAAGCGAGTCACTTGGGCGAAACTTATGCGGCGAACTTGTCGTTTAACTTTCCGAATGAAAAATACGTGGTATGGGAGTCTTTGGGTCAGGTCTGGGATATTATCCGTAGTACGAGGGTCGGAGTTTCAGGATTCTATTTTTGGGGAATGTTTGGGATATTCTTTTTGGTGAGATTGAAATTTACTTGAGTATTTCAAAGCGTTGAATTTTTTAGGGATTGGAGTTTGGAACTCGGAACGAAAAGCATTGTATTTATATTTAATGTTTCTTTGTCTGGGTGTCCTATTTGGAGGATGTTCAAGATATTTTTTTACCGGTATAGAAATTTATTTGAATATTTCGAGGCGATTTTTGAGGAATTGGAGCCTGATGCCAGTGATGGGCAAAACCCTAGGCTTCGAATAAACCTGAAGTTTGCCGACATGTTTGTCTCATTTCCTCTTTTGAACATTTTCCAAAGAAGAAAACGAGACAAACATATCAGCAAACTTCAGATTTATTCGAAGCCTAGGGTTTTGCTCGTCACTGCCTGATGCTGGAATATTAAGCACTTTATTCTTTTCTTTTTTTTTTAATATTCTATTATGAGAAAAGATATTATATTTGGCATTGGTTTGCTTAATGTGACCTCCCGGTCTTCTAGGATCCAGGTTATTCAACCCCAAGTTTCCATCTATTTAATATCGAGTTTCCCAAAATTCTCTATTAATACAAATATTCCCATAGTTACAATATTCCCATACTTTCTATGAGCACCGCACGTCCCAAAGCACTCTAAATTAAAAGAACACAAACACATTACATCATTGTACCCATATTTTCTAATAATCTTTCTGAAGACGTGTTACAAGGAGGACCCAGGATGGAAAGTTTTTGGAAAGTTTACGGGTGTTTTGGGAGGGTTTTCTCTAATCTTTTCGGCCGAGGGAAACGACCAATTCACGTAAGACACGTCCAGTGTGGATTTTACTTCGATTCGGGCGGTTTCCCGCGAGATATCTCCGCCGATAAGCGAACGGAGGCTTCCGCAAAATGTTGCGCATTGCGTCTTACAACACGCAGTGCCAGCTATAGCTTCCGCCTAGCGGGGTGCATGGCACTCTCTCTGCAGTTTGCAGGTGGTCAACCTCGTGCTTTTCCCTCGTTCGTCCTCTCTACTCCGTGCAAAACCATTTTTTATCCTCGATCTAAATTACACAAATACCTGAACTTTGGATGAATTTTGAAACCTATTCGCGCTTTATTATTTTTTTTGTTCAACGTTAGCATTTGTGTTGTAAGTTTATCTCCATCCGATGCACTTTAGATCACGTTTACAATTAACAAAGGTTAATTTAAAAAACCGAGGGAAAGATTATCAAAACGTTTCGACCTCGTAATTTCAACCTCTCAAAAACCAATTGAAGGTTCGACGAAACTATGCGTTCCCCGTATAATTGAAATGGAAAAATTTAAATTCACCTAAGTTTCAGCACCATGCAACGAAATTCATTCTACAATTACTATACATATATTCTATATAATTTTTTCTATTTATTATAGAATACATTAGGGGGAATTGGAAAAGTTTTTTGTTGAAAAATCGGATGACTTTTTTTAAAAAGAGAATCGAACAACTGCCTTTTTTACACCGACAAAAAGTGTTAGACAATGATGGAAATTATTTTGTTGATTAGTATTTAAGATGTCTTTAATAAATAAATGTTTTTCGTCGGCAAAGAAAAAAGAAATTTTGATTACTTTTCGGTTCCCTTAATATATGTATTATAATAAATACATATTTACATTCATCTTTTTCTAAGACTGCTAATTAATTTTAGTAAATCGACTTCGGTTATTAAAGCATTAATTCAGTACCTAATAGAAATCTGTTAAGAGATCTCAGTAAACATAGCGTTAAACAGCATATGCCATCGATTAAAGTTATCTTACTAAAGGGCAGAGAAAATATTTGTATATTCTAGATAAGCAGGCGCTGATAATTGATACGGTTTCCAATGGAAAGGTCTTATCGGTCCAAAGAAGGGGGTAATGTCACGAAAGTGAGACGCGATTTTTCCGGTTTTTCCTCGGTTAACGTTGGTAGAAGCAGATTATCCACGCCCTTGCGTGTAAATGCATGCCCTCGCCACTTCTGTGTGACAGCTGCGGTGCTTAAAATAGGGGTTCAGTAGTTCAGCAACATGCACCGAAGGTTTTCTATGGCACGATAACGCGAGCATGTGCTGGGATAAATCATACACCGATTGTCGTTATTGAATGAACCTGATTCGCCCTTTCATAAAGCCTGGCCCGTTCCTCGTCCAAACAAACGATGAATAAAAATCGGGAGGATCCGTTCTATTTCCTGCGATCACCCTATCGACGTGGTCGGCTGTGCGCGTTTACACCGATGTCGAACGAAAATTGTGAAACATAAGGTAAAGGTACAGAAGAAAGAATAATGGAAAAAAAAATGGTAAAATTGATCTCTAACGTCTTCGTAAGAATTACAACGAGTTGACTGTGGATGTTTATGCATTTATTGCAAATTAGAATGTGCACAAATACACAGTCATAAAGTACATGTTACATTGTTTAAAAAGTAAGACGTACTTTCATTTCAATTTATATTCGATTTCTGGGTCTGCGAATATAACAAATTAAGGATGTGCACAAATACACAGTCATAAAGTACATATTACATTGTTTAAAAAGTAAGACGTACTTTCATTTCAATTTATATTCGATTTCTGGGTCTGTGAATATAACAAATTAAGGATGTGCACAAAATGTGCAAAATGATAAAAAATATCAAGGTGTAGAATAATTTCGAATAATGAAAAATGATAAAATTAATCCCTGATGTCATAATACGAATTGTAATGTAGACTGTCGATATTTATGCATTTATGGCAATTTACTTTCATTCCTTTTTCTGGGTCAATAAAAATATGAACTTGCATATTGCATCCCCAGTTTGGCAATGAGTGTCAGGTATCCGAAGTTAATTTTCTAGATATATGACTGGAGTTCTGTCGAACCAGGAGTTTAGCCAGCTCGAAAGAAGACGAAATCATTCTGGTTTACTTATTGATCGATTTCTGACTGGTTACTGTCCGGTAGAACACGTTGCTATATCATTAGCTATGTACATCCTGCTCACGCAATAAAGGGGTGAGCACGATAACCATGTCCGACATTTTGTAGGGGTTTCAAACGTACTCGCAGCTCCTAAACTAGACAAAAATCAATTTTTATTTCGCGTATCTAGAAAAGTACGACAACTATTAGCCAATTGCTGTTATCTCACATCTTACGATAATAAATGGAATAATCTATTTTATATCTCAAGGATTATTTATCCAAGATACCATAAATTTTCAATTCTCTTCCACACGTATTAACAAAATACCTGTTTCAATGTTTGAGTAGCACAAGAAACTAGGAGAAATCGTCGATAAGCCGCGTTATTAAATTACATAGGACAAGCCTGTGCAAAGAACTTAATTTTCTAGAAATTATTACTGCAGTTGGTATCTGGAGTTAGATTGGTAAAATAACACAGGGCGGTCGCGTGGTATGCATGATTCGTGGCTCGTGTGCCATGCAGGAACAGGCTTTCGTGTGCTCCACTTATTAAAGCTTTTCGAGTATCGCACTTCGAGTGGTCGGCTGCCCTAAGCACGCATATGTTGGGCTGCTGCTGCGTATTTCAGCCTCGATGCATAAAGTACCGTCTTATTTCGGCACGTGGGAGAAAACGAGGCGATCGGCTCGTTTCGAATATACAATGTGACTTATGATACCGCGCTTCGGTATATTATCCAAACAATCTCGAGAATTAACTTTCTCGTTGGGTAATGAAAGCTTGGGACAGTGCTTCTCAAACTTCGCCTCTTCATCAATCCTTCGAAAGAGAATTAAAAGAATTCAATTATTGATTCGATAACATGTTTTGAAACCGTATCTTTAGATAAATTTATTCAATTTTCCATGAAATTTCACGTATTTCAAATGGTTTCATATTTGTTAATTCGTACGGAAATGAATATACAAAATTGATCAACCATATGGACCTCGTGGAATTTAATATCAAGGAATGTTTTCTTACGAATACGGAATTGTTGAATTATTATTTTGAAGCTGGTCTTTAAATAAATGTATTTAATATTCCATGAAATTTCATGTAATTTAAATGGTTTCGCATTTGTTAATTTGTACGGAAAATGAATATACAAAATTGATAAACCATTTGGACCTCGTGGAATTTAATATCAAGTAATGTTTTCTCACGAATACGGAATAGTTGAATTATTATTTTGAAACTTTTTTTTTTAAATAAATTTTTAAATAAATGCATTCAATTTTCCAAGAGATTTCATGTAATTTTAATTTGTACGGGAGTAAATATAAAAAAAATTGATAAGTCACACGAACCTCGTGGGACTTGATATTAAATAATTCCTTTGTATTTCTATTTTAGTATTTGACGTTACCTCAGCCCTGCATAATAAGAGTGTCCAGCGTGTTTGGAGCCATTACGCGATAAGACAGTTTCCTCGTTTCCTCGCAAATGTGCATTCGTGTAAATTCACGGCGACACGAGACACCAGCGAAACGTTACATTGCGTGGGACTCGTAAAACGTTGATGAATTTCAAACCCAGTGAAACAGACGGAGGTTCTTAAGATGCACTTAAAGTCTCACGTGTGCTCTATAAATAAAAGGGCGTGTCGCGTTTATCTTGGACAAACCAATTTCAGTTTGATCGATGATCCCAATGTTATCCTGCATTGATAACTAGTACCATTAATCCATAGAAGAAGTATAAACACTGCTTCGTCTAAACACACTTTCCCTTTTCCAAGCATTCCTTTATCGCTCAAATAATAATTATCCTGAATAATTATCGAGAAAAATAATACCATCTATTTTATCTTGGACAAACTCATCTCAGGTTGGTCCATGATATTATTTTTTAATCATAACTGATATATTTTTTTTTTATTTTACTTTACTTTTACTTAATTTTTTTTGCATCAAACCCTTAAAAAAAATGAACACTGCTTCGTTCAAACACACTCTCTCTTCCCAAGCATTCCTTTATCGTTCAAATAATTATCCTGCAACTAGCATGGCACGTCTCCGCGAAGACAGGTATGTTTATCGAGCTAGTAATCGTCGTTCGAGCTGAAAATAAACTGTGAAAATAATACCTGTGCAGGAGAAGAATAATACCAGGTATTTCTCCTTCTTTTTTAACGAGACGTCTCCGAAGCACCATGCTTAGGAAAATTATTACCGCGACGACCATCGATTATTGTTCCAGCGGTCCTTATAATTTATCGATTCGCGGCCCTCCCTCGTTACTCGTGGCCGATCTTATTTAACGTGTAGACGGTTTCTTTCACCGTGAGTGCACCGGAGCGTGTCTCGACAGACGGAATGTCTCGATCCTCCAGTCGATAGGAATCCTTTCCAAGCTTTATTAGATGCAAAACCGCGACCGTCGAAACATTTACGGTTCAGGAATTTCTAATAAAATTCCATGGTCGATTCTATAATCTCCATCCCTCCGCGGAAATTTAGAAAGACCGTCGGACGTTAATATCTCGATGATATCGCAAAAAGAGCCAGTTAAGGTCGATTCAGACTATACGACAGGTACCGGCACCGACACGACAAAACATCAAAACACGCGTTTTAATGGAACTATTTACACTATTCCCGTTCACGGAACGTTCAGGTCGGTGTCTGTTAAGTGCGAATAGTTCCATTAAAACGCGTGTTTTAATGTTTTGTCGTGTCGGTGCCGGTACGTGTCGTTGCCGGTCCGTGTCGTATAGTCGTGAATCGACCTTTATTTTTCAAATATTTTTCAAATTGTGGATTTCGTTTGTTTCATTCTATGGATTTTCTCGATTCATTTCGCACGGAAATCTCTTAAAAAAAAAAAAAAAGAGGATCGTACAAGTACGATCGTAAACTTTACTTACGATCGAGAAATTACTTGAAATACTATCGAATTCGTCACGGAACGACTACGGCGCGATTATTCCGGCCTCTAAGTCTATAATGTTATTATATGCTTCACGGTGGATCGGAGCATTATGCTCGAATTCCACGCAACGACGTCTGTTGAGTCATCGGGATGAAGCGCGCGTAATTTACGGTGTACCAAAAAGGATGAAGAGGAGAGAAAAGAATGCGAACAGCCGGATGCCGTGGAGTCGAGTCACATGGACATAAACCGACACGTGCACCCCCTTTTCTGCCACGCTCTGATGATTTTAAAGACGAGCCCGGACTTTCTCACCGAGCCCGTTCCAATGTTTTTAACGCGTTTCCCTCGATTGTTCCTTTGTCTCGCGATTAATTGCCCTGCAAACGGTTACGACGCCCTTTGACGCGACTCCTTGGTTCGCCGCGCGTCGCCTTGTGTCGATCACGGAGATCGATCGGCTAATTTCGACTAAGGGGGTTAAGGAGGAATCGCATTAGGAGGAGGCCAAACGTTACTTACTCTTCGTGATTTTTTTTTTTTGTAGAGAAAAATTTGCGTAATTTTTATCGAACTTTGCGGACATTTTGGATATGTTTCAGAGTACATTTAGCAATTTTTTCTTGTACATTATTAACACGTTTCCTGAGAATACGAAAAGATTTCTGCGTGAAACGATTCGAGAAAATTACCAAAGGTACTTTGAAACATACTTAAAATATCCTCGAAGTTGTGAAAGCAGTACATTAATTCTTCTCTATATATATATATAAAAAAAAAAATCTAAGAAACAATCAATACTTGGATTCCTCCCTTGATCCTTCCATTTGTAGAACGTTTACAATAATAATTTTTTCTTATCGATAGTAAAATTTGTCTGAAGATCATCGTGATTTCTAGGATGTAAAAACAAAGCCTATACAATGTGTCATATTTTTTTTTTAAATATACTACGATGTGATTTATTCGAGGAGTCACGGTAGCTTCGCAGTATTATGAAATTAATATTCTCGCTCAATGATGGCGAAATGGGACCGCATATTGAAATTTTGTTCTCCTGGTTATTTTTTGCAGAGACCCTCCAGGAACCGCGCTTCACCACTCAGCCTACTAGCAGCGGCAATATTCTTAGCGAAAATCGAACGAAATTTCTGCAGTGTCAAGCGAGAGGTGAGTACAGTTCAAGAGATCTAACCTAAAGCGATGATCGCACATTTACTCGAGAACCTGTTCCATAGAATTTCGTACGAAGGAGCTTAGAATTTTCTTTCAGCGATGAAGAGCCTATTTTTCTAAAATTTTAATCAATCCATCGAGAACCTGTTTCATAGAATATTATTTCATTCACTTAAGAATTTTATTATAAACTTAATTTTATTTCATTCGCTTAAGGGCTCTGACCCAGAGCAATAATCGCAACTTTGACCATGCTTAACCCTTAATTAATCTCTTCCATAGAATTTCGTACGAAGAAGTTTAGAATTTTCTTTCAGCAATGAAGAGCCTATTTTTCTAAAATTTTAATCAATCCATCGAGAACCTGTTTCATAGAATATTATTTCATTTACTTAAGAATTTTATTATAAACTTAATTTTATTTCATTCACTTAAGAGCTCTGACCCAGAGCAATAATCGCAACTTTGACCATGCTTAACCCTTAATTAATCTCTCCCATAGAATTTCACTTATTTAATCAATCAAAAACCTGTTTTCTAAAATTTTAATGAATCCATCAAGAACCTGTTACCCAAAGTGCTGTATCAAAGTGCACCTGAAGAACGAGAACAATTCACCCTAAATAACAAAATTGTCCAAAGCTGTAGAATGGCCGCCGTATAATTTTCGCACGCAGAAGTTTATTTACGAATATTTAGCCTCGTCGCCGAATTTTTAACCGTCCTCGCAGCGCCCCATTGTTCTCATGAAATATCGAGTAACGGGCGGATGAGACGGTGACCAGATGAAGCCTTACAGTTGCGACCCGGTGCTGTAACATGATAGTATGACCCTGTACTAATAGTATTAGATCGTCGTATAGTCCATATGCTTGGACGAAAAGAGAAAATGCCCATGGTATCTTTGGCGAAAAAATGAACACGTTGAAACGTGCTAAATCGTGGTAATTCCCTAGGAATACGCTAAACGGATGCGATAAGTTTAACACGTTCACGCCGGCGCTGTTATTTATGTTTCTCGCCATGGGACGGCGCGGTGGTGCGCGTCATTTGATAGACACGCGAGCGTGAGCCACCGGTGGTACACGCCGGTGTGAACGTGTTAAGTGAACTTTAAATATCACACTTTATACACTGTGCGGCCGAATAACATGTACTACCCGGCACGAGGTGGTTCCTTATGAAAAAATACAAGCAAAACATGAAATGAAATTTGTTTTCATTTAAAGTTTAGTTTTCGAGAAAATCGAATTTTGAAAATCCTATTCGTACGTATGTATGCTGTTACGGGTAAGTTGCGTAGATGATCAAATAAAATGTTCGTTAAAAATCTTCTCGAAAACTAAGCTTTAAGTGATCAAATTTTATTCCATATTTTCTTTTTATTTTTTCATAAAGAATCATCTTGTGCTCGCCAGTGCATGTTATTCGGCCGCACCCTGTATGTCTAACCATCGAACAAACAACCTATATTAATTCACGTTCTATCTTAGGCCATCCTCAGCCAAAGTACAAGTGGTTCAAGGATGGGGTACCTCTCAGCAACGAGCTCACATCGGAGCCCTATTTTCGAATGCAAAGTACACGAAGAGAAGACGCAGGAGTGTATCACTGTGTCGCGACGAACGACGTAGGATCTATATTTAGCGAAAGAATTACACTCGCCGTAGCGTGTACGTATCACTCGTAAACCATCCCCCTGAAAATCCTGAAAATCCTGAAAGCCTCAACATTCGCAATCCTGTGCATCCCATTTGATAGTAAAATTAGCCGTCAATTACTTTCGTTAGGGAGGGAAGGGGCGGTGGCAATATGAGTCCACGTGTTCTCGAAATTCGCAACATTTAAATATGAACAAGAAAAGTATCGGAGTGGTGGACGGTGGAGCAGTGCGTAGCGTAGCCAACTACCAGGCCGAGAGCCTGGGTTCGAATCCCGGGCGTCTCCGTTTTTCAAAGTATATGGCTAATAAATATAAAGTATCGAAAGCCTTTGGCGTAAGATAATGGAAAATATAAGAGAAAAAGAATCCTGAAACATCCTCAAAATTATAATAACATTACATTAAGGGTGTGCGGGATCCCGGTCGGTACAGGAATTCCTCCCGGGATCGGGATGGAATCCCGAGAATTTCGAGATCCCGTAAATGTTCGGGATTCCCGAGAATTTCGAGATCCCACAAATGTTCGGGATTTCCCGGAATTTCGAAATCCCGTACATTCGGATTGCTGAAATTTTCAAGAATAACAACACTTTCGAAAATCCCAGATATTATTCTATATCCCGTACATTGTCGGGAATCCCGAACATTTTCGAGGTCCCGTACATTCTCAGGAATCCCGGATTTTCGCGGGATCTCGTGTATTTTTGGGAATCTCGAATCAACTCGGGATCTCGTGTATTTTTAGGAATCTCGAATCAACTCGGGATCTCGCATAAACTCGAGAATCCCGAATATTCTTGGGAATCCCGGATATTTTCGGGAATCCCGCACACCCCTACAATACATACATTCTTGTCAACAAAAAAGAAATATCTTACTAAAAAAACTCGGTACTTTACTCGAAGACTCGCTTCAAATCTGCGCATCGTCCTCGCCTCAAAACCTGTCCTCGACATCTGGTAGCGCTCGCCTGCGACATTCCTTCCAGCCAATTTCGACATTCGGGCAAATCCAGCGAAATTATTACACGATGAAAACGATACGGTAACGTTACCCGCAGATATGGGGGTGTTCGAGGACCTGACAGAAAGGATAGTGACCGTGAAATCTGGCAGCGCGGCTGTTCTAACGCTGCCGCCAGTGGAAAGCCATCCCGCACCTGACGTTACGTGGTTCGCATCGGACGGGTCCCTGTTGTATGGTATAAAGTATGCGTCAGCACATCACACGTTGCTGATCTTGAACGCATCGGAGACCGACGAAGGCCTCTACAGGTTCGTATAATCGTGTTAACTCTCTGCTCGACTTTATTTCGTCGATACTTAGGCAATTATTTTATTGGTTGTGCCTCGAACAGGGCCAGGGCCATCAACACCCAACTGGGCAAAGAGGAGAACAGCCCGTTCTTCAAGCTGCAGGTCACAGGGGACGCGAACGCAGACGTGGCACCCACCATAATAGTGAAACCGCAGGACACGCAGATAATCAAGGATCAGGATGTCACTTACATACACTGCATAGCGAATGCCAGGTAATTTCCGTGTGAAGGAAGCTCAGACTTGAAGATGAAGTTCGAGCCTCCAAGTTATAAAAACATTACATACATTCTTCTCTACTAAAAAGAAATATCCCAAAAACACTCGATACTTACTCGAAGACTCGCTTCAAATCTGTGCATTTCGTATGAATCTATCGAGAACTTATTATCTAGAATTTTATTACAGCGACGAAGAGCCTATTTTTAAAAATTTTATTTAATTCGTTTAAGAGATCTTACCCAAAAGCAATGATCTCAAATTTAACCATGATCACCTAAACTAAACGAGTTGAGTATTGCAAGTATTGGATTTGGTTTTAGGTCGCTGCACGAGCTGCGTACCCTGTGGACGAAGGATGGAATCCCTATAGAGAACTCCAGGATATCGTACACCTTCAACGACTCGTGGAACAGGACGTTGGCGTTAATATCGGCGAACATAACTTACACTGGTGTCTATTCTTGTCACGTGGACTTGAGAAGCGGTGGATATCCAACGGCGAATGCGAGTGCAAAGGTTGTTGTGTACGGTAAGGAGTCGATAACTAATGGTGTTATCTTTTCTAATCCTTCCAGTAACTATTTAGTTGTTAATTATACTTATGTTCCTGCAGAAAAACCAATGTTCATAACAGAACTAAAGAGAGAGACTCTCAGCGATTATGGGTCGACTGTGACATTGCCATGTGATGCTGTCGGTGTTCCTCCTCCTAACATTAGTTGGTTCCGCAATGCAGAGGCTGTGGATCATCTTCTTGGATCTAGGTAGGATCGTAGGAAGAGATCGCGCGCACCTGATGCAATTACCATTCAAATACACTGTGTAAAGTCGTTTATCGAAGCGCGAATGTTCTATTTACAGATATGCTATGGAAGAAGATGGCTCCCTAACGATTAAAAAGTTAACGATGAGTGATTCAGGAATGTTCCAATGTCTCGCTTCCAACGAAGCCGGCGAGGCGTCTAGTTACACGTGGTTGAAAGCCAAAAGTTAGTGTGCCTATCGGTTTACATATTCATCATGTATAATTATTTGATGTTTATTTGTTAGTTACTCGATACTTATTTACACTCATTATATATGACGTATTTTCTGTGGGCCAGAAGGATTAGAAAGCAGACTGAAAAACAGAGTTGCCCGCTGGGCAGCTGGCTACAATGTAGTCAGAGTTCGCCAATCTGATCGCCGTTTTAAGTTCTCTCAATACCCAGACAGTAAGATTCCGATGCCAAGAAATACCCACGTTTTGAGATTACCTAGGCACATGCTTGAAGAATGCATATCACACCACAATGTTTGCTTCTTTCAGCTGTATTCGTGTTTTTTTTTTCCCCTGGTAGTTATAGTGAATACTTCCGCCAAGCACGAGGATCCAGCAGTGTACACAACACATTGTCTCCTCAAAAACTCACGAGAAACTCAATTCAAAATTCAAAATGTCGAATTAGATACATTGCATTTATAGTATCGTTAGTTTCATTACGAATAGAGAATATTCCTTACACAAGAGTACATCGAGATAGTATTCCTTGCTTGTTACTTAAAAAAAAAAAAAAAATTAACAAACATTAAACAACGTATAAACACTTCGATAAATTGTTTTCAATTTTTGCACGTTTATACGACACAATCAGCTGCAATTAAATACGGCATAAATAGCACGTTTCTTTTTCTAGATTAGGAATCAGTTTGTAAAACGGAATTGTGAAAGTTAGTCATTTTCGTAGTTACGTTAGAAAGTATACTTTCCTAAACCTTAGTAATTAATGAAATTTCGACGATAGAACACTTTTTATTGCAAAATAAAATTCAGGTATGGGGTAATTCAGAGTTTTCCATTGTATAATTATGAGAAACCGTCATTATTTAATCGATGCTCGATTACGTGAAATATTTCGCTTAATTTAAACGAAATATTGACAAATTACATATTGGAAAACGCTGAACTGGAAAAAGTTGATTTTCTGTGAACAATCGTTTGTTTCTGCCTTCTTCTTTTTTCCGTGCATGTATTAAATCGTCACTGTTGGAAAATGGAATAATAATGTATTTACGCGGTTACTTTCAGCGTCCGGACCAGTCATGGAAAATGGTCCACAGAATTTAACTATATTAGATGGAAAAGATGCAACTCTAACGTGTAACGCTGTGGCAGCTCCGATACCTAACACGACATGGATTTATAATGGTAAATGAATAACAATTTTATTTAGATATATTACTCGGAAAATTATGGAAATTATTGAGCTCTTAATCGATTTGTAGATACGATTCCGGTGGAGATCGCAGGAAGAGTACAGGTTTTAGATAACGGCGATCTCCTAATTGCAGCTGTGAAACCAAACGATGCAGGAAAATACACTTGTATTCGAGCTAACGAAGCTGGTTCTGTGAACGGCTCGGCATACCTTACTGTTTTAGGTAGGGAAACAAGTTACAAGTTTATATAAAAAAATAAGGATGCGTAGGTTCACCAGACCTAAAAATATCTCTGTTCATTTCAGTACGGACACAGATTATTCAACCACCTGTTGATACATCCGTGCTTCTTGGATACACTGCTGAATTACAATGCAAGGTTTCCAACGATCCAAGCGTTTTGTACGATATAGCTTGGTTTCACAATTCACAGTATGTAACATTGATACAACATTCATAAGTGCAAATAATGTCTTGATCAAAGAATAAAATTAATAAAATTCTGCAGAGTGATAAATACGCAAGCCAGTCAAAGAGTAAAGATGCGCAACGATGGTACATTGGAAATAGTCGCTGTTCGAGCTTCCGACGTCGGTGAATACATGTGTTCGGTGGTTTCTCCCGGAGGAAACGAGACACGATCAGCTCGTCTTAGCGTAATCGAATTGCCCTTTGCGCCAATAAACGTAATGGCCAGTCGAATCGAACGGATTTCTCCGCGCACCATTAATGTTAGTTGGGTGCCTGGTTTTGATGGAAACAGCCCAACGAAGAAATTTATTGTTCAGAGAAGAGAGGTTTCTGATCTTGGTAAGTTAACGCATTTTGTAGTTTTGTTGAAAAATAAAACTTCAAATGTAATAAATCTAATTTCTTTATGTAGGACCTATACCTGATTCCGCACTGAACTGGATCACCGAAAATGACAACGTCTCTGCGCAGAGTCGCTGGGTACTATTGAATAATTTGAAAGCCGCAGCTGCATATCAGTTTCGAGTCAGTGCAGAGAATAGCGTTGGCGAGGGACCACACTCTGATCCGAGTAACGTAGTAGTTCTTCCTCAAGAACGTAAGTACAGTTTCTAATATGCAGCGTTTATCGGTAATTGATATTTCTAATTAAATCTATTCGTTTCACTGTAGCACCTAGTGGACCACCCGTGGGATTTGTTGGCTCCGCTCGATCGTCTTCGGAAATAATAACGCAATGGCAGCTCCCGTTGGAGGAGTATCGAAACGGCCATATTTTAGGATACATGTTAAGATATAGATTGCACGGTTACAACGACAGTCCTTGGACGACACAAAATATCACCAACGAAGCACAAAAGAATTATCTCATTACCGATCTAATCACATGGAAAGACTATATCGTGCAAATAGCAGCGTACAACGATAAAGGTGTCGGAGTATTCACCGATGGTTTGAAGATCAAAACTAAAGAAGGAGTGCCGGAAGCTCCACCGACAAACGTGAAAGCGAAAGCCGTTAATTCGACGGCGATAAAAGTTTGGTGGAAGCCGCCGAATCCGCAAAAGATCAATGGAATAAATCAGGGTTACAAATTGCAAGCCTGGGTGGGCCATAATTTCACAGAAGCGAACGAATACAAGTCGATGACCGTGCCACCGAGCCTATTCGATCCTCTCGCTGAACAAAGTGCCATTATGACGGGATTAAAGAAATACACCCTGTACAATATAACCGTATTGTGCTTCACCGATCCCGGCGACGGTGAGAGAAGCACACCCGTTCAAATTCGCACCCGCGAAGACGTACCTGAAGAAGTAGAGAATTTACAATTCGAAGACATAAGCGATCGTTCCCTTACCGTCAGATGGAGTCCTCCGCCGGAGGTTAACGGGATTCTTACTAATTATCAATTAAAATATATGATCAAAGACCTGCCCGATTCTCAAAAGGCTGAAAATTTCACAGCGGACGTTCTCTCAGCGAAAATTGAACACTTGCAAGCGATGACGCATTACAAGTTCGAAGTCATCGCGTGGACCTCTGTAGGTCCTGGAAAACCGAGGGTCGCTGTCATTCAGTCGGGGGTCGAACCTGTTCTCCCAGAACCGCCCACTAAGTTAGCCCTGTCTAATATAGACGCATTTTCCGTTGTCCTTCAATTCACGCCAGGATTTGATGGTAACTCGTCTATAACGAAGTGGACGGTGCAAGCGCAAACAACTCGAAACACCACGTGGTACAATATATACGAAGTCTCGGATCCTGATGCTAGTACAATAACCGTGGGTGGGCTGACTCCTTTCATGCAATATAAACTACGTTTGATCGCTAACAACGTTGTCGGTGCTTCACAACCTTCCGAGCCAACGAAAGAGTTCCAAACCATCCAAGCACCGCCCTCGCATCCCCCTAGAAACGTCACGGTTCGCGCGATGAGCGCTACAGAATTGCGCGTCAGGTGGATTGTAAGTTCTCGTTTTCATAAATTTCTATTTCTTGGTTAAGAGATTCAGTATTTCAAGTTCCTTTCGTTTCTCCGTCTTTATAGCCGTTACAGCAGATAGAATGGTATGGCAATCCAAGAGGATACAACGTTACTTACAAGGAAGTACGAACGAATACATCGAAAAGCATAACTATAGAGGATCACACCGCGAATTCTTATGTATTAGAAAATATGGAAGAGTATGCTCTGTACGAAATCGTGATGCAGGCGTTTAACGACGTTGGTTCTTCTACGTTGAGTCCCAAAGCGGTTGAGAGAACTCGTGAAGCAGGTGAGATAACGTTGGATATTACTTCGCTAACTTTACTACGATTAAAGTAGCGTCTAATTAAATATTGATACATTGTCTTTTTCGTCTCAGTTCCTTCAATGGGACCCATTAACGTAGAAGCCAACGCGACTTCTTCCACTACTATATTAGTAAGATGGGGTGATGTTCCTATCGAACATCAGAACGGGCAAATAGAAGGGTTCAAAGTCTACTATGGGGCAAATGCTAGATCAGCATTCCAGTACAAAAACATTCCAAGCAATACTACTTTTACGACGACTTTGACGGAGCTTCGAAAGTTTGTCCAATATCACGTTCAAGTTCTAGCGTTTACGAGACTCGGCGATGGTACTTTGAGCACCCCACCAGTTCGAGTACAAACATTTGAAGATGGTAAAATTCAATTTAAATTTAATTTAAATTGTCATTCTATGGAAACGAATTAAATAAAATGATGTGTAACTTTAGCTCCTGGGCCTCCATCGAACGTATCATTCCCCGATGTAAGCTTTACTACTGCCCGTATCATTTGGGATACTCCAGAGGATCCAAACGGAGAGATCCTCGCCTACAAAGTTATGTTTCATCTAAATAACAGCCAAAACCATCAATTCTCTAAAGAATTTCCTGCGTCGGATAGAACTTTTAGGTATAGTTAATAATATTCAATTAGTAATATTTTTAACGGAAATATTGAGATACTTATGGAATTTATATTTTTGCAGAGCTACTGGTTTAGAACCGGAAAAATATTACATGTTCTCCGTAACCGCGCAGACGAGGCTTGGCTGGGGTAAGACAGCGTACGCTCTTGTTTTCACTACGAACAACAGAGAACGTCCTCAAGCCCCGTCAACGCCGCAAATAAGTAGATCACAAGTACAAAGCCGGCAAATAACATTTACTTGGACGCCTGGCCGCGATGGATTTGCTCCATTACGGTACATATTTTATGCAATAAACATAGCATATAATTTCTAACATTACATTTTGTTTAACCTCTTTTTTTTTTCTAGTTATTACACGGTGCAACAATCAGAAAATTCAGGACCATTTCAAATCATTCCTGAAAGAATGGAGCCGACTTTAACGTCTTACACAGCAAACAATTTGAAACCCTTCACGTTCTATCAGTTCCGCATACAAGCTACTAACGACATAGGTCCTTCAACTTGGAGCACAGAATCTGTTCAAGTTCAAACTTTACCAGCTGGTACTTATCTTATCTTATTTATATAGTTTATCCGATAATGACGCATAATTTATTGTAACGTGAATTTACAGCACCTTCCCGAGGTGTCACTGGACTGAAAGTCGTTCCGATAACAACATCTAGTATAGAGGTTCATTGGAACGCGATAGATGAAGTATACTGGAGCGGAGATCACGAAACGGGTGGTTATCGCGTTGTTTATCAACCGGTTTCTGATTTTCCGATAGCTCTTCAAGACACGCCGAAGGAAGAAGTTTTAGGAATAAAAGTAATAATAGACTTTACTATTTAGAAGAACAATGTTTATCAAAAAATGAGGACTTGTTTTTAATCAACTTTGCTGTTAAATTATAGGCCACAAAAATTGTCTTGAGTGACCTAACGGAGGATAGATATTACGAGGTAGTAGTACTACCCTTCAATTCCGAGGGAGAAGGTCCATCTAGCCCTCCAGTGACTGTGTACGTTGGAGAAGCAGTTCCTACTGGAGAACCGCAACATTTAAAAGCGGAATCAATTTCTTCTACAGAGGTTCAATTGCGCTGGAAACCACCACAAGCTAATATGCAAAATGGAGATTTATTGGGATATAAAGTAATTTTCGTTTCCCATATTTATAATTTAAAATAAATTCTCAAATATAATTAATAATAATTCATCTATATTTTTCGTTTTAGATTTTTTACTTAGTCACCGACTCGCCCCAGGAGCTGGAAAACAAGCAAGAGGAAGAAATAGAGGTTGTACCAGCGTCATACTTAACGCATAGCTTAGTTTTTCTGGATAAGTACACGGAATATCGCATTCAAGTATTGGCGTTCAATCCTGCGGGTGATGGTCCAAGATCTCCACCCATTACCGTCAGGACTAAGCAGGTAAATACACTCTAAATTGAGATTAATTTATATGTATTTGCCAATTCGTTTATAAAATAACATCGAACCTTAACTACAGGATATACCTGGACCACCTCACAATCTTCTATTTTCGGAGATCACGATGACTAGTCTTCGTGTTTCTTGGGAAGCACCGAAATTACGAAACGGTGAAATAGTCGGTTACATTGTTACTTATGAAACGGCAGAACAAAATGATCGTACGTTTCCTAAATTACTTTAAACGCGTAACAATATTGTTGATCGCTTATAAATAACGTTTTGTGTTACTCAAGGTTTCAGTAAACAAGTCAAGCAGAAAGTAACAGAGACAAGTTTACTGATTCAACCTCTGGAAGAGGAAGAAACATATACTTTCATGGTTCGAGCTCAAACCATTGATTTTGGTCCTCCCATATCTGGAAATGTTACAACGGGTCCGCAGGAAGGTTCACCGATAGCACCGAGCAATCTTGCTGTCACTAAAACAGTGTCTAGCGTTGAATTGCAATGGCTTAACGGAGCTTCCGGGAAAGGACCTATTCTTGGATACTATATTGAAACGCGTCGAAAGGGTAAGTGAACAAAAATATTTCGATACTACATGGTCCGAAAACTAAAATTGCGAAAAAAAATTAATGACGAAGGTCACGAAACTGATCGAGAAAACGTTAAAATGTTAACGATAGCGAAGATAATAAAATCGTTTTATTATTTAATTTTGTATCGTCGATATAAAAATTACGAAATAGTATTATTTCGATTACTAATATTATCTTTTTTGTAATGATATAGCAATGGAAGAGTGGCAGCATTGTAAGTGTCAATGCACGTAAATATATTGAGCGTCAGTTATTGTATTAGATGGTCTCAACAGTATATGATTTGTTAGTGTTAATATATGGCTTTCTGTTTGTAATAATCTGTGATTATATTTTTGTTTAGTGGTATTTGTACTATTGATTGCATGATAATGTCATAGCATGACATTTTCCATAAATTCTATTTAGAATACATAAAAGAATCTTAACATTGAATGCTGCTGTAATTTATCGTGTAACAAACGAATAGCTAAAGTTTGACTCATTAGATAACAGTATTCCTATAATCTTAACTTACCGATTCCTACATCTAATACTTTTTCAATCGATGCCCTTCAGATATATAATATAAAACGTACAACGTAACTTCGCAAGTTTTCAATTGTTACTTTACCAACTCAGAAATACGAGACAAATGATTCGACTAACCGTGTAACAAGTCCACTAAATTAAACCTGTCTTATATCTTTCATTGCAGAAGAAATGTGTTTTGTTTTTCATTTGATCTTTTTTTTTCCGAAATACAATTACAAGAAAACCTGCAGAAGTTTTCGACTGCGTTAAAAGTGTGTCGTTGGAACAAAGTAAACATTATTCGTGTACGTATAATTGTAGATGACAGTCGGTGGCAAACAATAGTACGCAGTAGCAATGGACCATTAACAGAATATTCTGTATCCTATCAAAATCTACTTCCGTCTACGTCGTATCTGTTCAGAGTAATATCGTACAATCGCTATGGAATCAGTTATCCGGCGTATTCAACGGAAACGGTAAATAATACAGTTGAAGATATAAATTTTTGTACATCGAACATAATAACGCAATTATTAATTTTATAGATATTAACGCCGTCGAAGCTGTATCTTGAATATGCGTATTTGCAACACAGACCATTCTACAGACAAACTTGGTTCATGGTTACTTTAGCTGCCGCCTCGATTATAATTATCATAATGGTCATAGCGGTGCTATGCGTGAAAAGTAAAAGTTATAAATATAAACGTAAGTTTCTGCGTTGTAATTTAATCATATGTTAATGCTGGTCAAAATAATGTGACCATTGATTAACGATAATGAAATATTTGTTTCAGAAGAAGCACAAAAAACTTTAGAGGAGTCCATGGCAATGGACACGGACGATAGGCAAGAATCCGACTTAGAACTTTATAGATCAAGACAAGGAGGAGGTGGAGCTATCAACATGGCTAGTGCTTGCGGTACTTTAGGAAAAAGAAGCACATTAGCAAGAAAGTCCATGCATCCTCCTCCTCCTACGATGCTAGGCAAATCACCCCCTAGACCTTCGCCAGCGTCGGTGGCTTATCACAGCGACGAAGAGAGTCTCAAGGGGTACGATGAAAATCCCGATGACAGTAGCGTCACAGAGAAACCTTCTGAAATTAGTTCGACTGATTCACAGGTAAAATATTTTCTTGGCAACTAACCACGAGATACACGAGACAGTGTATTTAATTTTTGTATGTTATATTACAGGGATCTGAAAGTGAGAATGAAAGTGTACAATCGGACCCACATTCCTTTGTAAATCATTATGCCAATGTAAATGACTCTCTGAGGCAGTCATGGAAGCGGCAAAAGCCAGTTAGAAATTATTCGTCGTACACTGATTCTGAACCTGAAGGTAGTGCTGTTGTCAGTTTAAACGGAGGTCAAATTATTATGAACAATATGGCGAGGTCGAGAGCCCCTTTGCCTGGCTTCTCGTCATTCGTATAATTCATTTTTAACAAAAAGCTTTTATTAAGTAGATAGGGTGCCGGTTTAGCGTAACGATGCCTTGAAATCGTTACGCGACTATTAAGTTAAAGCGAATTTGTGTGCTGAGTCAGAATTGGTTCCATGATTCCGAAATTATTTAAACGAATTGTTGCATTAGGATGAAGATTTTTAAATTCACAGACACAGGGGAAGAGACTGATTGTTGAAACTTGAATCGTTCTCGTAGAGTAAAGCTAGTTCGATAGAATTTTAATAGCTCAGCACTGAAATTGATATATACAGAGTTAAAGACTTACGTTGAAACACGTATTCACGAGTGTTTCACGCACGCTGACATTTCGTATAGTAATTTTAATGCTTCTGGCACCATCATATTGTGATATATTGAGATACATATTATTTATAATTTTAGATAAGGTCGTAATGTGTATAATGAATATTTTTACTTTTGTTAATTAAATTTAAATCGGAATGCTGCACGGATCTCGAGTAATGCAACGCTTGCATTTCTTTAACTATAAGATGAATACTTTATTCTAAGCCATCTGTTAACGTGACGTATGAAAATGCAATAGATGCGATGTTATTAGTTAAACAAAGGGTAACATAAAAACGATAACTGCCAACAACAACCGAGTGGTGATTATTAAAATGAAAAAAATAAAAACAATATTTTAATACTAGATTAATATGGAAAATACGATGAAATCTCTGTTGAAAATTTTTTAAATAAATACTTATTCAATAAACGTATTGACTGCAATGTCACTTATCAATGCAAGTTTTATAACTCCAATGAAGAAATCTCTTCAATGTTACGAATTCAAAATCTATAGGTATTCGTGTTGTAAAGAAGAAATTAGAAAACGTAAGAGATCAATTTAGATTTATAAACAGTTCACAATCAGGCCTATCATATCAATTTTGAATACGCTAAAGATTTCTGAGTCTGATAATGTTATTGTATCGAATAAACAGTAAACATACGAATGTTTACGTAAAATGTGACTGCGTGCATTTGTAATTATTTATAAGTGACTTCTTCTTAATATAATAGATAATGTACATAAAACTTGTATTAATTACGAGTTAGCGATACATACCGAATACGACATCTGTACATTTAGTGCACAGCTTAGGCAACGTTAGGTAAAAATTTATGCTGAATAATCTATATACAACATGTATTTAACTTTTTATAAGTAGATACTTATTAGTTATCTCCATTATTTAAACAATTCAGTTTTAATATGTTAACATTTGCATATGAAAAATGTATGCAATTTGTTCAATTTTCAGCAAACAATTCATCCATTTGTAGTTGTATTATATCACACTTACAGTATTGCAAACCATCGTCATACATGGATTGATTCAACTTAGAACCGTTACTCATTTTATCATCAAACATCTACTCAGTGTAATTATTCTTCCATAGGAGAAACAACTATTAAGCGCGAAGAACATTTCAGACTGATATCGATGCATACATGAAATGTTTTTCTTTGTTTAGTACCAATTTTATAATAAAAGCTATAGAAGTGATACAAATTAAATGTTTTAAATTTGTAGAAAACAAAATGAATCGTGAAAAATATTCTGTGACAATATGCGTTGAAATTTAGAAATTTGTTACTAAAGATAATACACACGTTGAAAGTGAATGGGGACATGATTGAAAACTCAAAAGAATGACAATTATAATTCTACCGTATTTAATAGAGCAATTATTAATTATAATTGAGCGATGAACAAAACTAATAAATTAAACTTAATATTTTCATTTACTGGATAATTTTAGTTAATTACGCTCGTAATATGAATTATTATCCGATAATCGTGATTAATACGTGTCATAAACTAGATCGCAAGTTATTTTGTAAACACTTACTTTAAACAAAAATTGTACTTTCATATTTTATTATATACTATTAATTCTTATACTAAAATACTTGCTGTCTAGTTTCCATTAATTATATAGCGTTAATTTTATTATTTGTTAATATCAGTCGTCAACCATTACCGTCCTGTGTCATAGCAACATTCTTTTATCTTCAGAAATTAAAAAATTGAAACATTTTTCAATCACTGCCAATAAACATTTTAGTTCAAGAACAAAAGTATTTCTACACGACTTTCTATGTACCGATAATATATTTAATCAAAGTGCATCTAAAATTATAATATGCCTGTACAAGATATTTCAAATACATGTTAATCTTTTAATAAAATTTATGCAATTTTATTGATGATCTTTGCTTCGTGATTTTAGCCAATAGTCAATGTTTAAGGAGTATTAACGAAATTAGAAGTGGAAAATGTACTCACGGAATAAACGATTTCGATTCGGTAGACGTTTATTTATACAAAATGTTTTTCACATGCTTCAAACCACTTCTTGAGCACTGGCGGACACTGTTTCGGGAACACTTGCTTAATTGTACACCATACTGCGATATCTGCTATATCTGGCTTTCCTTCACTTGACCAATTTCTATCTAACTTATCAGCTATTAAAGACAAGATTTCTTGTTTCTTTTTCAGCGATTGTTGAAAGTGTATAGAATAACACAAATCTAATATCAAGTCGATCGTATTCACGACGTTCAGACTAGAATTTTCGTAATTGTGCGAACTTAATAACCTACTTATATATCTTAACAAATTCGTTTCACCGGTGATGCGATAACCATATAGGCCAGTTACAAATTCCAGATCTTCAACTGAAAATAAAATTAATTGCAATATATATCTATTATTACTTAAGGGTTTTCACAAATATGGATTTACCTACCATCTTTCCAGATCAGTGATAGATTCACAAGATTGTTTCTTGGAGAACCCTTAGTTTCTTGATGAACTGTAGGGACATCTCCACCAATACTTGAATGAACATAAGTTTGTACTGTAATGTCAGTGTCCTTCCAGACTTTTTGCAGCGCAGATATAAAATAAGGAGGTCTCTTTGGGTTCACATTAACAATAAGATTTATGCTAACTGGATCCTATAAAAATCAATGGTAATAAAATTAATGAGTGTCTTTTGACTCCTAAAGCAAAATGAACAAAATACATTTATGAATAAGTGTGATTAGAGTTACCTGAGTTTTATGACATTTATCGACTGTAACAGCTTGATTTGTTTGCTTCAATAGACTAGAAAGTGTCGACACTTGTTTTCTGAGTTCTGCTAGTTGAGCCAGTATCTTTTCCTGCCTAGCTTCCAACGCGTTGTATTCTGGCAGTGGACTCTGAAATAAAATATTTTTGTAACGTACACAAGACATTTAATTAAAAAGTTAGAATCCGAGTAGGATTTACAAATGAAAGCTTTAACAGGATTAAACAATGCAACACATATTTTATTCTCTGACAATAATTACATTTCAATATGAGACACATTTGTACTGCTTATAATTCCTCTATAATTTTAGTCTACACCATTCAGCTCATTTCACTACTAGTACTAATGTATCTCTTTCAATTTCTATGATAATATGAAAATATTCATAACATTTAGCAAAAAGTAAGCATAACATGAATTCAACATGACAAGGACTTTCTAAAAAAAATAAAGATGGTCATGAATTATGAATTTGACAGATGATCAGTTACATTGTTGATTAATGGTAATGAACAGCTACAAGGTATATAGATCATTTCACTGGGTTAGGTTTTATGTGTGTTTGGTTATACAACTGTACTTTGTAGCTTTCAGTGCAGTTCTAATTTAGTAAGCTTGCCCTTCTTCTATAATAATTATAGGTGGATTCACGTTTATTCTTCGAGCGAACCGAATTTTTCGCGTACCATGGTCGCGTAATGTCCTGTTAGACGAAAAATTGGAGGGGCAGGCATCGATCAAGCCTGTAGAACCATATTCCCGGTCGATCGTGATTAGTGCTTGTGGAAATTTTGGGAGGAGTCATGCACAACAAGTTCGAGACAGAGGAAAGTTTCCTAACTACCATGCACGATAAAAGCGTGAGTAAACCATTAATTCTAGTTAACGTGCGGCTACGCGTTTCTTTCACGTCGCTGGGATTACAGAAATGATGAAAACCTTCAAAAAGCTGATAACCTGCTCAGTGATATCAGGCACGGTCTCGTTCACGGCTTCCGTATGGTCGTCCCTTGATCTTTCCTCGTGTATATTTCGCATTTCGTACATCGGTTTTGACCGATGCGACATTCGTGGCAATGAAACGATCGGTTTCATAGCGTACATCGTCATTTCGTTTAGAATTTCGTTCGTTTCTCCGATATTAATCCGTTCGAAAAAAAAAACCGATAATTCGAGCCCACGTTCGATCGTCACACACTCGTTCGTCTTTCGTATTTCTCGATTTTCGCTAGACAGCCATTTTTCTTTCGTCCCACCCCCCCCCCCCCCCCCCCGCGTTCTGTCACCGGTGCTACCTAACCTTACGACCACCGACCTAGGGCCGTCTAAAACACTTAAAATGCCACCACCTACTAATGCAAAATTTATAAATTTAAATAATTTTTGTATCATTATACATAGGATAGGGCACACGAAGTGTGACAATTCATCATTTGCAAAATTGTTAGTGATATCAAATAATGTTATGAAATACTCGAAAGGGATATGACCTTGCCGCTCAGTCATTGTCAGACGTTACTGTCTGTATTCTAGTTACTCGTAGTAACCATATTTTACTCAACACTTTGAGCCCCAGACAAATATTCATGAAAATATTTATGAGGCTTTAATTTCGTTCTTATACAATTGGAAACCATATCTAACAATTGCAACAGTATTTATGTTTACACCCCGATCAAAATTCACGGATCATATCTGGATTTAGTTTCTTTAACACCTGATTTCCAGAGTTAATTAATCCTTCTTTCTTTCTTCACGCGATACATGCAAGTGTCAAGGAAATTTCTAGGTCTCTAATTGTTAAAGTGACTGGGTCATAGGAACACAGATGTGTTTTTATTGCTTTGAATAACAACGAGTATAGCTCTTAAATAGATCGTTCGTTTAACTTTATGTAACGATATAAACAATTTACAAATGAAAAGCATACAGTTTCTCTCGCCTAGTTTTGCTTTTTAAAAAGGGTGTTAATATTAGGCGCCCATAGAAAAGTACCCAATTTGTTTCATCCTAGAGCCGCTCCTGACACTGACATCCGTTTCCAAGATGGCGACGCAAATTTTCGCGGAATTACATCACGAGGAATGTTTTGTTGCTTTTGACATATTTGCGTCACTACTTACGCATAACATTGTACCAAATTTTGTTTAGGCTTTAATTTGATCAACATTTGAATCTACCGTCGACAAATATATTTATTTGTTCGATTACAAGATGCATTAACATATACTATTCGTATAATACTCCAACTTTCGAGATCTATCAATACTTAATTCTCTCACTAAATACACTAAAAAAACATAGTCTGCACGAAATTTAAATTTCACTTCGTGTAATAGATTTGGTCTGGCAATTCATAAGAAAAAGAGTTAATAAACATCGTTAATTATAAAAAGAGACTGTGCCACGATCTTTGTGTTTAAACTTTACAGAATTTTCGTTCCAAACCGCAGAGATGTCGCGTACGTCGCCTCGTTTAAACATATAGGCATTTATTATTAAAAAAATTGCCCGATATAAGTATCGAAAAATCCAAATTCCTATTAATCACGATCGTTTTTAATTGTTACAATGGTACATGTTAAAAAAATGTGTACCGACGTAACGACGCACGACAATTTGGAATTAAGGTGGTGTCCTCTGTCGAAGCTTCTCTCGAACTAAGGTTAAGATTTCTCTCTTGCGGATAATAGCGAGTTCGTTCGATCGCGTATCGAGGCTAATTACGGGATTAATTCGTGATAAAAACCATAGTGGATTAAAATACGAGGAGACGTGGAGAAAACGAAGACATCGAGCGAGGAAAAGACGAAAGGTTTCTATCGGAAGTGCGGTTAGAATCGCGTTTTTCCAACCGCGCATGTCGCCACCTATTGTTGATCTGACAGGATCTTGTGTAGTTACGGTGAAAGCGATTGGATCCTTCTGTACGTTACGCGAGAAATTGTTAAAGCGATCATACGGTTTTTTAGATCGCATGAATCCCACTTAAATACGTCGGACAGGGACGTGGTCGAGCCGTGGATCGGCGTAAACGGGAGAAAAGAAAATCTCATCGAAGTATTCGTCTACTTTTTCGAGTAGATGCGTTCGAGGCCAGACATGGCGGCGATTCGATGAGCCAATTGGAGCAGCGCTCTCTTAGACGATCCGATATTGTAAATTCCCCTTACATTCGCGTCAGTGAATGATTTTCTGCACCTTGTTTCGTCGTTATCGATAGGAATTACGGGTTTTTATCGTTAGAAGTGGGCGACCGTCGGTCGTTGATCGAAATATAGAAGCCACGAAAGATCGTAACGAAACTTTAATCATGAAAGAATTGTGTTTGGTCACGTGACCGTAGCCGAAAAATGGCGCAAAGATCAGAGTACAAACATGGGTTCCATTTCATTGCTACGGTGTCATTTGTATTTGTTTACAAGCGCGCGTTTTCACAAACCACGTGTTAAGTAAGTGCCATTTCGTTGACAGTGCGTGACAGACAATGACAGGAAGGGTGTCGAAGAGACGGGGCCGACCCCCGAAGTCGGTGGTCCTGGAAAGGCCAAAGAAGTTTCAGTATCATCTGATGAAGAAGCCAAAATATTTGCAAAACAAGGGTTCGGAAACGCCAAACTCCCAGCCAAGCACGCCGACACCGTCGAGGCCGTCGTCACCAGTTGAAAGTGAGGAGAGCAGACGAAGCACGAGAACCCGAAAATCTCGTGGACCCAGGGAGAGACATTCTCGTAAGGGTGGTCATTCAAGTTCTGGAGTCTATCATCGCCGAGGTTACAATCCCAACGTCGACTACAATGACTCAGAATATCACTATGGGTCTGATTTTGGTGACGAGTCCAGTGAAAAGAGCGATGGAGAAGATGACCCCCTGCACAGTGATGTAGACTCATCTGAAAGTATAGAAGAACCGGATCCCTCCAGTGACAGTGACTTCTCCCTCTCCAGTTATAGCACTACAAGTGGTACACCCCGCAAGACGTTACTCAGTCAGCAGAGGCCGCCGAGTCCAGAACCGTTATGGCTTCAAAACAGGGAACTGCCATCGTTGGTCTTACCTAAATCTTCCGATGACCTATTAGTCCCTAAGGAATTTGTTATGCCATCTTTATCTATTTACGAAGTACTCAGACATTTCCGCACTTTGGTGCGTCTTTCGGCCTTCAGATTTGAAGATTTTTGCGCCGCTCTGGTATGCGAGGATCAAACCAATTTATTGGCCGAGATACATATTATGCTTATTAAAGCTCTGCTTAGAGAAGAAGATTCTCAGCAAACACACTTTGGTCCACTCGATCAGAAAGACTCTGTGAATGTTAGTTTATATTTTGTGGATTCTATGTCTTGGCCAGAAGTGCTACGCTCTTATGTAGAGAGCGACAAGTGCTTTGATGAAAATATTTTACACATTTTAACGTCCTGTGAATACCCTTTTACATCTATCGAAGATAGAATCAAGGTGTTGCAATTTTTAACGGATCAATTTCTTATCACAAATCCAGTAAGGGAAGACCTGCTGCATGAAGGTATATTAATCTCTAATGATAATCTATTACAGAAATTTAAAAACTATATTCAGCAGGAATAATTTATGTGTCCATGCTGAAAGATCAATTATTTCACATTTACAGATATACATATTTGAAAACATTCCATTCCATATATATGTTAAATGCCTTTTTTTAGGAAATATGCATTACGACGACCACTGCAGAGTTTGCCACCGCTTGGGAGATCTGTTATGCTGTGAAACTTGTCCAGCTGTATTTCACTTAGAGTGTGTTGAACCGCCGTTAGTCGATGTTCCTACCGAAGACTGGCAGTGTAGTACGTGTAAAGCACATAAAGTTACAGGAGTCGCGGATTGTATACCTGATGTCGAAAAAAATGGTTCGTTATGTCGTCAGGAACATTTAGGATTCGACAGACACGGTAGAAAATATTGGTTTCTTGCGAGAAGAGTTTTTGTGTAAGATATATTTTGTTATATGTAAATAAAAGGTATCGATATAATACTCTATCTCTTAGATTAATACGACATTACTATGTTTATTGTAGTGAAAGTGAAGATGGAGAAGTTTGGTATTATAGCACACCTTTACAGTTAGAAGAAGTATTGCTTTGCTTTGACCGCAATGAAATGGAAGTTGCGCTTTATAGAGAATTATCCGATTATAAAGATGAAATTGTACGACAAATGGAGCTTACAGAATCGATTACTAATCAATACAAGGGTAACAAGAAGTCGTACTTAGAAGTGGAGAACAGTAAGTTGAAATTTTATTTGAATAATAGACGGATAAAGCTCGTATAGTAATCCAAATTAATATTTTTTAATTTAGGTCTAATACAGAGATTACAAAAGGAGCGCCAAGAAAAACTAGAGAAGGAGGAGGAGGAGAAAAAGGAGAGGCAAAGACAAGAAGCTGAAGAAATGGTGCGCAGAATACACGAGGGTACAGACTCTCTTGAAGAACGATTAGCAGCTGTTACGGAACAACAAGAAGCGAAACCGCGCGAAGAATCGATTACAAGAGAAAATGTTCCGGATATGGTGGCAGAAAATGTAGAAGTGGATGGCGTAGACGCTGATATGTCCGTAGATGCGGCAAATAAAAGTGTTAAAGCTGGTACATCCACTTCGTCATCGGAAGAAATCGACGAAGAAGCGTTAGAAGGGGAAGACGGCATCTCAAAAATTGGCAAAGATGGTAAGTTGTACAGTTATAGGTTTATGCTAAAAATATTGACCATCGATTAATAATTCCTACAGGGAAGAAGCATACGATTGTAACAAGGTCGAAGACAGGATCGTTGCAACCTAGAACATTCAATATGGACGATTTAAAACGACGAAGTACCGCGCCATTGTCGAAAGAAGAATTAGAAAAGTTGGATAAAAGCTTAAAAGACGAAGGAGACGGTACTAGATTAACGAGACAGAAAGCCCATCAAATAGCTTCTGGTACTCATCTGTTTAAATTAGGAATGGACAACAACTTCAAATCGTACGTGAATCAATACAGCACCAATCCTATCGCTCTGAACAAGGCGCAACGAAACGAAGAACGTGACAAAAAGAGACATTTGTCGCATAAGTTTTCGCTCACGCAGGCTTCTGAATTCAAATGGGTTGGAAGTTTGACGGGAACTCGTGCTCTTCTGGTCAGCACACTTCGTCAGACGATTCTTCAACTCGAAAGTAATATTCAAGCTCCGTTTATGCATACGAATTGGCCTCTGCTGCGTAAACCTTGGACCACAGCGGTAGGTGCTTGCGTTAATCCCAGAGATTTTGCGCGTGCTCTTATCGTATTGCAAGCGTGCATTAAATCGGTAGTATTTGCCAGTGTATGGCATGATCAACTCGGACATGTGAAATTGCAAAGAGTAACGGCACTCGAACGAGAAGAGAAGAAACGTCAAGACAAGAAGGATAAGAAAGAGAGAGAGGACGAAGAGGAACGCAATCGTTTATTTAATTTTGTTAAATACACGTTAGGCTTGAAACATCAAGTCTGGAAACAAAAGGGGGAAGAATACAGAGTACACGGGCAAGGTGGTTGGCTGTGGGTTTCTGCTAGTCGCCGTTATAAATCATCCGACATGTCGAAGTTAGGTCTTCGATCAGGTCCTCAGAAGATTATGGTGCAAATTAAAGATCAGGAGGGATTGAAGATATTAGCTTTGGATCCTCCGACCTACGAATTCTTAATAAAGGAATACTGTCCATCCAAAAGGGAAGAGAATAATGTAGACGTGAAAGTGAAACAAGAAATTAAAGAGGAAGAGTCTTCTAAAGATGGGATGGATACTTCGGTAAAACAAGAATGTAAGGCAGAGAATATAAAAACTGAGCCAGCAGAAGACAAGGCAAACGACGAGTCATCAAAAACGGAATCAATTAAACAAGAAACAAAGATGAATTTATCATGTATGTATTAAAAATTTTATATTAATTACCTTCCTTTCAACTGTACACAAATTTTTCATTATCCTACTTTTTTCTTTTAGTTTTAGCTGGTATGAAAATCGAGAAAGTGTTTCCGCCAATCACAGAATTCGAAGAAATTGATATTACTAAGGCACTAACAACCAATGGGAGACTTCACTATCCGAAAATTGCTAAAAAGACTAGAATCGATGACTTTCTGGCACGTAGAACACACTTGAAACTTTTAGAAGAAAGAAGATTATTGCAGTCTGTGAGTACTGACTAACTTAAAATTCTATCGATATAATTTAATATTCTATCGTATAATTGTGTTTTAGGAGAAATCAAAAGAGCTACAAAATCAATCGACAAATCAAAAAGGTGACGGAGATTCTGAAATTGACATTGAAAATAACGAAGAAAGCGATACGGATGGCGGAGATAATTCCTTGCAGAGTATCCTTACTGGAAAGCAACCCAATAAAACTTTATCGACATCGGCTAGGGAGATGTTGGCCGTAATAGGGAAGCGTATTCAGCACGTAAAAGCTCAATATGCAAATATGAGACTGAATAAAAACGGTAGTTGTTATTCTCGTTATTGTAACATGACGACGCCCCCAGGAAAAGTTGTTACTACGACGCAAAGTTTGACGTCTACGTGTTACTCTCCCATGTGTCTTCAGAAAGCCAGATTAAAACGCGATCTTATCGCATTGTTAAGAAAAGCTAATGCTCTGAATAACAATCAATCGCCGTCGAGTTTAGCAGTGGGCACATCTGGGGGACAATTACCGCAGAGTGGACCAAAAGTAGAAGGAAGCGAAGAAGCTAAAGATGCGATTAAGAAAGATTTAGAATCTGCAGTAGCCTTGGCGACTCACTGCACAGAAGAAACACCAGCCACTAATGTAGTAAGAGATGGAGCTGCGCCTCCAGCCAAAAAAATAAAAATTGAACCTAATACGAATGCTGGTAATGACGTGAAGTTAGAACCTGTCGATACAGTGACGACTACGACGAGCAACGTAGTTACTACTACAACAGTAACTACGACACAACAGACAGTAAAAACAGTCGACGGTGTTGTAAAAACTTTGCAAGAAAATACGACTTCTCAAAATTCGGTCACATTTTCATCCGAGACAAAAACAAGCACTGGGCAAAAGACAACTATCGTCAATCGAAGAGGAAGAACCGTGCAAAGGAGCATGGTGACTAAAGAATTAAATGCTGATGGTTCGGAAAGAGTGTACACTGCAGTTTCAACTGAGGGGAAAGTCTATCTGAAGAAAGTCGCAATTTCTTTGGCGGATCGTAAAAAGAAACGCACCCCTGTCAAATATCCTTTGTGTTCTACATTTAGCACAAAAAATAAACACCGTAGTATATTGTTACTACCGCAGCATGAATTACGTAAATTGTCTAGGGTCGGTGGACGAATACCAGTTCAAGGTTTCCATCATATGGCTAAGGTACTAAATTCGTTGATATTAGTAATAACAAAGTGTAATATGTATATTTCATCCATTAATGTAAATTTATTTCGTAAATATCAGGCGAATTTGTCGGTATGGCCATATCCATGCCCTAGACCATTATTCAAAACGTGCTGGTTGTATCGAACTGTTGGGATTAAATCATTAGCTGCAGCTGCTCTTCAATTACGGATATTATGGGGATGTCTTCGATGGGATGACATGGCTACAAAGCCGCTATCCACAGATGGCAAACATCAAATCACAACGGACACAGAGATTATGTCACTAGAGATTCTTAAACATCGTCACGTTGGTCAATTCTTAGATAAAACGCAGTACTTACGCAGAAAAGTCGTTATTCCTTTGGAGTTACCAAAGCAAGTCAGAGGTTGGTGTAATGAATAAATTATGTTAAATAATTACAATTTCTAAGATTAAGAAATCTTTTGAATCTAAAATATGACGAACACTTTGTAGAAGTGACATCAATAAGAAGTGGTCTCAGAAAAAGAAAAAGACCAGAATCACCGCAAAGCACTGAACCTCAAGTTACAGAGGAATGGGTCGACGAGGATAAATTGGAATTATGGGAAATTAAACAATACGGTGATAGGTACGTTTATACGAAAAATTCCAAGCTATTTCATAAAATTATGTGTATTTTTAACGTACCTATTTCTATTAAAAATTGTGTGTCGCTTGGAGTCGTTAGGTGTTTGTTTCTATTAAAAATTGTGTGCCATGTTATATTTTTTTTGTTTGTTAAAAATTGTGTGTCGTTAAAAAGTGATTGTATTGAATCCTGACACTTTCACCTTATAAAATCACTTAGATTTTGACCTATCCTCACTTAACACCACTTGATACTAACCCTCCTCTGGGTGTGTGTCCTCTCCAGGTTAGAGAAGGCTAATGCCCAGATTATTACTAGGAGTCGATCGGGTCAACCACAATCCATAGGTGTTGGTTCTAATCGAGGTACAGGATCGAATTCTGGTATTAGCGATCAACTTGTCAGTGGCAAAGCAACACCCGAAGAGATCAAAGAAAAGATGGAGCAACAATTACGCATGCAAAGAGCCGCTCACCAACAAAAGAGAGCATTAGAAACCCTCAAAAGTCCAGCTAACTCTGCTTCGCCTACGCAACTTCTTAAAGTTGCTAGCTCCGCTCATGGTAAAACTTAATATTTAGTATTTAAACTCGTTTTAAAATTAATTGAAATAGACACGATTTTATTGGGATTCGAGTAATACAGAAACAACAGAATACATTGCGGTTTATCTTAGTCAAATTCGTTACGGAACAACAACGCCATTATTTGGGAAGATCATGTCTATTTAAAACTAATTATAGTCGATTTTAAAACAACTATTCCTTATTATAGACGGCACAGTGAAATTAGTTTCCAAAGTCGCAATACCAGCGAATCCGAACAGTGCAACAAAATCACAATTAACTTCTCTTTTGACGACGCCTACGCAGAACAAGACTTTCATTGGTACCAGACGTATTTATATGGCAAAATGTAAATACTGAGTTAAATATATTATTAAATATTGTGAACTATAATATTAATTTAATAATCATGTATAAATATACATATATATATATTTAACACTTTCTTTTAAATAGCCGCCGATGGTACAACAAAAGTTGTTTCCGGTCCTACAAGCATTTTACCGAAAACACAGTTACAAGGAAACCAACAACAGTCCCTAATTAAAGTTTCTGGCCAAGCAGGTATATTTACAACTTTGATTAGATTTCATTCTAGCAATTTAATTATGATTTCTTCGAATTAATCCATTTATTTTAATGAAACAGCCCCCGTACAACAAATTCAGCAAAAAGTACAGATTCTAAGAGGACCAGATGGGAAATTACAAGTTCGAGGTTTAATGCCTGGTCAACAATTAGTCCAAATGCCTGATGGAAAACTACACGTATTAAATACTGGTCAAACGATTACTACAAGCCTTGCACAAACTGGAACGAGTTCAACTACACAAGTAAAATTACTGAATTTTTACAAATAACCGAGTAAAATATTAAAACAAAGGAATTAATTTACGAAATTGTTCTTAAAGGTGAAAACTGCTACTACGGCAACCACAACTAAAGCAGTCACAACCCCTAATGCCACGCCTAACAAGACCAGTTCGACTAAAGCAGCAACGAATGCAACACAAGTACAAACAACTCAGCAGGCACAAGCACAGTCTCAAACTGTGCAAACCCCGCAACGTTCGGTGACAGCGACCGTGACTATTGCACCTACACCTGCTCAATCAACAAAGAGCGCTATTGTGGTAGCCAACACCGGACAAATTGTACAGGGCGCACAAGTATGTCTGAACTAATCAAAGAAAGCCTAAGTTTACACTTTAATACTACCCAGTCGTCATCATCGTCGCCCCCCCCCCCCCTCCCCTCCCGGTAAATATCGCTTCATTATAATACTAATATATTGTTAATGATATAGGTCCTATCATCTGGCGGTCAAGCTATCAGCGGAAATCAGATAGTAGTCACTAATGCAAACCTAGCTCAACAACTTGCGACGGGTAAAGCTCAATTGACGACAATCGGCGGTCATCAAGTGGTAATCCGTAGTACACCGACGGGCAATCAAATTGTGCATTTAAATTCAGCAAACAGTAGTATCATAGTTAAGAATGCTGTGACACCAACTAAACAACAAGGTTCGTTATTTTATTAGATAAACATCGCGAACCACGTAACTTGCTCACCTTTACATTTTTGTTATTAATTTAAAATAACTTCTTCATTTTTAGTTCCTGCATTGCAAGCTACTCAATCAGCGCCAACAACGGGAGCTCAATCAACTGAAACGTCAAATGTCAACGTTAGCAATGCTTCAACGAATGTAACATCGACTACTACAACGCCAACAACTCAGACTTCAACTGCTCCAGCACCTGGAAGCGTAGAAGCATCTTTGTTAGCTGGTCAACCACCTGGCACCGTTATTAAATGCGTCACTGCTCAAGTTATACAAACCACTCAAGGACCTCGTATAGTTTTACAAGGTCTGCAAGGTGCGGACTTTACGCCACAGCAGCTTGCAATGGTGCAACAGCAAGTTAAACAACAATTGCTTAAAGGTTCGACCCAATAATGTTGTACTCGTATTTAAAATTATTAGTGTATTTATGATTCGTGGAATTTTTCAGCCCAAGCTACGACAGGAAAGCAAGGAGTCCTAGGGCCTACTAAGATATATCTAGCCGTTCAACCCGCGCCAAATAGTCAACAAGCGATTCAAAGTTCACAGACTTCTACAACAGCGAATACTCCTGCTACCCCCGCTTCGAAACAGCAAACCGCGCAACAACCAGTTATATCGCCTCCAGCAGCGACTGGTTCGTATTTATTATACACTTTTTTTAACGATTTAATCTGTATAATTCTAAATTAATTTTATTCTGAATCGAATAGAACCACAAACGGGAACAGAAAGCATTCCAGAGCTTCCACCTACAACTACGCCAAGTTCTTCTGAGAAACCCAAAGTAGTTGTACAGCAAGTTGGACAACCCGCTGTTCCCTCAGAAGAGGAGTCTCAGAAAACAAACGTGGCTAATGGTCAGCAACCTTTGCAGTCGTTGAAAGAAGGAAACGACTCTTCAGCTAACAAATTTATTTTAACACCTGATTACATCCAACAAAGTTAGTTGCTAATCGGTGCTACTTTGTTTAATATCAATGCGATTTAAAGTAACGCAAGTACGTTTTTCTCTTCTAGTCTTCGCTTAATGTAATGATTATTAAAACTTTTAGCCATTAAAAATGCGCTGAAACAAGAAAATCTGAACCCGGAGATAGAAGAGAAATTGCTTCAGTTGCAACGATATCAAGAGAAGCAGATGAAAGGCAGCGTTGAGAATTCGATATCCACTAACCAAACTCACGCTACACCCACGATCACGACACCGCGTGTCCCATCTCGTAAAAGACCAGCTCCTTCCAACATTCCAACAACAACTACGCCTACAAGTGCGCAATCGACAACACACGACCAAGATACAGAGTGGGCGGAAACGCCCAGGAAGAAACCCGCGCCAAAGCAAGAAAATCGTGAAACTCCAAAGTAAGTACCTCTTATAACGAATATGTATTATGAAGTAATGTGACTTTATACGACATCGCTGAATTTGGAACCATTTGTCTTGCGTAGAGTACAAAAGGTTGCTGAGCAGGCGGATAATGAATCGACACCAAAAAATCGAGCAGCAAAGCTGAAAGACAGCCAAGAATTACGGAGAAAACAACAAGTGCATTCGCGAATGCAAGTGTTATTATTCAGACATAAAGAACTACTTAAGAAAGATATTCTTAAAAAGAGAGCATTGCTTGAGAAAGAATTACAGATAGATATTCAGGTATGCTACTTTACGAATCCCATATGATGTCGTGTAGATACACGCTGCGTTATTATATTTATATTGTTTCTTTCTAAACCATAGAAGGATTTATCGGCGGAGCTAGCCTCGAGAACGAAGGCAGAAAGGCATAAACAAGATGAAGTCAAGGTGGGAAGCGCGAAGCGTAAAGCAAACGCTCAAGTAGCTCAACAAGTTAGTCCTCCTAACAGAGGTGGAAGGCCAAAGAAATATAAGGCACAAGGAAACAGCACCACGCCACCAGGTGCTTCAACTGCAGCTACTCCAAATAGAATTAAGAAGGAGAAGTTGTATTGCCTGTGTAGAACACCTTACGATGAAACAAAGTAAGTATTAGGAAAACTTTCGTAATGTTTCGAGGAACGTTGATGGGGTTATAGTTGCCGTAGATGATAAAATGAATAAAAATAAAAATGTCTATAGAGGCTGTTTTATTTTCTCGTATCAGGTTTTACGTAGGATGCGATCTCTGTAACAATTGGTTTCACGGAGATTGCGTGGGTATTACGGAAGAAATGTGTAAAACGCTTTCGGAGTTTGTTTGTACGGAATGCAGACACGCGAGAGATACGCAAGAATTGTATTGTCTATGTAAACAGCCTTACGACGAATCTCAGTACGTGAACACACTAATTACCGATGCTATCGATTATGCTTAGTTGTTACTTTTTATCGAGATCAGCGTTTTCGTTCCTACAGATTTTATATATGCTGTGACAAATGCCAAGATTGGTTCCATGGTCGCTGTGTGGGTATTCTTCAGTCGGAAGCAGACAATATCGATGAATATGTTTGTCCGAATTGTCAACGAAACTCTTCTGTTAATTTCGCTAATATGAAAAATCTTAACGCGAAAGACCTTGATCTCTTAAAGAAATTAATTAAACAGATACAGGTAAAGGAATTGTATGAAGTTATTTAGAGCGTGTTTTAATTCGATCGTATTAATATTATAAATATTAACGTGTAGGCTCATAAGAGTGCTTGGCCGTTTATGGAGCCAGTGGATCCAAACGAAGCGCCAGACTATTATAAAGTTATAAAGGAACCAATGGGTGAGTGTATTATTAATTTTATGAATATTTTTCGTAAACTTGAAATAGTCCATCCAGGAATATATTATATTTTTATCAATTGCACTTCTAGATTTACAAACGATAGAGTTGAGGATAAATGATAGGTCTTACAAGAAGTTAAGTGAATTCATCGGAGATATGACAAAGATATTTGACAACTGTCGTTATTACAATCCGAAAGAGTCACCCTTCTTTAAATGTGCAGAATCCTTAGAAACTTATTTTGTTCACAAAATTAAGAGCTTGAGAGAAAAGTTTTCTGAAGGAAAGTAAGCAATTAAAAAAAAGTAATACAAAAAAAATAAAGAAGAAAACTGTAACTATAAATAGTGGAAGTGCGAAGCATCAGCAATTTACTTTTGTGCAGTGAAAAAGGATCGATCTGTGCCAGTAGAAAAGAGACATTCAAAATAGCCATAAGTACGTAAGAGTAGGACATGTATGTCCACTATTTATTAGAGTTGTGTGAACAGTTTCATTTGCCTTCGTGAAAGCGAACTTTCTTTAAATTGTGCTCAACAATGGATTTTGAACCGGAACTTATAAAATTTAATTATATCACTGCATGAATGAATTAAATCAACTATTCATAGGATTCTAGTTTTGTATTTCAATTTGAGATAGTAACGATACCATGCGTTTTATCTCAGTAACAACTTTCATTGTTTATGTGTACATGAAAATAAAATATTTGTCAGTATACTAATCCTTTTTCTTATCGAGCGAGTAAAAGTAAATACAAGATTACTTCTTACCTTATATCTGCGTTATCGAGAAAAACATTTCTTTCGTTTCTCTTTTTAGAACAAACGATAAGTTGTGGTTCAGAATTCCTACATGAGCTTTACTATTTATGTACATTGATGAACTACGTGTAATTATGCATGTTATGAGAATAATTAACAAATATATCAAATCAGTGCCACTGAGCGTCTAGAACGATGAGTTTTTAGTAACCCAATGCGAATCCGTGGAAAATGAAAACAAGTACGTTGGAGAACCATTCGAACGTTACTCATACCTATGCAGTAAAGGAAAGAAAAATGGTCCAATCGCTACACGTCATTATATTTCATCTAATAGAAGAAAAAAAAAATTTTCTCTCACGTAGACGTAAGAACTATTTAGCAAGCGCATAATAAATTGTACAAATTTGTTTATTGTGGTCACAAGTAACTATTATTATGTTGTTTTATCACATAAATTTTCTATAAAATTGTTTATAAGTAACACGTACGATCTTAGCTTGTAAGAACTACAGCAGGAACATCTGCTTTGTATATATCCAAGTAGGAAAGTCTATGAGTGAATAGAATATAGAGTTTTGGTTCTGATACGACGCGGATTTTTCGGAGAAAAGTCAGTTAAACGCTGGAAACTGATTTGTATGAAAATATTGTTTATATTTTAGCTATTAAACTACCATTTGTGGAAATTACTAGACTGTGCTGCATTGTACATGTACGAGTATGTTCGGTATCTATAATCATAAAGGATATAAAAAGGGCAATATTATTTCGTGGATATTTATCAACAAATACACAGAAACACACCCGTATATACATACTCATAAAGAAGCAATACAATTAAAAAATGCTTCTGAAGTTTCACTAGTAAAATGCGAGAGTGAAAGTAAATAGTAAATATTTGCGTCAGTCAACGGAAAACTAGAATTTTTTTGAACAAAAACTACACGTAGGTTTATTCTATGAGGGTCTAATGTATTTCCCGTAAGGAAAACAACTAACTTGTTCTCTGACATTGAGAATTGAGAGTCGTGGCTTCGGGTATGTACAATAACTGTATGTTTCACGAGTTTGAGACGTGTCTTGTCGATCGTCTATGATTTGTTTAAGTGAAAGAAAGCAGATCGCTCAAAGCAGGTTGTACATTTTCGCCAGGATAATGCTTGTACAGTATTTTTAATTCAAAGTTCATAAAACCCTGGCACTGATCTGTTTTTTACCTTCGACTTTCAATTATAGTTACAGGATACATAGTTCGTTACTTTGCCCAGGTTTATACACCACGTTAGCTTTATTGTAAGCTCGCTCCGAGTGGTCATACATCGTTATGCGTCTCGTTAAACTAATCGGGGCATTATTTTATTTGTGTGTAATGTACTTTAAAAATTTTCAAAATGCGTCGATCTGTATTATTAAAACGTTATGAATTCATTTTTTATTTCTGCTTGCTTAATTCTTTGCTGCGATCGCTTCTTAAATTCCTAGCAGTTCTGGATATATTCTGTATTTACGATGAATGTATCTACATTTAAAGTTCGTTCAATCGATAGATAGCAAAGAGTTAAGCGAACATTTTAAACAGAATTTTATTTTAGGGTGAAGATGCTCCGACGGATTTACTCTTTGTGATCGCATGTATGTTTTGAATTCTTTTGCATTGCCTCGGAAAGTTTACTGATTCGTATAGATTTTGAACGAATATTAGTAACTATTTGCGTTAAGATACTTCTACGAGCGAATTAAACATGCCAATTTAAATGTAATGCAACGTACTAACTTTATGTATCGTCCGAGACAAAGGGAAGAAACGAACTATCCCAAAGAGTTAATCCCTCTCACGAGACGCATGTAAACAAATAAAATCAATAAATACTCTTGAAATCGTGAATGCGTTTAAGATAATCTTAGCCGTACTACGATCATTCTGTCGAATTTTCCTTTCTTACGTAGGAGCGATATTTGACAATGTATTGAAGTAAAGTTTCTTCTGTAAAAAAAAAAAAGAATTGTAGAAACACTTTGAAACGTGTAATAGATATTTAGCCGTGTAAGTTTTTGGCATGCTACTGAAGTGTAAAAACTGGGTGAAGAAATTGCAGCCGTGTAAATTTTACGCTGCTCCATTTCACTCCCCGCTTATTAATCATGTAACAAGGTGTTTATTTCTATTAAGGAAAAAGCAACAAAGTGTGATTACATAACTATATTCGTCTAAATCTAATATTACTAGTTTATAATAAATATATTTGTACTAATTTTAATCATAAACTTTGTTGTTTTTATTGCACTATAAATATAAGTTAGAAGAGAGCATAGTATGTTAATTTACCTTTTTTAATTTGTAATTGCTTAAAAAACAATAAACTGCTGTATGACAGTGGCTTCATGAAACTTTAAAAAAGTATATTAATACCGTTCAGTAGTTCATTCTTAATTTCATATTACGTACAAAAAAAAATACTGTACTGTATAAATTCATAGTTATAGACACATTTTATTTAAATGTATATTACCTTTCTTTTTATTATTATTTAAATAGACGTAGACTTTATCAATACTTTGAAGTTTAGGCAATACTAATACCTACATTAACAGTTGGTTACTTTCTTCTGTCATGATCAGAAACAAAAGTATGAATATGTCATTCGTATAAATAAATTATATAACTTTTATTATCATTTTTAAACTTTGTTTAAAATGCTTTTCAATTTAGCATGAATTAATTACACGTATACTAAAGTTTTCAAATATAATTGTAATCGTATTTTATAAATTCTCTATAAAAGTGACAATATTTAAAATATATACAAATTTCGTACAATATGTTATGTAAAAGTGTATTGTATTCCGTTCGAAAGAGTCGACCACCTCGTCGTAAGTACAAAGTAAATACATTGAAAGTTATCATCCGAAGATCAATGTACTAGTCCTAGTTTTAACGTGTAATATACGTTTGTCAAATGACATCTGCAGAACTTCACCATCTAGCAAAAGCACCTTTACCTGGGGAACCAGCGAAACCGTACACACTTACAGAAATTCCAGGACCAAGATCAGAAACTCTTCTCAATGAATTTTCTAAAATTCAGGTTCATACTCTTATCGTTTCAATACAAATTTCATTTAAAAATAATACATATCGATATGATACCATTATAAAATATTGCAGCAAGTAGGCTCCATTCAATATTTTGCAGACTATCAAAGATCCGTTGGAAATTATTTAGCAGACATTGATGGAAACGTTTTCTTAGATATGTTTATGCAAATTTCTACTCTTCCTCTTGGATACAATCATCGCTCTATCCTTGGTGCATTGTCGTGTGTAGGAAATCAAGTAAATATAATACAAAATTATTATATTTCTTGTAATTTCCATTATTGTATGTACTTTTAGCGAATAATGGCAAATAGACCAGCATTGGGATTGTTCCCTGGTTTAGAGTGGCCATGCAAACTTCAAGATACGTTACTTCAACCATGTGTAAGACACAGTAAATAACGATAGATTGAAAAGAAATAAAATGTTATGTATATAATGTCATTTAATCAGGTAGCTCCAAAAGGATTACCATGTGTTTTTACAACTTCATGCGGTGCATGTTCAAACGAGCATGCTATACAAGCTGCCTTTATAAAATATGCAGAAAGACGTCGTCGAGGCGGAAGCTTTACAAATGAGGAAAAGAAAAGTGCACCCTTTAATAAACCACCTGGTTGCCCTGAGTTGTCTATACTTTCTTTCGAAGGTATTTTTATCGTTATAAGCGCCTCGACACTGATTAAATTGATCAAATGTGTAAAATTAGGTGGATGTCATGGCAGAACATTTGCTGCATTGGCACTAACACATTGCAAGTATATAATGAAAGTTGACATACCTTCTCTTCCATGGCCGATTGCACCTTTTCCACAATATTTGTACCCCTTAGACCAACACGAAGAACAAAATAAAAAAGAAGATGCACGGTGTTTAGAACAAGTAAATATGATACATGCATGCTTTAAACAATGCTATCGTTACAAGCTCAAAAGTCTATACCAGAATTGTTATTGTAAGGTAGAAGATTTATTAGAAAAATCTGAGAAAACAGCTCCAGTGGCTGGTATTATAGTTGAAGCAATACAATGCGAGGGAGGAGATAGACATGCTTCGCCAGATTTCTTTCACTCTTTACAAGGCCTTGCTAAAAAGGTAAGGTGTTTCAATTTGTATAAAGTAGGTGAGCAATTAATATCTGGAATATTAATATGAATAAATCTTTTGTAGAGATCTATTCCCTTAATAATTGATGAGATACAAACAGGAGGTGGTGCATCCGGACGAATATGGGCACACGAATATTTTGAATTAAATACTCCCCCTGACATTGTTACATTTAGCCACAAAATGCAAGCAAGTGGTTTCTATCACTCCTCTGAATACATGTAGCGTATTATTTAATCAGTTTACATTTGCAGTAGAATATTGTTCTATAAATATTACGGATTGTTGTCCGTCTAGGCCTATGCGTCCATATAGAATTTTTAACACTTGGATGGGTGATCCAAGTAAAATAATACTCTTGGAAGCAGTATTGCAAACTATTGAAGCAGAAGATCTGTTAACTCATGTTTGTCATGTCAGCAATTACTTGCTTTGTCAACTAAACACGTTACAGCATGAATTTCCACAAGTAATAAATTCTGTGCGAGGTAGAGGATTCATCATGGCATTTGATATGGGATGCAAAGATATGAGGAACAAGCTATTACATCAAATACGTTGCAAAGGTAAAGAATCTTCTACAATACGTGTATTATAATATTAATTTAGTATTTAAATATTCAAATATATCAGGTATTCAAGTGGGAGACAGCGGGACAAAATCAATTCAATTGAGACCATGTTTAATATTTGGGGAATACCATGCAGATATCTTTTTGGAAAATCTTCGTGCTTGCTTAAAGGAACTCACAGAAAGTTGATACGTTTATAAACGATATTTTACTTTGTTACCGTCTCGTATTTATTAAATATAATTCTAATAAAAAAGTTTGTGTTTTAATAAAGTGTTAAAATAGTTGTCATCGAGACCTATCGAGAGGTTTAATGCTCCTTAAGATTTATATTTAATTCTAATTTTAAGTAATATACGTTACGAACGTAGAATTTGAATCTCGCGCGGTTACAATCGCATTACCGATCAAGGACCAAAAACATCGTTACACGGGAGATCGATACGAGCATGGCGGTAAAGGAACGGCTCCATTCGGCGTGATTGAAAATCCAGAATTACCATGGCTCAAATTTTGCGTTACATAACGGAAAAGTGCATTTCCATCGAAGTGCATTTTTTTCGACGCTTAGTATCATCGTGAGCGACGCTAAGATCGGAACGGAAAATTTGACGTTGAGGCTATACGTGCGACGAGTGAGGGAAAGCAAACTAAAAGAGAACGGGGGTTTGACGTTATACAAACACGACAAACTCAATTGAAGCCTCGACCACGGCACACTGAAGCGTAAACAATCACCATGGCGAAGTACGAAGATATTGCGTAATAGCTAGCCTTATCTAATTATAGCAGCGTAAAAAGTGCACCTCTTAATTCAATGATAATGCTTTGTTTACTATGCCACGCTGCATAGTGAATCGCTATTATACTTGATTTTTACCGGTCACCTTTTTTTCGGCGGCATGTCCCTTTTCAAATCTTTAATTTTTGTCAAAGAGAATGGTGATTTTAAGTTGGTGTGAGTTTATCTATTAATAACTGTAATGTATTTCTTATGTTAAATGACGAATAGGTATTCATTTTTGATAGTACAAACTGTACATTTTTCCGTATTTGTTATTTAAATCATGATTTTTAACAGTTTTTTTTTATATATAAATATTTATCGTTGTATCAACTGCATCTAGATTGTTTACAGCATTATGTATACACATGCGTATGTTTGTAAATGTAATTAACTAATTTATGTTTACTCATTGCTTCAGTTTTCATACACATTGTATTCCTGTAAAAAACAAGCTTGTATCTGAACTTTTTTGTATTGGTTGAACTAATACATGTTATCTATAGATAAAATATTTTTTATTTTTACTGCATGATAATTGTGGTTTCCTTTGTACATATTCACTGCAACCTATATCATATTAATACTTATTGATGCTGCACATTTTTTGTTAGTATGTAATATCTTTGCGTTTGAGCAATTATGTGTAAATCATGCGAGTAGCAATAAACCATTCTTTTCAAAGTTGTTTAAAAACTTTGATTATTCTATTTATTAGAATAACATGTAGAGCAACTTATTCGTTAAATTTTTATTATCATTTAATTGGTATTTCATTAACTATGTACAAAAGTAGAAAAATCTTACCCATCTCTTTAAACAATGTAACATTACAATAAACACAAATTCTTACACTGAGTGTACTACACTCTATAACGATGCTTTCAAAGGACATGCTCTAAACCGTAATCTTATCTTGCTTATATTGTTATCGGTTACTGGTGCAGCTAATCAGTAATCTACTGTTCTCAATTGTTTACTTAATAGACTCATTTCTATATCAAAGTCAAAGCAAGTAGCAGACATTAATATTATGTCTGTGACTTTATAAAAATGAAAGTTGCTACATTTTTGCAATTGTGCATAGAATACTTTTATAAATTACTTCAGGGTAAGCTAATTTATTTATTATAAAGATATTGAATATATTTTTAAAATCACGCAAATTTCTTTATTATTCGCTTTATTTTTAAATTCCCGACTTATATCTCCATAGATAATTGTAAATTATATGATATTATTCTTATTTTTAGAGAGATGATGATAGTATTTGTTTACGACACTGCAAGGTGTTGTAAAGAAGATGACGATCCTGCAGAGGCAGTTATGTATTTCCATCCAGCATGGGTATCTCTTACCCAAAGGCTAGCTTTGGCAGGTCAATTAATGGCTATTAATCAGTTTCTTACAACCTCGTTTTCTACTCCAAGATCTATCACTTTGCAAGGAGGAAAATTTGTATTAAAAAAGTTTGGACAGTACATTCTTGTGAGTGCTTTATTATCACATTTTACTGTCTTTAATATTGTTCAAAATTTTCGAAGTTTATAATTAATATAAAATACTGTTAAATTAGAAATGTATACAAATTTAATAGCGCATATTTAGTGTGATTGTGTTGTTATCAGTCATAACTACCACATTTATCAGTTCATTCTTAATGAATGAAGCGTAACAGCTTTTTAATTGTTGTGTTACACTTAGCGCGAATTAGCATTCATGGAACATATTTCATTATTTATTGTTTCACAGGCTGTGGGAACTGATAGGAATATTCATGACTGGATTCTAGAGAGACGTGCAAGCACATTAGAATCGTTATTAAAATTTTTTCATTGTGATCTTAATAAAATATTGGAATCGTTTAATTATGACAGAAATAAATTTACAGAAAAACTATATCAAATGTTCGAAACGTATTTGCCAATACTTCAATACAGTGCCAATCTTTTCTCAAACATTCCCATTATCAAACTTCCAAAGGTAAGTAAAGATATTAATTATGTTTTTGTATCTACTGCATTAAAATACCTTTGTTCAACATTAACCAGTTTTATGTTTTCTCCAGACTGCTAGTAACATATTTTTAGAAGCAATTCAGGTTTTACAGTATTGCCAAGAAACTAATGGTGTTATGGGTGGTGCACTCTTCTATAACAACAAGTAAGTTATTTTTATCAATTATGAAGTTCTTTGCACTTCGTGATATTTGAAAATCTGAGTATATTACTTTTTTTGTATTAATGCTTTAGGGTAGTTGCCACTCAACTAAGCGCAGACTTGACTAAACAAATAGTTATAACTGATCCATATAGAATAAAGGTATATTACATCCATGAAATATAAGAGATACTTTAAATTATTTGTATTCCCTATAAGAATGTGTAATAATATACATATTTTTAAGGCTCCTGCAGAGAGAATATCAACAGAATTTCATCTACCTATAGGAGTGCAATTATTACGAGTGTACATAGAACAAAAGCAATGTGCAAAACTTGTACAAGAGGCAAACAATGAACGGTACTACGGTTCATACTTAGATACCGTTACAAAGAAGATGTTGCAAAGAAAGGTAAAATGATTTAAAAGCGAACCATAATAATCTCCTACTAATATAACGATAATATTTTTAGAGCATTTCTAAGAATAGTAAGGAACCTCTTTTATCTGGCATGAAACGTGACACGTCTCGTATTTTTACTGTACCTGAAGAAGGAGAATTAGATTCCTCGCAGTACAACGATAACAGTCATTACATACCATCCGTTCCAATCACAGCTTACAGTTCTCCAATTAAACGTAAACAGGAAAGTAAAATAGACCGTCCCAAGTGTATAAATCCTTTAACTCCTAGCGTTTGCTCTACACCCTTAAAAGATATAAACAGAGTTTTACACGGCAATCCAATGTTAATTTGTAACACAAACGAGGATGGAAGTGTCGAAACAGAACTTGAAGAAAAGAAAGAAATAAAGGCAAACGTAGACGATATTCCAGACGTCGTTAAGGAAGCGCTTAGATGTAAACGTTTGAATAAACTGAGGAACGTTGTACCGAAGAAGAAGGTAGTTAAGAGAAGAGAGTTCAATAAAAAAAGCTTGAGCATGCACGATTTAGAATCGACCACGAATTTCTATTCCAGTCGAATATCGGTTAGAACCTACGGATTAGGTCTACCGCAGTTGAAGACAAACGTATCTCCCGAATCTTCTCCGCAAAAAAAGCCAACATATAAAAAACAATTCCATACAATTACTGATCCTAGTTATCCTGTATTTCGATACGACGGACTGCCAGTATCTAAATCGTTGTACGAGCAATATATATCTTCCCATTACGAAGAGCTTACGGATGATAGCAGTAACACAATTAATCGTAACGACGTCTTAGCGAGCTTGACGAACAATTGTAATTCCAATAATGAAACGAACAATTGCGATACCACGAGCAAAGATAACTTCGAGAAAGTGAATAATTCACGTGACGTAAAATTGGATAACAAAACGAAGCAAGAAACTTATCGCAGATCGATGAGTTTACCTTTAAAACCACTCAATATTACTGACAACGACGATAGACGTAAATCGACATCGGAATGCGGCAACACGTATGACTTTCTTCAAAAGAAGAAATTAGATGGTTTGCAATTAACACCCCTCATGTCCAAACTTAGTCTACTCGCAGACGAAAGAACCAGCGGTTTTTGTAGCAGAGAAACTACTCCTAGCGAATTTCGCGATTTGTCAGGCTTTTCGACAGCGACAAATCAAATGATCAAACAAAAATTAGACGCGGCGAACAAAGAAATTGGTAGCGACGCTGAGGATGAACTCGAAGAGTATTGGGTAACTACCTGCAAAGATGAAGTTTGTCTTGAAAAAACGGAATTATTTCTATGCGGACATCAAAATATGGTGCTGGTATTGCTCATGGAAGACGGAACTGCTAACAATCCTGATCTTATACACTCTCTTGTGAGTTCGTCTTACATTCGTTTAAAGTAAATGTTTTAATTCAATTTTTATTTATTGATATATATTACAGTGGCACACCTGTGTGAGTGCATTGGGAAAGCTTGAAACAAGGCTGCAGCAGTGTCTGGAGCCACTACCATCGAACGAAAACAAAGAATTGTATAGTATTTTAAGTATCGATCCGCAATGGGATACAATAAACCGTTCCGGACTCTGGGGTGTCACCGAACTGGATATTGTTTCTTGCCTTCACGATAGATTCACGCATGCTAGCAATCTCACGGACATCATTGTCAGGTAATTCTTTAGATATTAGAAAACTTATTTGGATTAGTTTAATTTTGCATACATCAGCTTTAAATTGCTTTAGTAGAATCTATACTACTGGATACGTGTATACATTCGTATAGTCTTTGTAACTTTAAAAACTGTTCATCAAAATACATTTATCCAGTATTCTACTTATATCTTCTTGCTCAATTAAGATAATATTTTTGCATTAAATATTACAGTCTTCAGAGCGAAAAGATGTAATATAGAACGATTTAAACGCATACTTTTCTGTACTATAAATTCTGTATTCGAATTTCTGACTGATAATTTCTTTGTAAAATTTTAATTTCAACAAACAATGTTTATAGTAATTTTTTCGTAAAGCGTGGTAAAAAAATGAGTATGTTTTATTAATTAAATAGAACAGAGGATACTGTTGTTTATGGTAACCAGTGTGGAAACATAGAGGTATTTTATCAACAAGCAGTGGCACCAGATACCTCTGGAGGACTTCCAACTCCTGCAGATTTAATGGGAATTGTATCTCTTAAAGCAAAACGTAGACTGGAAAGAGATCATGGGATTGTATTGTTATAAATGACAATTATCCGCAAATGCTTCCACTACCATATTGATCGCAATTGGATTGTTTAATTTTTGTTTATTATATTCTGTGGCATGCCAAGTTAACAGTGTTAGATCATATTTTGTACATATTTTTTTTCTGCATAAATAGTAATAGACAAATTAATCTGATGTTTTAACAATGTTGAGTGGGGAAACATTCTCTTTACCTTGTCTGATAATACAAGGATATTGAAAATGAGAATGAAATCCTTCGATTAGTAGTCAGCATGTAACAGTAGTCAAACTCTTACTACTCTAGCAATGATTTTTGAATAATCGTGTATAAATGTCGCGTATACATTACAACGTGTATACAGATAGTATTATATTTATTTAGGACGTTCATATCCTGGGTAAGAAACAATTAGTTCAAATTTGTATATCATTCCAAAATTATGAAATCAAACATTCCATTAATTTAATTGACTAAAACTACTTTTACGGTAAAAAAAAATGTTATACATTGACAGTGTTAATAGAAAGAAAAATTGCTGAATTTTCTACGCGTATTTTTGTAATCAAGTTCTCACTACCCCAAATATAATTAATTTAAGAATTGGCTGTAATCAAAGACTTTTATATCACTCATATGTATTAACCATGCATAATAAAACCGATATTAAGGCATTACTATTTTCTCAATCACGATAAATAATGTATTTTAATACGAAATGTTAAATGTTTTATTAAAAATATTTATTTAAACGAATTTTGCATTGATCGTTCTCAATATCATGATCAACGAAACTCCAATTTTTATCATAATTGTATGGAAACAATACGCGGATCATTAATAGTGTATGTATTAAAATTAATTAAAAAAAGTGAAAGTTTATTATCTTCAATACTCGATAATTTAATAATTGATATTAAAAAGGTTTATTTTAACTTGTTGAACACGAATATAGATATGTAGTAAAATTTGCACTACTTACATTTAATAGTGTAGTAATATTTATTATGTATGGTTTCAAAGTTGTATAGAATTATTTAATATTATAATAGAGTGGCATAATACAACAGAAGTTCTTTTGAACCTAACTTTTTAATCTCTTAGATAGAAGACAAAAAGAATTCTAGTATTCTGCTACTACGTCCAACTTAAGTGATCACTAGCATTAAATAATTTATTAGTGTATTTAAAAATCATGTAATCGTGGATACAAATTTTTATTACGAGTAGTTATAAGGTAACTCGTGCTGTTTATTATTTGACTTCTTATTAATTCAGTGTTGTGTAAATGAGTTTATATTATACATATATTATATATAATTTAAAGTAACAAACTAATTCTTTGTACATATATGTATGTTAGAAGCATCTAATAATTTATTTACATCATTTAGGAGTAATGATGAATGAATTTTTTAGTTTGTTAATGTGTGGATTGAAATATACTATTATTTAAAAAAAAAAAAAAAAAAAACGAAGTACGTCTGCAAACCAGTGTATAAGATGATTATGTCAATATGTTAAGAAAAAAAAAAAAGTGTTAGACACTACGCATATAACGAAATTGCCACTCAAAACGAACTATAAAATCTCAATAATAATCGATCGTTAGCGTCCTGTGTTGCGTATTTATAATGATACCTTTATATCGTTTCTAATATTATACATTGTTCAAATCTTGATGCATATCTTTTACATTGTATTTTCAGCAATTAAATCTAGTCACCTGTATGTATATTGTCATACACTATAAACGTTCTCAATTATTCTTTAACAATAATACAAAGGTGAAAATTATTTCTGTAGAAGAATTCATTCCGCTAATAAATCGATTGTACTTCTCCCAGTTCAAACCAACTTAAACTCAACATATTATGTACATTCAGAAATAAATTACCAGTTTAGAGATAACGTAACAAAATTTGAAATTTGTGAAAGAAGAAGAGGAAGCTAAGATTAAGCCAACGTAAAGTTGAACGTAAATATGTTGTTTTAGAAATTGACTATTTATCCTGAATCATTCTGTTATTCTTTTTTCCAATGGCCTCGATAACGATGGAAATTAATCGGGGCGAGCCTCCTGGTTCTGCCGGTTTATTAGCATCACACGTCACATAAGTTTCTTTTTCACGTGTTGTTTATGTTAATCGTTAACGAAGCCCACCTTTTTGATTCGCCTTAGGCACCAAGGCACCAATCACGTTTCGTCATCGAAATGGCGAGCCTCCGCAAATGGAAAGTTTTAAACTAACTTAAAACACGTTCAACTTTTATGAGAGTCACATAACATTTCCTCCCGAAAAATAACATATTATAATTAATATCAAATACACCGAGATTGAACTAACTCCTTATTTTTACTTGACAAAATCCTTCGATGCTTCTAATGATTATTTTTCTTATTTTACGAAAGACAAATTGTTTCAAAATAACATTGCGAACTTATGAAAAACAGAAGCAAAGGAAAACAAGTTCCTCTAGTAAAATATCATTATGCTTGCATCCCTATTTATACAAAATTAATACATAGACATTGAAATTTATACTGAAATTTATATTGAAATGAATACATAGACATTGAACAGGTGTTACTACACCAGTTAGAAATTTCTGTTCCTTAAAATTTTCTTTTCCGATTCACGTTGCATTATTAGCGTTTTTCAATGGTCCTATCGTATAATTTATTTTCAGAAACGAAATAAATCAAAAGAAACATCTAAACATTGTTGACCTGAACTTATAGTAAGTAACAAAGGTACGGGCGAAAAATTCCCATTAATTCAATTATGCAAAGGGTTGAACGAAGATGTAAAAGGAATGAAAAAAACACTTGTAATAAACAAATTAGCGGACTTTATTCGAAGAAATGACATTAAACGTAACCGTTTCAGAGATGAACCCACAGTTAGGGATATATCATGTGATCGTGTCGTGTAACGATCTCGAAAAACCTGATCGCTACAGGCTAATTAGCATTATACGGGTGATTTACGCTTCGTGATTTTAGAGGAATGTGACGCAAACAAGCCTCCACGATCGACCAATCAATGATGGCGATACCGATGGTTAAGTTTGACGCGCTTATATTTAAGCAAGCTACACCTGCGATAACAATTACTAAAAACAAATCATTAAGAGAAACTATATCGAAGTTCTCGCTCCTGTCGATAATTCATAATGGTAAGACAATTGTAAAGATGTTATTATACTAAACTTATTTTATCTTACAGTAGTATATTTATTTTAATTCGCTACGATTTTTTTTTCATTCGAATTCTCTATAATTTTGTTTGTACGTAAATGTTCCTAAATATAAACAGCTGAGTATGTTAAACAGGCGTCTTTAAAAATACATTTATCTAATATTTATTTTAATTAGAATACAATTAACTTTTAAATTAAATCTAAAATACATATTTTATCTCTCTTTCAGACTACATACACGGATAAAGGTCCGAAGGTAAGTTAAGTTATTATAAAACGAATGATAAAGTTAAATTAAACAGGAAAACTTATTATTAATATAATTTTTAAATTTCAGCCGTTAGGAGGAAAATTCTTGTGCGTCGATCATGTAACATTCTGGGTTGGAAATGCGAAACAGGTAATCGAAATAAGATACTATGGTACTGATAAAGTAATACTTTTAATGTTAAAAATATTTATCTAATTTTGTACATGGAAGTATTTTCTAATAATATTATATATTGTAACTATGGTTCCGAAGTTACTATATCACAGAAACATATTTCAAATCAACTATTTAGCCCCGCGGTAATTATATCTCTATTTGAAATCATGTTAATCATCTTTTTATTTAGAGTTACAACGATCATATTTCATGATCGTATCTAACATTATAATGGAAGAAAGTTAAGCAATTTGTATGCTATACTTATTTCATTTTGCATCAATAGTGCTTAATAATAATTTTGTTGGAAAATGATTTCAAAATACAATGAAATTCTCAATTTATTATTATAGGCTGCCAGTTACTATTGCACCAGGATGGGTTTTGAACGTTTTTGTTATCGCGGTTTAGAAACTGGTTCGAGACACGTGGCATCTCATGTTGTTAAACAAAATCAGGTATGTAAAACAAATGTTCATTATTCAATCATAAATTTTGCCTTATATTTAAAATACATCTTCGGTAGAAGAAACAAAGATTTGCTGTACGAATTGCAAATGCATTCATTTTTAATTGTTTAAGAGAAAAAAATACATATTTTGTGCAATTTACTTGCAGATTGTATTTGTGTTCGAATCAGCCTATGAACCTGATAACAAAGAAATAGGAAATCATATTTCGCGACACGGAGACGGTGTTCGCGACATTGCATTCGCTGTTGAGGACATTGATATCATTGTAAAGGTATATATTAAGAAACTCACTTGCATCTACGTGATGGTAATACATTAATAATTTTATAGATCGCTAAACAAAGAGGAGCCAAAATAGTAAAGGACATATGGGAAGAAAAGGACAAATATGGTGTTGTAAAATTTGCCACTTTAAAAACTGTAAGTTGTTATATAACAGGAACGAAAATAAGTTAAATAAAAGTATTACTTTAACAAATATTACGTTTTACTTGTAAGTATGGAGATACAATTCATACGCTCGTGGATAGATCGAAATACAAAGGATTCTTCTTACCAGGATTTCAACAGCTATCAGCGGATAAGTTCGCAAATAATTTGTGAGTAACACGAAACGATACAGATTGTATTTTGAATAATGTATTAATTAGTTATTAATAATTTGATAACTTATCAAGACCAAAAGTTGGATTAAATTTCGTGGATCACATCGTTGGGAATCAGCCTGATAAAGATATGGAATCTATTGCAAAATGGTGAACAAAATAATTAAAAATTTAGAAACCATAAAAAAAAACAGTTTTATAACAAGACTTGCTTTATTTTAGGTATGAGCAATGCTTGCAGTTTCATCGATTTTGGTCTGTAGACGATAGCCAATTACACACGGAATATTCTGCTCTGCGTTCTATCGTTATGACTAATTGGGAAGAGACAGTCAAACTGCCTATCAATGAACCAGCTCCTGGCAAAAAACGTTCTCAAATCCAAGAATACGTGGAATATTATGGAGGAGCAGGAGTGCAACATATTGCTCTTAATACCAACGATATAATTAAAGCTGTAAATTAAATACATTCGTAACAATTTCCTTTTAAATTCAGATAAGATCACTTTTCGATACTACACGTTTTCATTATTTTGCAGATACAAAATTTACATGTTAGAGGCGTGGAGTTTCTAGATGTACCAGACGTTTATTACGATACGTTAAGAAATCGATTGAAGTCTAGTGGAGTCAAAATTTCAGAAGACCTTAATACGCTTCAGGTACCGATAACAAGACATTATTCACGGAGTAAATTGAACAAAAACGCATTAACATTAACGTTTAAATACTATGTTTCCAGAAATTGAAAATCTTAATTGATTACGATGAAAATGGATATCTTTTACAAATATTTACTAAAAACATGCAAGATCGACCAACGCTTTTTATAGAAGTCATTCAAAGGCACAATCATAACGTATGTATCACGGCAACTCATAAGATGAAATTAAAATTTACTTAAATCCTGTAAAGTTAAAACTATTCTGTATTAATTTTGCTTATGTATAGGGATTCGGAGCTGGAAATTTCCAAGCATTGTTTGAAGCTATCGAATCAGAACAAGCTAGACGTGGAAATTTATAAAATGATATGGACTGTAATAATACTAATTAAGATGTAATTATCTATAGGCAGTTTGAATTTATGAAAATTATATAATAAAATGTTACCATAAATGTAATGAAGAAACAATTTTCTTTTTACTTTTCAAATATATATTATAATTAAATTCGTTTAATGTTGCACATTGGAGAACAGAAACATTGCATTATTAATTCCAGATGTTGTATTTAATGGCCAATATCTGTTTTACAAAAATACACACAGCGTGAAGGTGTAAAATATGTAACAATACAATTTTAAGCGTTATAATCGACCATTAAACTCAAATATCGTATAATACTATTCTATTGTAACGTGATGTCATATTGTAAATGTGTAACCAACAATAGGCATACTTGAAAGTTAGGAAACTCAAGAAAGCGAAATGATGATTAGACTGTGTCTATTTTTAACATTCTTTTTCTTTCATGGCCAAATATATAAGCAAATATTGTTCATATAAAAACTGCAGTATCTAGAAAGAATGGGATAATATGCGATGACAAAGGATATTAATGAGAAAGTAGCTCACTTATTTCAATCTGAGGGAAGTCCATGGCTCAGATAACTGTCTGCCATTATTCGTGATGAATCTGCAGACACATTTCTTCATGCAGTATCATGAATGCCAAGACGAAAGATGTCGTGCTGACAGAAGAATGAATTCCCCAGTGGCTTCAGCACAAAAATTTGTGAGAAGGCATGTGGTGGGTCTTCGTCTGCCTGGAATAAAAATATAAATATATATCATAGAAATATGTACGTCTAATAAATTACACTCGTAAGTCACGTATAAAATTAATTTTTATAAACATTAGTTATAAAACACTAATTGTGGTCAGAGTAAGTCACCTGCTCTGGCATGTAAAATATAGAAGAAAAATTATTTGTGGGAAAAATGTTTCCAATTAAATCATACAATTAAAATATTCTGAAATTTCAGAAAATGTACCTTGAGAAAAAAGTGACCTTTATCATATTATTTGTCCATTTAAGTCGAGCATTTCTCTCATAAAATATTTTTTCTTATCTTCAAAAACAACAGAGGTATTTTAGATTCCAGCGTTAAGCGACTTACCCTGTATAAAAATACATTGTTATATAACAAAATAAATTATAACCGAACACAGACCTCATTAACAATCATGCAAAAATTATGCACATGTTCCATAAGTGTAATGAAAATAAACAAATTATGTACTACAATAATGAAACTTACCATAATACGCATGTTACTACTATCTATGTTTACTTACACATTGTAACTTTTACATCATTCTACCGATAAAATTAACGATGTCGCTATATTTTTATTTAAAAAAAATAATAACAAAACGATTAACATTATTCCTGTCAGTTCAGCAATTTAAAGTTTTTCATACGTTTGTATTTTCATTATCGAAAATATTAAACAAAAAGACACGATGTTCAAATAAATCGTAATAAATTTAAAAAATATAAACGATTTAAATTCATTGGTTTTAACAAAAAACAATTCAAGCAACCTTTATTATTGGATAAAACAACATTCTAGCCTCCGGTTTGAATTTAAATTGTTTATACTCCCAGTCCTTTTTTTAATTGTTTATAAACTGATGAATAAAAAAAATATAGACGATGTATTTCAAATGCTACAAACATATTTTTGAGTGCAAAATTTGTTATAAATAGTTATGTACCGAAACTAGTTGGTGCAAAGTAATAATTCTCTAGGGAAAGTAAATTGCATCATATACAAAAGCAGCATGACAACAAATGTAGATTTAAACGAGAGTTAATAACAAGCAGGCATATTGGCAACTGCAAAGTAAATTTAGACGCTAAAAGTTAGTATTTAGCTTGCCTGTACTGGTACACAGATCAATGGAAGATCAGTACCTGATGCCTAAACCGTGTCGTGCAGCGCAAGTCTGAAGATATCGTGCTGCACGTAAAAGCTGGTGCCAATAGGTTTCAGGACAAATGTCTGGATGTATGCATGGGGCTGATCCTCATCAGTCTGCCCAATCATCAACAATCACTGACTCAATTTTCTTATTTTCATCTTCTTTGCGGAGGTAGGTATATAGAGAGATTGTTGCTGGACATTAGTCTTAGCTCAATCTCTATCTTCATATGGCAGCACAAAAAATGTAAGGCAGTACAGTACACATTTGTGTAGCATGTCCAGCCAATAAAATATAACGTATAGACGAACACAAAGTATACCGATTAACAAAGTATTTAAAAACTGAGATATATTCAAAACCAAGTATTTTCTTTACTTAATAAATATCATATCGATTATAAAGAGGACCATGATAACGAGAAATTAAATTACTGAACCAATTGGAATAAGAATTTTGCACATGTTGTTTTATAAAATACATGTCATGATGTAAAATTTTTATCATCTATACATATTTAGGTATAGATGTGTATATAGACAGTGAGTTGTGGAGATATTCGTAATTGCTCATTTGCTGAATAGTAATCAGAAATATAGGATTCGTATCACAAAGCAGTGGCTACTCTATAGTATGATATTTCTTGGTAACATTCCCACAAAGTTCTGGCGTCATGCCTATCGAGGACTTATGAAAAGATATAAAAGGAAATGACCAAGGAAGTAACAGAAATTTTTAGTACTGAGGCAACATATAATGTAATTTGACTTTGACAGGTCGTTAATATGACACTTATTTTAATTGAATATATAATTTTATCGTTAATAATACCACTGCATTTATCTTACAAAGTATTGACACTGAAGTCAATAGTTGAGAGAATACGAATACTTCTACTTCTCACTGTATATATATTGAGAGATTTTGCATACTTGTATATAAAATTTGAATTTGTTTAAATTATTTACATTGTAATTGTAACTGTAATAGTGAGAGTTATTCTTACCTGCAACCTTCCTAAAACATTAATGAGAACGCCACCATCAAACATTGGTTGGGAATCAATAGCAGTTATTATCCGATTAATTTTTTGAAACGATAAACTCTAAAAATGAAAAAGTTTGAATTAGTATAAAGGAAAGGCGAAATATATTTACGTGCACTTTTATTCTAGTTTCAGTTTCATAATTCTCCACATATGTAAACAATAGAATCGACCAATTCCATATTATTTCTCAGTAAGTAGTTTTAAGTTGTAACATACAATAAATGTAACATACGTTCTACTTTTCTATTGTAAATACTTACAGTTAATTTTTCCATGATTTTAATAGCACCCTGTATTTGCAAACCCTCAAACGTCATGAAAGATGACTCGGTCTGTAAACACAGACTCGAATGAATATACGAGAGGGAATCAACTTGGGAACTAAACGTAATTACAATTAGGACTTACATTATACATATTTATTAAATTTGGTCTCTGAGCAGGGTCGTCAAACAGTGCATAATACTGTTGTACGAAACCCTTTCCGATCACTTCATATTGTGGATTTAATGCCATTATGCTAATTTCCTATATTCACACCCACTACCCCGATACGAACACTATCAGTCTTATTCAATGATTCGAACGTTTCGGCACTTTTGTCTTTATAAAAATCCTACGATAAGAGTAAAATAACGTCTATTAACATCCCTCGTGCGAGACACAAGCGAGCAGGAAGCTACTTATGCCGACCAATCATTTCGATGTATCGAGAAAATCGTATGGGATTATTCTCGAACTCTCGAAAAGTTTAGATATTTGGGCAACGATTGTATTCATTTTTGCATAAATCTAACATTGTTAGAGATTGACGAATTCAATTGATCGAATGTAATCGAAGATTGATCATTTGTACATTTTAAAATTGTACGATTTAATTATATTAAGAGATAAAAGGAACCTTTTGCTTTCTATCGATGCCTTGTGCTCTGAACAAAATTCTCTACCGAGAAGCAATTTTGTTGAACGTCATTTAAAACACAACGTAGGATTGGTTTACTGTCATCGCCGGATATCTACCCATACGACATCTGTCGTTTGGATTTCGAATATCAAACGGTCTCGATTGAAAGTGAGGTTAACTTCCTTTTTTCCGGTGTGAAAAGCCGTGAGGTGTGTAGTATTTCTTACTTGTCGAAAGTAATCCAAAAACATCGGAAAATTGAAAAATAATACGTCTGTATACATGCCATTATATCAAATAGTAGACATTCCGATATTTTTCACATATTAAGCGTTTTTTTCCTTATCCATAACTTTAGTAACAGGTTTTTAAATATATCGACAAACATCCTGACTTTGTTTATGTTACAAAAAACGTGACGTTACACGTATCGTTTCGATTTTGTTATCGAAATTGCTAATTTTGTATATAATTTTACTTTCGAATTTCGGGGAAAAAGTAATTGTGCCATACAGAAGAGGTTATGTGACTCTTCTGAAGTGCAATGTTTACAACTGCCAATATATCGTGCTTCTTACATAGCGTAAAAGATAAAAATGAATTGTTAACTTAAATCATTGTATAAGTATATTCATGGATATGTGTGTGTATCGATTTTTAGATTAATAGTCATTTTTTTTTAAATCTCTTTTTATAGTATACATCTTCAAGATGGTGAAGATTATGAAAGTATGGAAAGTCGTGTTGGTCCTTGGTGGCCGATACGCTGGAAGAAAAGGTATCATCATGCGTAATTTCGACGATGGTACTACAGAAAAGCAGTACGGACACGCAGTGGTTGTAGGGATTGACAGATATCCACGCAAAGTGCACAAAAGAATGGGCAAAGCGAAACTTCACAAACGTTCTAAGATCAAACCATTTGTAAAAGTAAGTTTTTCGAAAGCTACTTAAAATTTTTCTTTAACGAGTTTAAATAACAAAATAAAAAAGTATCAAATATTTAAAACACAAATGAGAGGATCATGATTAATAAATATGTATTAACACTTTGAATACCTGTATTTGTAAAAGTTACATTGATTTTATTCCAGGTATTAAATTATAACCATTTGATGCCAACAAGGTACACAGTTGAACTGCCCTGGGCAAAGAAGCCTTTAGTCCCTAAGGATCTTAAGGACCCAATGAAACGGAAGAAGACTCGATTCCAGATACGTGTTTTATTAGAAGAAAAGTATGTTTAATTCCTTCTTAATTACACAAGCTTTATACAACGCAAGCAGCAGTCTTCGTATAATATATTTGGTTTTGATCTCTGGATATTTTCACTTCAAAGAATTAGGATTAGTTAAAAAAGCTAGTAATATTTTACACATTCTTTTTTAACTGAAATATATTTAATAAACGTGTAAGTAATGTAAATATCTGTTTACAGGTACAAATCTGGTAAAAACAAATGGTTCTTCCAAAAACTACGATTTTAATTAATTTTAAATAAATGTAAAATACACAAATATTTTCAGAGTGTAAGATTTTTTAATCATCCTTTTGTGACCAAATTAATTAATTAATATTCTTTTATTAATATTGTGTTATTCAAAAGCATAATTCTAGTTTATTTTCAATTTGCAGTATTTATACATTATCAAGTTTTCTTGCTTGCACAACATACAAGAATAATAAATTTGTGTTATTGAAAATACTATATTTAGAAATCAGAATAATTTGATTGAATTATGATAAAAAAATGTTTTAGAAATGCGATACATGATTTATACCGGATTGCCAGCAATTCAAAGAGTATCTATAAATATATAATTTAATAAATATGTATTTAAGAAGTTGAAATGTCGTAATCTATGATGAATTGTCGTTACTACGAATTATCACTTGCTAAGATTTTTAATGCGTTCATCCAGCGATTCTATATTATTTTTTATAACTTCTAAATTTGATGCAAAGCTTTCTTGTACTCCTTTTAGTAGAGATTTGTTACTTTCCAAATCAACGGTAATTTGCGATTGTAATTCTTCCAGTCGTACTAGAGATTTGTTAAATTCAGCAGCTGAAAACATGTATGAAAAAGTGTAGTATATGTCATGACAAGAAGTCATCATATAAATGTATTTAAAAACATACCTTGCTGATGAATTGTATTTAATGCCAACATTCGATTTACAGTTTGAGGCAACATTTGCGACATTGTTTCGGTTTGTTTCATGATTTCATACATTTCCGCGATCTGAAGATAAGTTGGAGTTTGATTTAAACACAGGTCACTTATTTTACTCGAGTCTATATTTATGAGTAGCAACATACCTTTTGCTCCTGTTCGGAATCTAAAGATAGCGTAGATTTTTTTTGCGCGATACTATCCATTCTATGAATTAAAGAAGCTAATCGGTTTTCAATGATGTCTAACTGATACGTGTCTAATAATGCAGCTTTTGCTCCTAGTTCTTGAACAGCTTCCATTACACCTTGACATTTGAGATTCTGTCAAAAAATGTTCGTATTATTTATTTACTGTTGGAAGTAGTTTATTAATCAAACTAAGCGCAAATCAGTGTATTATAGTAAAAGGAATAATTGTCTCACACCTGTGAAAACTTGGAAAGTTTATCGGTAGTTGCTCCAATAACACTTTCCAAATTACAAAGTCTTTGTTCAAGTAATGCAACTCTTGCTGCTTCTTGCATTCTTGCTTTCTCTGGAAGATAAGTCATCTGATATTTGAGTACATTAGGTTCAGCTGTTTTATCAACTTTTGTACTCTGTGTCTTTGAATCAGATTCAGAGGTAAGAATACTAGTCTGTTTAAATGCTTGTATTTGCGATATCAGTTCTCTAAAATATCAATTAATAAAGTAAAATTTCAGATTGGGGCATTATTAATGTAATGTAAGACTTACTTCAGCTTTGTGCCTTGTGGATCTGATAGAGTTGCAACAACATCAGCACCAAGACATTCTTCTAATTTCAAGGAATCTAACTGTTTGCTTAGGTCTTGTACTTGAGAAATTATATCAATGATAGATTTCTCTTCTTTTTCACCTTCTGTTTTTTCCTATTTCATAGAAGTAATACATATTTCTATATCTTACATAGAAATGACAAAATGTGATTAATAACTCAATACCTTCAACTCATTTACTTCTTCATACAATTCTTTAATTTCGCATTGCAAACGTTGACATTTTTGAACTGGTGTTTCTTTTTCTCCTTCTGCAGGAAGATCCCAATCTCCAAATCTAACAATATTATATAATTTATATAAATTATTTTACACTGATTTATATAAAGTAAACTTACTTGTAGCCTGTTTTTGGTTTGAACGATACACAATCAGAAAAATCAATTCCCTCATTAATGACTTGTTTACCTTTAAATTTGTTAAATGCTTCCGTGGCGCTTATATGTAACTTTTCTATGGAATCGGTTTCTTCCTAAGAATGAGAACATTAACAGTAATACCAAGTAACTAAGGAATAATATTTAATGTTTTACCTCAGGGTAAATTTGAAATTGTTCGGATTCTGGTAAATCAGTTGTCTCGTATACATCGACTTGATCGTATGCCTATTTACACAAATAATATACTATTATAAAATGTACGAGAATTAGAAATAAATAAATACGTTTTGACGTAAGATATACGAAGTACTTACAATTCCAGGTAAATCGGCATATTTAGGATCAGCCATTTTTTAATAGATAAATTAAAAAGTATATAGCTTCTTAAATTGCAATTTCGTATAACGCAAGAAACCTTGCGTTCTACTAACAAATGACAATAAAAATTTAGTTCGAAATATCAAGATTGCAAACGAAGATAGCAGATTGTCAGTGAACACCCAGTTTTACGATAAACAAGACGAGTTTACGTATTCGTTTTCATTCATACGCGACTTCCACGGCATCTTCCAAGGTGGACTTGAACTATGGAAGAAACCGGTAATTTTGCATGAATGTTTTTCTCATGGACGACTTTACGTGGCCTTTTCGCGTTCCACGTCGAAAAACCATTTTTCCTGTTGACGTTAAGGTCTGTAAGATCTTATAGGGACTCAGTTAAATAAAAACATTTGGTAGAAAATTTAAAATTGCTTCTAGACAAAGCCGAAGCAGGTCGCTAGTGAAAAATAAATTACATTGTAAATTATATTGAGTAATTTAAGACCCTTAAATTACTCAATAGTATCGACTAATACTTCTAATGAACTATAATTTAATTAAATAAAAATAAATTCAAATTTCCCGCGTGGAGTTGGTGTCGTCGTCTAGCGGCGACATATCGAACTATTTAAGGAGTTTGGTCAGCGCCTCTATCGGGAAAACGACCAAGTTTGTCCTCGAACAGTTCCTTTTTATGCTACTAGATGGCGGCATTTACTGTGTTTTTTACCGACCTGTCGAACATTACCATAATGTCGGTAAAAAAAAACTGTGGCTGATACCTGAAGGATCTCTTTTACCGTCTTTTGTTCCGTTTGTCTTTTTAAATTGCTGTTTGATTATTTTTAATTAATAAATTGTTTTCTAGTTGAACAATACGTGTAATCATTAAAACTTAAGGATAAAACCACTTATATCCTAAATATATTTTTATTATAGTCCCAAGTGCTATATTAAAAGTATCTGTGGCGCCATCTTACAGAAATAATGGGAACTATTTTCACTACAAACTTGAGCGTTTTGCCACCGATGGCGCCACTTACTGAAATATCGATGATTATTACTGCATTAAATAACTATTAATAAAAATGAAAATTTGACGCGTTAACTAATATATTGTAGTGTCATAAAGTAGAGAATCGTATTAATTATGGATTTATGACTGTTCACTATAAATTTGGAGGTTTTGAAGCCCGGGGTACACGTTAAAGTTCTAAAATTAGTTCGTTCCATTGGCCGCGAGATGGCGATACCGAATTGTGGTCCATGGTCTCGTCCTTCTAACACAATCTAACATCTCCTTTACACTTCCTGACATTTCCTAACAACTCCTAATACACACTAACAACTCCTACCACCCTCTAACCCCTTCAAACACTCTCTATCGTCTCCAAACACCCGCTAACACCTTCCAACGCCCCCTAGTATCTCTTAACAACTCCTAAGGGCTCCAGACAGATCCCTTTATTTCTCTTCAATTTCTAGAATGTTTCCTATTAATTTCCCTCCTTTCCCTGACACATCTCTTCGCTGTTCATGAGATCCGGATACAATAGGTAAGTTTCGACACAGAATAAAAATTATGATACCTTCTCGATCAACACGATTAAGTATCGTTATTCAATTAAAAGTCATGCAAAATTTTTATTATCGTGGCACGAGGAACTCATGGTACGTATCGAAATTTGGAAAGAATTTTACTCCTGGTACCGGGAGAATATAATATGCGAAGAGGTGACACGAGAAATCTTTGGTACGTATCAAATTCTTGAATTTTGCATTTTGGTATCAGGAGCACATGATGTGCGAAGAGGTGGCACGCTTGCGCCTACGGACAGGCAACCGGTCCGACAGATCTGTTAGT
>NC_071983.1:10736432-10910121 GCF_026283585.1 Hylaeus volcanicus | reverse complement strand
CCGATTTTGCATTTTGGTATCAGGAGCACATGATGTGCGAAGAGGTGGCACGTTTGCGCCTACGGACAGGCAACCGGTCCGACAGATCTGCTAGTATAGGTTGCCTGCTTCAAGGGGCTAATTTTCTGTACGTTTTGTTCATGTTACCTGTGCGACGAGGTGGCACGAGAAATACATGGTACGTATCGAAATTCTGAGGAAATTTTACATTTTACATGATACTCAAAGAAGTAGCATAACTTTTAATTATATATCGATACTTACCTCTCTTATCAGGAGAACGTAATGAGCGAGTAGGTATCATAATTTTTATTTTCTGCTCGATACTTACCTCTTTTATCAGGAGAACGTAATAAGCGAATAGGTATCATAATTTTTATTTTCTGCTCGATACTTACCTCTTGTATCAGGAGAACTTAATATGCGAGTTGGTATTATAATTTTTATTTTTTGTTTGAAACTTACCTTTTGTATGGGGAGATCATGATGAACGAAGAGGTGGCACTAATCGAATTTGGCTCGAATTTTACTTCTGATATTATAAGAACATGATATTCGAAGAGCTGGAATAAGTTTTAATTCTAGCTCGAAACGTACCTTTTGTATCAGAGTCACATGAACAAAGAGGGAGATCGAAGGAAGTTTGATTTCTTCTATCTCTGGGTCTCCAGTCGCAGCAACCTCCACGTGGTGAGACCTGGTAATCGGTATTATTCGTGACGAACAATGCCGCAAACTTCTAATAAGATCTTTAGTTATAAATAGTGCAAAGTGTAAAGTGTAATCTGCAAAAGTGTAAAGTGCAAACGTGTAAAGTGTAAAGTCAAAAGTGTAAAGTCAAAAGTGTAAAATATAAAGTGTAAAGTAAAATTAGCTTTAGATTAGCAGGGACAACATTCAGGAGCCGTAGCTGGATTAGTGGTCCGCAGTGGGGATGGTTTCTGTGCATTTATCGTTATAAAAATTTGTGCGTATAAAATTTTACTCTAATAACAAAAAAATGTTCCGTTACAACTGGGTCTTAGTGCGTCATGAAGCAATGAAGGGGTTTTCTGAGAAAAAAAATATCCTGTCCGCGGAAAATCGTTAAGTGTGGTACAGCAGGTGGCGGTTCGCGATCAGTTAGTTTAGTTAGTTAGATTTTCAATCTCTCCAACTCTTGCGTGTTCGTGAAGTCTGTAAATTTTTAACGGACAAATTGAGTACAAGAGTGTTAGTGTTCGTGAGTATAATATTAGGGAAAATTTAAAAAAAATGGATAATGAACCGCAAGCGTCCACGTCAGGAATCATCGAGGAAAAAAAGAGGACATTATATTTTGTTCCTTACTGGGATCCAATGGTACCCTAAATTCTAAGTAAGTATATACAGCAATGAAGACTGCAACGCTCGCTCCAATGCGCATGATCAGGAAAAATCCCACGAATGTCCATCACTTGGTCCATGAATCGCAGCTGATGCTTTTATTGAACAGTAGCACATAACCTGAACTGTCAAATAGCACGGTATCTGAAATATATTGATTCCATGCGAACTTTCATCGACCACTGTGTTATAATTGAATAGTCTTTTCTTCGATGTAGTTAATTGCGTAGATAATTAGGTACGTTTGAAGGAATATATATATAAACATCGAGAAATGAAAATTCAATGTCAGAATTATTCATATAAAAATTACTCAGATGTTTTTGGTTTATATTTTATATTTAGTGTCTGTAACTATTCAGAAAATTATTACATCTTTGCAGGCAATCCGTAATTATGTTTGAGTTACCAGCAGAATTAACAACCAAGCCATTAGCTCTCATTGGCTTGACTGGCTTAGATATTACAAATCCTGTACATCGTTCAATTTGGGATGCATTCAGTAATAATCGTAGATTGGAAGTTTCTGCTATTCAATTTACATTACTTAACCTTACACATGAATTTCCTACAGTAAAACCCAAGGTATTAAACAGTTGTAAAGTATAGGAATATTACTTGACTATCATTCAACATTATGCATAATGTATTTTAGCGTAACTCATATGAATGGTATATACCCAAAGGAATATTGAAACGTAATTGGATGAATAAATACCTTAATGAAGTTCCAGCAGTTGTGGTTGTATTTTATGATTTAGATTGGAATGATCCTCAATGGAATGAGAAAAAAATGGAATGCGCTTCTAGAGTACAAACACTTAGGTACAAATGGCATTAAAATGTATCGTATATTAAATGTTGTTGTAACCATTAATTCTATGTGCTTATTATCTTAGAAATGCTTTGGAAGGCAGAAGTACAAAAATAGCTGTTGTACTCATACAGCATTGTACACAACCACCACCAGGTTCAGAAGATGCTTTAGCAACTGAACGTGGTACGGCTGTTTGTGGAGCTTGTGAACTACCTCCAAAATTATTATATATTTTACCTCATGGAGATCACTTATTAGGATATACATCTAGGTAATAAATAAATTAAGTGTAGTCTTGTTATTTCGTGTCCTTATCATGTATATTTACAGATTAGAAAGTGCATTATACGACCTAGCACAGAGCTTTTATCATCACGAGTATCGTATTGTAAAAGGACATAGAGATCAACTTAATAAAACTGTACATCAACACCTATTTGTACGTCATCAGTTTAAAATGGCATTTTTAAATGAACTTAAACAGGATCAAAATGTGGCTAGAAGGTAAATTAATAACATTAACCGAAAGTTTGTTCGTAATTAAAAATTATGGAATTATTTTGCAGGCACTATGAGCAAGCATATAATAATCTGTTGGAGATAAAAATGACTGACACAAATGCAATGGAAGTTAAAACTATTGTTAGTTTCATAAACTATAAATTATGTAAAATAATGTTCAATTTAAATGTTCCGAAAGAAGCTATATCACAATTCAGACTTTATACCGATAGGTCAGAAATGAATTTAACAAGCAAAATAAATTACGAACTATGTAATGAGTGCCATCAAAATAACATGAAATTGGTTACACAGATTCAAATTGAAGACTGGTCTAAAGGAGCTTATGTTTGAACATCATGCATGGATGTGTAGTCAATTTTCTACATTCGCAGAATTATTTGATGGCGCTATTCGGCAGGGACTTCCCGCCGTTCAAACCCAGCATCCCGGATATTACTTTCAATCAGCGGCTCAACACGCAAGCTTGAGGCAAACAGCTTGCAAAGAACTCTGTCAGGTATAAGAGTTAATGATTCAGTAAACAGAATGTTATAAATAACGTTTAATTATAGTAGAATATGTATTATTTATTATTTTAGAATGTTGACAGTTATCCAGAACCAGACCCTTTAGCTGGAGAAGACAAACTTGAATTTTATGGACAACGACCATGGCGACCTGGAAAATTAAGCGCTGAACCCACGGATCCAGTGAAAGAAGCCATTGCTATACAGGCTTTGCAGTACAAAGAAAAGCATACGGTCGATCATTCCGTAAGATATAATTGTATTCTTTTTGGTTTCAGAATTTAATTATTATTATATGTATATACATAATAAATATTTCACTTTCAGAAAATAATTATTGGGCTTTTAGGACATGCAATTTCACAATTCAAAGTGTATAGATGTCCAAGGATGAGAAGAGTATTAGGTATAACACATTTATTTACAAATTCTTTTTTTTTTTTTTTTTATAAAATTACATATGACAGAATAAACATGTTTTAGTGGTACAAATGGCCGAGGAATATTATAATTCAAAGGATTACGGAAAAGTTCTTACGTGAGTTACAATTAAATTATTACTATTATAATACCAGAAATATTTAAAAATAGCCAAAAAGATTTTGTACTACTCGTTAGTCAAAAGATTGATCCTAACATTATTCCCTCTAGACTATTTTCATAACTTAACATCAAAATCATAAAATTTGATTGGCCAGATTATTGATGCACATGTTGTGGGAATATCACGGTGAACGGTGGCCCGTTTTAATCACAAATATCTTAAAGAATGCGTTACGAGCGGCTTACCTATCCACGAGTATCCAAGACTACATCACGTTAGCATTCGAAGCGCTGGGACCTTCCACTACGTTTTCGGAAGATTACAAAGTCGCTGTTTATAATAACATTATCAATATTCTTCACGTAAGTAAATTTTACATGTTCATTGCATTAGCGATCGATAATTAATGGAAGTATCAATATAAAACAATAGAAGAAACCACCAAATCCGGAGCCCGATTTACCCGACGATGTAAAACATTCTGCGTTAGATAAGTGGGTAATGGATCTCAATCAATCAGAACCAATTGTCTTTACAATTGACGATAATAATATGAGTTCGTTTGTAGAAGTTAAGGCCCGATTCTTGCAAGCAAAATATGCTGTTAACTCTACGGTCAGCGTAGAAGTCATTATTAGGTAATTTATTTTTAATTGATGTCGCGATCACAAATATAAAGCACGAGCTTTAATACGACTTTATATTACACTTTCAGGAATTCATATAGCAATACTATAGCGTTTTCTAAAGTATCGATAACGATTGGTAGTCCAGGTTATAATTCAGAATTTACTGTTACTGATGCTGAAAATAGTAATCTTATTTTTCATGGAAAAGAAACGAAGAAATTTCTTCACCAATTTCAAGCGCCACAGCAAAGCGATGGTAGCGAGATACGCATCACCACTATTTCATTATACATGGGTAGTGATACCGTTTGTTGTATTGTTTTGCGATTTTCGGCTGTGGGAAGAGAAACAAATTTTTTGAGTCGATTGTATCCTGAAATACAACAACTTCGGTACGTTTCAAAGAAAACGCTTGTAAATGCCTCTAAAGAAATAATGCATCTTCTATTTATAATAGCAGAGGAGAATTTGAAACAATACAACCGCTAGTCAATGCAGAAATAAAACAAGAAGAGTCTAGTCTGAATATAAGTGCTGAATCCAACAACCCAGCACTTTTAGGAGAATGGCTTCCCATTCAAATATCTGTTGTTGCTAATGAAAACATAGTATCGGCACTTTTATGCGTGTCACTTGTATCCGATGGAGCAAATGAACAATCAAGTACGCTCATAATATCGAAAGATATTTGTTATAAGGTTATGTGATGTATTTTCTGGTTTTAATTTTACTAATTTTCAGCTGAATTAAGTTTAACAATGCTTAACAAACAGTCGTTAATATCGATACCAATTGATAATCTAGAGAAGAATTGCATCACTAATAAAACTGTATATTTAAGAGCCCATAAAGTTGGCGATAGAAATATTCACATAAAGGTATAAAGTATTATAGACTCGGGTCAACAATATTTCAAAACAAAAAATGATGTATGTAATTTCGCAATTATAGGTTGAGTACTCGAGATCTGAACAAATAAAAGGAACTAAAGAATTGACGTATTCGTTGTCAGTTGCAAAGCCATTCGAAGTTTTGACATTATTTTACACTACATTTTTCGAACCGCTACCGAAAGGTTTCGTTAACGAACCTTTCATACTAATGCCTCACATTTCTTGCGTTTCTCCGTGGCCTATAAACATTATTAGCACGTCCATAGAGTTAGTAAGTAATTATCTTTCCTTATTATTAATTTTTTTATTTTCTACCGCAATAACATTATATGCGCAAATTCACAGGGTGATTCTATAGAAAAGGAAACTCAAAATGAATCGATTTCCGCTTTAGCGGGTATTACACTTTCCGAAGGTGAAACAGGTACGGATTCGTATTGTTTGTTACCAAAGGGTGGTGGTGAGCAACCTATGAGTACAGGAGTATACACCATCAAATGGAAACGGTAAATAGATATAATAATAATTTGTGCAAAATTGAAATATCATAAAGTGTTTTAATAATGTTACGTGCTGTTTTAGTGCAAACGACGAGAATGCATTAGAAACTAGCAGCAGTGTAACTTTAGCTCCTTTATGGGTCGAGGATGCAATCATCGGTTTAGAAGCTAAATTGCCAGCCCATGGTTGGGTTCGTACGCCGCTACTCGTATCGTACTTTATAAAAAATCATTCCGATTATATGATAACATTGCGATTGACCATGGAAGCTAGCGACGCGTTTATGTTTGCTGGTCATAAACAAGTAAGTAGCGATACGAGTACAAATATAAAAAACCGTAATTAACTCGATCGTTTAATATTAACAGATCGATATTTACATACTTCCGAAAAATGAAAGGAAAGTCGAATGGATATTACGGCCACTGGTGGCTGGCTTTGTTCAACTTCCAAGTTTATCTTTAACAGTTCCTGCTGGTAATAATTTTGTCGCTTGTTGTATTATTCATAGTTTCATTTTAAATTTCAATTGTATTTGTTATATATAGACGAGGAACACAAATTAAGTAAAGCGCGACTTCTGGAGGTTATAGAGCGATCATTACCAAGTCACATATATATCCTGGTAAGTAATACGATTATATCACATATTGAACAATTTAATGTAAAAATTACATGACTATCTTCTATTCTTTTACAGCCAACATCACAAACCATAGAAGAGTAAATGAACCGATAAGAAGATATACAAATTTCACAACTTCTATTAAAATGTATTATTGAAACGTTAGATATACATACATATATTGCACATAAATCGTAAATGCAAAAGCATTTCATATTTAGGATTATGAATGTCATCTATCAAATGTAATTTATTTATGTTACTTCAACGTGTAATAAAAAATATTGAAATATGTTTGTGAGCTTTCTTTTCGTATGTTTGTTCACTCGATGCGGGCGTCGATATCGATTACGTACAAGGAACGGATATTTCTATAGAAACCAGTTGCGATACGTAGTTGGCGCGTGTGTATGTTCGCTACGCCGTTATCAACCTGTTAAAATTTTAAAAATTATGCCACAGTGTATCAAAGTAATTACTTGTGAACGTTAAAGGTCATCGATAATGACGACAACAATACAGGCCAATGATAACCATGTACGCGAGGTTTCTTCGGAGCACCTGCAACATGAGCAACAGTCGGAACAGTTCCTAACGCCTATTTTTCGCATAAACTCGGAAGAGTCATTGGCTCGTAACCGAAAGTTCATAAAGGTATAAAGTAATTCAACGGGTGGTAAAATTCAGAAAAAAAATTAAAAGTATATACAGGGTGTTCCAGTTTTCCAGAAAATTAAGTGTTTGTATTTATAAACAATACGAATGATGTTCCATTGGTCGCGATGGCACAGCAAAATGATAATTAATTTTTTTAATGGAATTTTATGAAATCAAGGGTATACTCCAGAGATAGCAGTTCTAAAAGATTAAAGGCAAACATTTTACTTTGAAGAATTAAAAGATAAAAATGATATAGTACACGGGAGTAGAATGTTATTTATGAAATCATTTCGCTCGAATATTTAACGTTCCAAGGACGACAGTAAAAGCGATAGCATGCACTGAACGCCATTGGATATGTTTATAAATACAAATGTGTATAGATACACAAAAAATAGAATTAAACGTGCTAACTAAATTAAAATAAAGACTATTTCATTACAACTAAGAGGTTTTAAATTAAAGATCAACGTTTTAAAACAGGACCTGGAACTTGCGAAAGCTCGCTTAAGGACTTACGCTGCATACACGCCTACAGATCGGGAATTACAACAGCGCGCAGCCAAGTATCGTAAACGCCTTCAGAAACATAACCGAAAATCGCTTCCCTCGTAACGTTGGATCGATTTCATCTCAGGTGTCGAAGTATGTTCTTTCTCAATCTGATAACTCGAGCCGAACGAACAAACTTTCAAGTGAAAAGTTTGTTGATCGTTAGGATCGATGGATCAGACCGATAATTCAAATCGTAGTATTAGACTAACGATAAAGAAAAATACAGTCCTTCTATAAAATGTAAATTGTACACGTGGTGTGGAACGATAATAAAATATTTTATATCGATAGTTACGTAATTTTATGTAATAAAGTAAATTATATACTTACGACGGCACCGTCGATGTATTCTATATTACATGGAACCAATAGTTTGTACAGGAATGCTAAAGGAGAACGTGTAGACAACTGCAGTCGGTATTCACCTGTGATAATGGAATATTCGCGTTCGTTTCTACGTGTGACGGCATTATCGTCGCTCGTAATTACTGACACGCAGAATGTGTATGTACGATAGGATAAGTTCGTTTCAGAAGTTACCTGATAACGACCTAAACCAATAATTCGACAAAAAGCCCCGTATAATGCCGTCGCGTTAAATTCCATCCATGAATCGAAGTTTAGATTTCGGCCTTCGCGAATGTATCGAAATAAATTCTTTTTTAACAGAGTAAACGTCGAGATAAATTTCATTGAGGTGTTCGCGGCAATTACTCGCGAACAAAATCGCCGATACGTTTACTTCGTTAAAGCGTGTTTCGAGTACTCGAAATATACGGAATATTTTTGGTCACCGGTAGCTACTTGAACTTTCGCTTACCTGCTCTTCGATAAGGAGTTAATATATACGTTATAAATCTATCTGGTCCGATCGTTCTGTACCGATTAAAAATTTAAGAAGAACTAACACGTAACAGCTACGACGGATAAGGTCTCGGTACATAGTTTTATGTCATTTCTACGTGGCATCGCTCCTGCCAGCTGAGTAAATGAATTGACATCGAGAACTCCTCGGTTTGACCATTGTACGTAGCCCAGAAACATCTGTACCAATAACTTCTTTATCTCGCATACGACGTTTCTTTTGTATTCTAATCCCACTGGTAACGCAGTTTACCGTAATTCTTGGGTGTATTATAATCGGTAATTGAAGAGTAGATTTTTTTTTAACGCGAAAACGAGACAATAAACAGTCGTGTAATTGTTTCGCTTACAATAATTTATTGTAATAGATTACAAATAATAGTTTTGCCTTTAAATACGGTTACATTCGCGCATAGCAAGCACCGCAAAATACAATATTGAGAAATGTTTTAAGGATAAGAATTTATAACTAAGGAAAGGAACGAAACAATAGCTTATATCGCCTCGAAATAATTTATCGTCGAGTAGTTACGTATGGAAGCGTAAACCGGTATAAGTTTATTACATCGCGTTCTTGCTGTATTAATACGTTACCGTTGTTGTCGACCAAATATCCGTTAAAAAAAAAATACTGAAGTGCTAGATTTAATAATAGCGTTATTTATTGACCTTGTAAACGGCAACTTTTACTTTTAACATAAGATGCACATCGGAATAAAGAGGAAAAGAGAAAATTCAATTTTATTCGTAAACAGCTATGTTATTTTTATTCTTTTCTTCTTCGGTGTATCATGTTAAAAAAATATAGGAATCCGTTACGTTCAATATTTTGTTATTTTATTAATACTTGGAAGAGAATAGAATAAATTAAGCAGTATGCTTTAAATAAATAATGTCTATTGTGCGTTTAAATTATTAAATATTTCATTACAAGTCGTTGTAACTTTTCTAGATTAAATTTATCGTGTAAGCTACATTATATCTCGGAAGAACAGAAACTCTGTACACAACGCATAGAGAATACATTGATTTTCTAAAACGAACGTACGTGGAAATACATCTAATGTAACCTGCACATAATTAATTTTGAATTCCACAACTGCTGTCTAATGTCATCTAAAATACTTCATCGTTAAGTACTAATAAATTTCGTAATTATGGTTGCAATCCTTTCAGGATTATTCAAATGTACATGGTGAGTTCCTTCCACCACATGAAATTCGAATCTCTTTGCACCTACTTTTATTTCATTTAAAATGTCATCGTAATGTTCGGCTTGATCGTATACCAATCCGTTTACAGCACGAATATTAAGATAAGCACATTTTATCCGTGCTGCATAGGAAAGCATTAGATCGATGGATGGCATATTCAAAAGGGAAGCCTGAACAATTTAATACGGATACATTAACGTATAGATAGTATAGATTTTATGAAAATAATTATAAAGTATCAATAAGCTCGTTACCTTTAATCGTACATCGCGCGAAAAGCAATATCGGTCGGGTTCACCACTGGGTCGTGTTCCACGTTTCATTAATATTACAGCACTTTCTTTAGTTATGGAGCCTTTATAACCATCGTATACTATGTCAAGTGCTTCATCGTATGTGTAAGACGGAATATTACTAGATTCCTGCATTTCATACTTTAAAAATTTGTCGATGGTATCGCCAGTTGCTTGAGTAATTTTCGCGACCCCTTTTACAGTAGGAGCTGCAATATCTAGACTAATCAGAAGTTCTACATCATCAGGATACGATGCAGCGTATAAAAATGATATTGCTCCTCCTAAGGAATGTCCAAGTAGTTTCACCTATATCAATAACAGATATGTAATATGCAATAATAAACATTAAATAGTCAAGTACCCATTGCAAATATGTGCTATTTTCGTCATAAGTAACTGTGCATTAAAACCCAAGTGCATGCATGTGTATAGATAGACCTTTGGAATATGCTAAATCACATCAAACATCTCTATTTGTTATGTAAGGATACGGTGCAATACATAATGGGAATTTGTAAGGATGACTGTTACACTTATATAGTTGTGGAGTGGTAGAATTAAGCCACTCTCTAACCTTGCTCCAACTGAAATGTGTCATGATTCTACGTAGTAGAATAATACCGTCCCAGTAATTATAATAGAAATGACCCTTTGGATAATGAGATGATAAACCATGTCCAGGCATGTCCACACAAAGTACAGAAATGTCGTCTGGTAATAAAGGAATCAAAAGGTCAAAACTGCCAGCATTATCCTGACGTCCGTGCAGCGCCACTATTGGTTGGATCCCTCTGGGACCCCACCATTTGCCTGCAGGTAAGGTTTAATTATGTCATAATGAAATCATTTTATGCCACGGATTTTATCATTCTAAATACCTAAAATGCTGTAATAAGATTAAGGGAGACATTTTCAATTCCTTGGAGAAAAGAGTATTTTAGAATGAAACAAAGTTCCAGCGAAACTACAAAATTCTGTCGTCTTATTAAAGGTTTGTCTGTAATCCATAGTTATACAACGATACTAATTGTCCGAATATATATACTTTTTAGTTACCATACAAATGTCAAGAATTTGTGATTTGAAAATTTGATAGAAGCCTGTAACAGTCAACCTTGCTCAAGATAATTTTTATTTTTAAAAACTGATAATAAAATACTACTTTAAAACTTGTTTAAATGATAGGAAAAATGTACTTCGTAAAAAAATAGTACAATCTATAACATGAATTGCACTGTACACTTAGGAAATATAATTGTATATACATTTTAAGCAAATTAAACATATGTAAAACTCGTTGTATAACTTTTGTTTCATGGCTAACCTTATTCCACTTGTAAAATTTAACAATTCTACGAAGCAAGAGAAGCCCATCCCAGAATATATGATAGAAATGCCCAGGAGGATATCTGGAAGAATGACCATGACCAGGCAGATCTAATGCTAAAATGGGTACTTCTGGTGGCAATAATGCGATCAAGGAATCAAAAGTCCCACAATTATCTTGCCAGCCATGTATTGCCACTATCGGTTGTTGATCCACTGGTCCCCACCTCTTGCCTAAATTTATTATCATACTGCAGTATTTTATTCATATTCTTTATGATGGAAGTTTTAAACAAATTTCACATGTTTCTAAAAACTTTGGTAAAAAGGAATTGAGTAAAAATATTTACTAACCGCTTACGTGGCCCCATGGTACAGGTATTTCAATTTCTTCAAAATCTAAACATCAATATTACATTACAATAACGATTATTTTTAAAAATGATTGTCATAAATTCATGCCAACTTACGATGCGTTTTATGCCCATTCATGTTATCAGTGGGAGGAATTTTCTGTTCAATAATACTCATTTTGTTGAGATTGGAAATCTAACAATGGTTAATAATTTACTATTGGCTGTCTTCCTTATATTACTTAACAGTAAATCCACTTTCTTGGACTTTCACAGCAAGTTTACATATACAGCACGTCAATACAGAACTATTCCTTCCGACTACGTTGCTAAAATAAATTTCCTGTTCAAAGATCAAAGTTCACATATACGAAAATTCTTAAATCTTTTGTACAATACCTTGTACGATTTTTACACTATATTACAATACTTGTTACTTTATACAAGAAATAGAAAATATTAAAAAACAACACGCGTTGGTAGAGGAATGTCCTAACCGTTAAATGTCACGTTACATGCTGTATACTTCATGAATTTCTATCGTTAAAAAATACGCGCGAAGTATAATTTCTAATTATATTAGAAAGGTTCAGATATTACTATTTGTAATGACATTTTAGATATTACCTAGAATGACATGCATTGGTAACTGTTATATTAATCACCGATGTGTAAAATGATTAGATAACATTTTTCTCAAGACCAAAGAGACTAACGGGAACTATTGACATTGACACACTTTAAGGTGCTTTAAGTAATATGAATATATCAGTTTTTTATTGTCTTACGCTATCACTGCACAATTATGTTATCAATTTGTGATTATCGGTAGTTTCGATTTTACGACTTATATGTACCATATGTCGCCAATAGGTTACGATACTTTTAAACTCTTTCAGGTTTATTTAAATGTACATTAATTATTTCGAATAGTACTGTTACTTGCATTATTAAGATGGAAAATAAGGAATTTATAGTAAAAACTGTAATCCATGCAGGAACAAGACCATGCAATTTTGTACCTGGAACAAAAGTAAGCATGGTAGATTTTGATTACATATCTACATAAAATCAGTATTTTATATTCCTGTTTTATTTATTCATATAAAGAAATGATTCTAATTGAGACTATGTTTAAACGGTTAGGTTGTTTTTCACTTTAAAACAACAAAATGCAATTCAGAGAAAACCGTAATAGATGATAGCAGGGTTATGGGAAAGCCGATGGAGCTTGTTTTAGGCAAGCAGTTTAAGCTTGAAGTATGGGAAGCTATTGTACAAAAGATGGCATTACATGAAGTGGCATGTTTCAGGGTTCATAAAAGCGTATGTTGATTCATAGAAACAATTTTTTAGCATAGTAGGCCATCTTTTTAATCTTCCTAGGATTAACGTGTACTTTAATTGTACCTATTGTTTTAGCTAGTCACATCATATCCTTTTGTGTCTAAAACTCTCAGGGAAGTTGGAAAGCCACATTCAGAGAAACGTGCCCACCATTGCTGTGGTGTCACTTTACAAAACGAAGGAATTGGATATGATGATTTAAACGAACTCATTAGGTGTCCACAAGATTTAGAGTTTACAATTGGTAACCAATTTAAAATAAGCCTAGGTTAAAAGAATAACAACAGCTTTAAGTTCATTACTCTATTTTGTAGAACTTGTTCAAGTAATTTTACCAGAAGAATATGAAAAAGAATCATGGCAAATGACTGAAGATGAGAAACTGAAGAGTATTCCAGACATAAGAGAGAAAGGGAACATGTTGTTTAAAGAGAAAAATTACGAAGGTGCTTGCAATGTCTATGCAAAAGGCATTGGAATATTAGAACAACTTATGCTCGCGTTAGTATTTAATATGTTTTTTTCATTACAAACACATCTATTGTCAATTGTTATGTGTAATTTGTAGCGAGAAACCAAATGACGAAGAGTGGTTAGCACTGAATCGATTAAAAATTCCATTGCTATTGAACTATGCGCAATGTAAACTAATTCAAAAAGAGTATTACGTAGTTATAGAACATTGTACCACAGTTCTTAAACACGATCCAGGTTTGTGACTCTACATGTATTTCATTTTATGTGTACTTAAACGAGTAAATTATAAATGTATATATTATTATTAGATAACGTAAAAGCATTATATAGAAGAGGCAAGGCATACATAGGTGCCTGGGATGAAGAAAAAGCTATTAAAGATTTTAAAAGAGCTGCCGAATTAGATCCTGGATTACAGAATACAGTTGAAAAGGAGCTGCATGCATTTTCTATAGCCATCAAAGAAAAAGATCAAATAGAAAAGAATAAGCTATTGAAATTATTTAAATGAACAAATACGCGTGATATCAATGGAAAGAGAGAATATCGTAAAAATTGTAATTTCAATACCTTTGGTGGTTTTTGCTGCTGAATCTTTCAAGACTTTAATTTGTCAATGCACAAAATATTGTGTTCTTGAAATATTTTTATATAATTACATAATGTTTTCTAAGTGTAATATACATATTATTCCTAATTGATGTACAAATTTAATATACAAGGCAATATCTGTGTATACCAATAATAAGTGTACAAAAAAAATAAAACTAATAAATTATGATGGAGTACAGAGATAATGCGAATTTAAATTATCCCGCGCTTTGTCTTAGAATACCTCCTTCGTCTTTTTGTGCTCTTGGTAGACTACCTCTATTGTCACTCTATGATCCTGTTACTTAGGAGCATATTTGACAGGAATATATATATATGTATTTGCTATATCTATCCTTACTTCAAACCATATCGCACTCTCTCTAACTTGGACTGTACTTGCTATGCTTCTTGCACAGTATTTACCACTCTCTCTAGCCTCGTTCGACAACCTCCTCCATCATTTTAGTTTTCCTGGTAGGCGCCCATATGCGCGAAGTTGGTAAAATCGCTTCTATTCATTTTTTTGCTTACGTTTCGCTGGTTCCCTAACCTCAATTTATGTTATATTATGGTGTGCTGGACTACAAAATCGAAGAATTGTTTGCTATTTTTGATTAGAACACTCGAGAATTATATATTATAATACGTAAAAAGACATTCTTAAATAATGTACCAGGAATGTTTTATAAAGTAAACAAATCTTTCGCTGCAACCAGTGATCACGCGTCAACAAACTCTGAAGGTTGTTAGACAGAGTGAAAATTGTGTGAAAAATGATGTCTGATACGTTTAATCAGAAGTTATTTTATAACACTGTGTTATCACAAACGTTCTCTCCGGATGGAAATTATTTGGTTGCTGGAAATATTTATGGAGATGTATCAATTTTTGAGTAAGTGAAAAAAAACATTTCATTCACGATGGTAAACAATCCGTCAATGTAGATCATATTGATATTAATTAAAGTTTGGATGTTTTAAAGGCTTTTCTATATTGTTTTGAGTATGAAATTACGTTACAGAATGACGCGATGGTAAAAAAGTTTAAGGTTAAAACATGTTTTGTTATTTTAATACATTTTTCATCATTTCTGTAGGTTGTCAAAGGCTTTAGGGCCACACAAAGTGGATGAAAATGAATTACAAGGTCCCAATTATCATTTCACAGCCCATCAAAGTCAACAGGTTCAGAGTATGGTATCCACAGATAATTTTCTAGTAACAGGAACATGCGGTGAAATATGTGGGTGGTCTTGGAAAACGGTTACCTCGAGCAAAGCACAAAAAAATAAAGCTTCTTGGACTATTCAAATTCCAGTTAATAAGTAAGGCTATCCTTATCATAAAATCATAAACAGATAACTGTGCTTGATAATATTAATATCAATCAATTTTCAGGGACAGTTACGAAAAGCCAGATGTAAATTACTTGGTGTATTCCAAACCAAATCACCTCTTGTATGCTGCATGCGGCGACAACAATATTTATGTAATTAGTATGGAAGATGGTAAAATCCTCAGGAATTTACAAGGACATTCAGACTATATTCATTGTCTTTCCTTAATGTATGCGTTACGCTACTATTAACAAATACTTTGTTAAATTTTATACAACGGATAGTACTGTGATTTCCAGGGGTAACCAATTAGCTTCTTGTGCCGAGGATGGGACAGTAAGATTTTGGGACTTACGAAAGGAAGAAATAACCAATCAGTTGACTCCCTACATGGTAAACAAGCTTGCACGACCATGGATAGGTAAATGGATTGGTGCTGTGGACATAACAGAGGATTGGATGGTGTGTAATATTACATAGAATATTATTATTATTCTTTTTCGTAGCAAGTTTAATGTCGGTTACCGATATAATAATTTCTCCAGTTATGCGGCGGTGGTCCAAATTTGTCTTTGTGGCATATGCGTACAATGGAAGTAGCGACCGTATTTGATCTTCCTGACGAAGGGATCCACGTTGCAAGTATTTACGAAGAACGCGTGATAGCTGCCGGAGCAGCTTCCCACGTCTATCATCTTACGTATCAAGGTGGAACGTTAGCCAAAGTGCCGACTTCCAGTAATACAGTGTACAGTATCGTTTATCAAGTGACACCACAAAAGGTGCTCAGTGTAGCTGGTTCCTCGAACAATCTTGACGTGTGTACAAACTTCAATTACCGCGAACTAATGTTAAAGTTTGCGTAGCGACGCATTTAGCACTAGAAGAATGAAAGTGTATATGGAGAACGTTACGTATATATATTCTTTAATAAATATATTAATACAATGTGCATTTTATAAAATATGACATAAGACTTTTTACAAATATACAACTTACTCATCGATCATGTGTAACGATGTTTGCTTTCAGCAGAAACGCTTAATAAAGGCAGAGACGGGCACGATTCTCATCTAACAAATTTTAAATAACGTATAAAAGATCTTCATTGTAGAATTAAATTGCTTCGTTGAATGACAGCTTGTCTGAATAAATCGTTACACAGAGTTACTATTCGTTATCTATTAACACAGTATAATTCGTCCCATCATTGATCCAAGGTATAGTGGATGCAATCGGTGGCGCAATCGTCACAGGAAGCCATGACCCGCGATCACAGCAGGTATGAAGCCCTCTCTGCCGTCCCGTGAACGAACCCAGAACCAATCGCTGACGTGGTCACTGAGGAGAGCGACGACGTCCCCTTTGGAGACGCTCAGGGCGTTTCCAGCACGAGCCTCGTAATCGTTGCGTATGACGAGCAGAGTGTGACGCGATCCTTTGGTTCTAGCATTCGCTGCGGCCCTGAGATATAGTCTATCCACGCTGCGTTCACCACAGGCAGAAACGGCGTCTCTGGAGCCACGTCTTACCCTCGAGTTTCTGCCACGAGCTCCACACTCTGATCGAGTATCTCTTAACTTTTCCGTGTCGGTCATGTTCCCTGGAAGAGAAGTACTTGTGTTGTAGATTGTTCCAATTAGGCACTATAAGTTTATAGATTTTATTGTTTCACATATGCGGACAAATCTCGCGTTAGAATCAAAAGACACGTGTTCGCCGGTAATCGCTCAGGACTCTCTCTGCGCAATTGTCGTTACGCTGCTAATTGCTCCTACTCCTACTTCTCCTCTCTCTCTCCCTCTCTTTCTCTCACATACAGTCACTCGCCACGCACACGCACGCACGCACGCACGCACACAAATGCGCTTACAGAAGTGGCCACACTTGGAATAATAAAGGACTCTCCGACTCGAGCTTTGATAGGATCGTGGAATCGGAACTATAGAACAAGCTCCTCGAACTGGTCTACCTTTCTTATCGTGTGCTCTGAAATTTCTTTTACCTAAGGGACGAGGAAATACGTCCGTAGAATCCTCCCAGCAAGGCCCCCTCGTTGGTTGAGGCAATATTCCTAACGGCAGACAAGCTGCGTACCCGACGTATCCTTCTTGGCCATGCGGGGTTTGAACGTACAACCAGGTCTGATTCTTGAAGACTGCATTTACAACTGTCCCAAGTGGCAGGGCCATCTCATCTTGAGTGCCTCCCTGAGTTTGGTACAGCACCGATGGGAAGGACAGGACCACGGGAATGTTTGCTGGCTTCTCTATGGAGGCCTGCAAATTTTTCATCCTCTACGAACAACGTTCGCCAAGAGCTCGACGAGGGGGTCGGGTAAGCGAAACGTACCTTCGTAAGGAACGCATCGAGGTCAGCAATCTCGTAGCCGAATCTGCTAGGAGGCCTAGGCTTGTGGGAACGTTTGGTTCTTCTATGCCTGTGCTTCTCTCGACCACTTGGCGTGGAAGTTGACTCGCGAGACACGAGAGACGGTTCGGACACTGCCCTTTTAACTTTCTCCTTGTCTTTAGTATCTCTTATCCCTGGATACTCCTTCTCGGAGTGCTTATCCAACGGACTGTCTAGCGACTTCTCGTTGACGAGAATCTCCTTACCGACGGCCTGGTAAGAAATAATAATTGTAAGTAAAAATCTTCGTGTATAGAAGTACCGTTAAAATACTAACTTTTTCTTCAAGTTCCACCTTTTCCGTCCTCTCGATCTTCTCGATCCTGTGCAGCATCTTTTTCTCCCGTTTATCCGTGTCGAGGTTCTCCTTGCCTCCATCCTTCTCTTTCACGCTTTTCACGCTCCTCTTCGAGGACCTTTCCTTGCTATTTCGTGACAAGCTTTCCCGATCGCCGTTGGCACCTTGACGTAAGAAACGATAAATGTTAGATTAAATGAAATTTGATAGAGGTACGTTAGATTTCATTTCCAGCAGACCTGTGTTCCCAGTAGCAGTCGAATGATTGTTGTTGGAGGCAGCTTGTTGCTGGCTGCGTAGGACCCAGGTCAAAGAGATCTTGGGGCGCAACAGGGTGCTTGGCCGTTGCCCCATACTCCTCGGCGTTGCGAGGGGCGTCGAGGGCGCGGGGGGCGTCGGCGATCTGGGCGGCGACGGCGACCTCGAGGATGGTGTCACCACCTGCAATGGACAATCCGCCACCAGGTCCACCGTCTGCACCGAACAGCCATGTTCCTGCGACAGAGACCAGAAACCTATCGTACTATACTCCAGCTCCATTTCCAGAGTTCGTTATCGATCAAAATTTGTTGCACGATTGCTTAAAGGTGGTAGGATCGTTGATCTTGGAATCTTTTCCGTTTCTAGCATTCGACCTGCCAAGTTCTGTACTTCAAGAGACTGTACATATTTCCGGAGTCGATTGTTTCCTACGTACATGGAAGAAGAAGAGACCAAGCAAAGGAGCCAGGCTGACCGGAAATTTTACGAGCCGGTCGCCGTTCGTTCGTAAATTTCACGGTGGTCAGAACCTCGCTATTTTATTTATGCGAGGCGACAACCATAAATTTCCGCGGGGCGGTAAAGCACCAGGAGCACAACGCCGCGCAGACGAATAATTCACTTCCACGACTCGCCTCTGGGTTAATTGAATGCCTATGAAACGAATTAATAACCTACTTCGTAGACGGAGCGGGAGATTTAGCAGCCGTGTTAGGCCACCGCGAGACCAGGACGGTCACGAAACCGCGTCGTGTATGTTCCCCGAGTCGAACACGAAAAGAATTTTCCTGTCGCAAGGATGTATTCCGTTTCGAGACGTTATTAACGCGTTCGTTGTTTCATAAATTCGCGGGAGAGATGCGGGCGAAGAGGAAAGGCGCGTTAAACGCACCGTCTAGGTCAGCGGTCGGCAACCTGCGGCTAAATTACTTATTCAAATGGCTTTCGAGGGGAGAAATGATTAGTTGTAAGACCGTCTCAAGCGTCTCATATTTGTATAGACCTTTATCTCAATTGTCTTTAACCCTTTATTTATTGGCGGGACTTGTTGGTTGCACACTTGTAACATTTGTACGATGACTAAGGCCGATCGCACACGGGCGCAACCGATCAGTTTCAAACCACTCTGAAACTAGTTGCATGCGACCGTGGATCTAGGTAAAACAAAGATAGTGGAGTAGATAAAACAAAGCGCAAACGGTTTGCAACACTAATTTCAAATCGGTTGCGCCCGTGCGCGTTCGGCCTAATACGTTTTTCAATTTGCCCTAGATGAAACCAACTAAAACTCTACGTAACTCCAAGTAGAAACAGTAAACCAAGAAACGTGTAATCGATCGCTAGAGCAAGCCTGATCTGTTTCACGTGCCTCCTATTCAACTAAACGCCTTTAACGCGTCTTCAGGGTTTGAAACGAGCCGTATCAGTCACCTAGCGAAGAATCGGGCCGCGTAATAAGAGCGTCGGTGTAAATTATAACACCGAGCTCGTCGGAGAGTGGTTGCTCAACCGGCTATTCAACGGTTAAAATCGAAAGCGGTCGGGTGAAACGTCTTCATTTTTCACGGTCGCGAGAGTCCCGGGGTCGCGGCGCGTTTTCCTTCGGGGCTAGCCCGCCTCGTTACCACGGGGCAAAAGAAGAATAAAATCCCACGACGTATTCGATCAGCCGCGAACAAATTACTGTATAATTTTCCCGCCGGCACGATCGCTCACGTTAATGACGCAATAATTCATAGGGACGCGTTTGCGGCCAGGACCACGCGTAATGTCTTCGGGGATCCGTCCGCGGCCGAAGACGAGCCGAGAGATCCTCGAGACGACCTGGACCGTTGAGTCGCGCGAGGGGAATACAGATGAACGCGCGGAAGAAAGAAATGTTCCTCGTTTATTTGGGAGGAAAGTATTACCGAAGCTTAATCGAGCTGCTGATCCCGAAGAAGCCGCCCGAGAAACGAACAAGTCCTACGGGAGGCCAGTGTTCGGGAATTTTTATTTGTCGACATAGGGACACGTGAGAAAAATGTTTCAGCGTGTATTAAGTCTCTTACGTTAATTTACCATTTACCGCGCCATACTGTTCGAGACAATAAAGTTAGAAATACACGGTCACGAATGCGAAGTAGCAACCTATTTTAATTAATTTGACATTAACTTATACTTAACTTTGGTCATTTGGAACTAGGATAGGTCATGCACTAGGAAATCGTGCACAGGGCCTGCGGTTCGTCTACATTCGAAGGAAGATCAGGTAAAAATCGTTTCCCAGGGTACAGTTAAACAATTAGGGATCTACGAGCGGTGAGCTAATCGAGCTGGTCGGCCTTTGAAAAAGAAACGAGCGCCGCGGGTCCGCGAAAGGAGGAGGCCCCGGCTTAAGTGACAGAAAGGCTGGTCCGTGGCGCGAACGAACACGCGAGGTAGCCCCAGGTGACAAGTTGAAAAGGAGAGGGAAGAGGTGGTGGCGGCGCGAGCCGTGCCTCCCGGATCATGCTAATGAAATTCTCAAGATATCTATCTCGCGCGCCACTGTGCACGAGGCATTAGTTTAGCTTCTCGCTCGCGGCCAGCTCGATCTTATCTGTCCGGCGCTTCGGACGCGTGGTATCAATTTCCGTGGAACGTGAAACGCAGGGTTAAGGGTCCATCGGGTTCGTCAACGATTTCAGCTAACGATCCCGCTACCGGTTAACTGCCCTCGACGAGGCGCTTTCGTGGCCTCCGCTCGCCCGAGGAATTCCGACGATTATCGTTGGCGGATCATCGTTAGTTTTTCTCGTTTCTCTGGAAGTTTTCTGGAAGAGTTTCTGCTCTTGTTAGGTAGAGGAATTGGTCCAGAAACATTCCGAGGTCTAAATATACAGGCTACTAGCTGAAGATGGAATAAGGGGATAACACACATTTGTGTAAGAAGTGGAGTAAGGCCGATCGCACACGGCGCAACCGATTTGAAATTAGTGTTTTGCAAACTGTTTGCGCTCTTTGTTTTACCTACTCCACTATCTTTGTTTCACCTAGATCCACGGTCGCATGCAACTAGTTTCAGAGTGATTTGAAACTGATCGGCCGAAGAGTGGTTAGCAAATGAACTTGGGTCCGTGTGCGTTGGTGAGAATGGTCTAATCGGAAACCTACTTTTGAGGAACTCGACATTTTTCAAGTTACGTATATTTGAAATTGAATAGGAAAGACCTTTCCGCGCTTGCACGGGAACGCCGCGGTAATTAAAAGCTCGTTAATGACCCTTCCGCGGGGATACCTCGGAAGGATTACTTCGGCGGCATCAAAGGATCCCAGTGGTCTGGGAAGTTCATGAGTCAGTGGCAACGTCTTCATACGCTTCTCCTAGGCCCGTGACTCGTCAATTCCATTTTGCATCCTTCCAGGGTCTGCGTTGTGGGAATACGCGCGACACGTTGCTCCGACGACCATTAACTACTTCGAGGAAGGATGACTATTCCCTTCTTCTGCAACGAAAGCTCGCGGGACTGTTGGTCGCCGGGATCGAATGGGGAACGTTAGGTGGAAACTCTGCTAAATCTCGGACTCCACAGATCTCGTTTTAAAGAACACTTGGGGAAGCCCAAGGTGGAAGGATCGAGAGATCCTACTTCGTGGACTCGAAGGTTAGAGCGGTTCGACGTCGGAGAGGGAGGTGGATCGCGCAAATTACCAGTTACGGTCGTCTGGTCGTGTCGGGACTCACGGGAAAGAAAGAAATAGGACGATCCGGAACTCGGTGGATCCGCGCGTGAGAATGAACTCTCCCAGCGGTGATTGATTTAAAGGTCACAGGTTTTCGCGTTTTTACTCGCGTGTTCGCAAGTCGTCGATTCCCTTCCCGGAATATTTAACCCCGGCTGACCCCTTCCGGGAGTTTCTCCCGTACCCTCGTTCCCCGTGGCCGAAACGCCCGCGGAGACCCTCGGCTCGTCCTTCTCCGCCTCCCTTTCCATCGGGGCCCGTTCCCTTTCGGTGCGTCCGCCTTTCTCTCCGTTCTCTCGCCAAGTTAATTACAACCTCTTAGCTTGAATTACCGTGCACGCCACCACTTTTGCCATTTGCGGCCCGATCTTCCCGCGTTTTCGTGATTCTGATTCCCCCCCCCCCCCCCTTCCGAGGGCTCTCCCGGTTTTTCAGCTTCGCGGAGAAAGCCCCGACGTACGCCCTGATGTTCAAAAAGATCTTCGGAAAACGTGTCAACGTCCCATCGAGCTCGCGAGAAGCGTCGTATTCATTTCAGTCAATTGAAACCGTTTCATTCCCGCAGTCCTAGCTAGAGACGATACCTCCACCGCGCATCGAAATCTCCTCCCAAGCGTCCACGTCGAATCTTACGTATCATCTACCTCGAAGTAAAACAAAACGATATCGTCCTTAACGAGGACTATCTCTGACAGCACAAGCATACATCAGATAAACGTGGACGTAAACTAAAAAACAATCGTAAACGAAGCGGGAAGAGATTAAAATTACGTGGCGAAATAATTGTATCGGGCGTCCCCGTGCAGCGTGAGACGCGCCGAGCAAATTGGCCCTCGGGGCAGAACAAGTTTAACGAGCCCGCGTTTGGAGCGATCGTAGCTGCACCACGGTACATTAGCAATGATACACAGAGCAAAGATCCGGCGGATAAATTGCGTAGAAATAAACTAGCCGAACGATAGATATAATTAAGGAGTTTGACATGCTCGCTTTAACAGTTCCTCGACATCGAGCCCGTTCCTCCAGCGTTTCTGTCCCCGACGCGGAACTTTCTCGTCTAGCTGGCTAGCGCCAACGGCTAACGGTATCCAATAATAACGCTCCGATAAGAACGACGTCGTCCTTTTTTGTTTCGCTCGACATACCAAAGTTGTTTGTTCGATGCGTACCCGATGCAGGGACCCCGGAAATCGCTCGTTCGCATCCTCGTAAAGCGTAATTACGGCGTCTAGTTCGCTCCACGGACGGGTTCCTCGGCGAGCCCTGTCCCCTGGGTGGTTATTAGCCGTTTATACCTTCGTTTATTTACAGAATATGCCACAATCTACGACATCGCGATGGAAGAATTTTTATCCCCAGGGAGATCGCGTGAGATTCGCGAATCGTACGATTTCGACGCCGATAAAACGCGCGGATTTAATACGCCGGACCCTGTAACTTGTGGTCGCGATCGCGCGCCGTTATCAACTGTGATAATATTGCAATCTATTTTATAGTAATCACGGCCTCGAGGAACAAGCAGAGAGGGGGGGAGGGGAGACGGTAATTAATGCGACATCGCTCGAGTCGTTCCGTAACCCACGCCAATCCGAGACCACTGCGCTTAGACGTTCGGTGTTCTTACATTTAGAGGGATGAAGATTTACGTACGGGATGTACCGTAACTGGTGGTACAAGCCAGTAGGGGCGATTCTACGTGAATAATTGAAACGAAAATGTAGAATAAAATTCTGTCGTATGACGCTTTATATTCGAAAAAAATAAGTTTGAAAATTTGTCGAGTGTTTGAAGCACAACAAAAAATTAATTCTGGCAACCGTAAAAAAAAAAATTGTTGGATGACCAACACGCTTAATCACAACGTAACTGTTAGCATAGATTTCTCCATGGCCAAACACCCTAATTTCTCAGCTCCAAATTTCTATATCCTGTTGTACTTCGTATCCTTCCTGACTCATGACCATTCCTTGACCGTCGTGACCGTCTCACCCTTTAGAAATACATAGATAGATTATAAAGGTTCGCAAAAACCTCAGAAAACCAGAATTCAGTTTTCACTGGAACAGTGCGGATCGTTACTGTACAAAATATAAATTCTTCGAAAGTTTCTTTTTACTGTGTTGAACATTTTCCTTGGCTTGGAATCCAATAAAATGAATACCACGGTAAATGTTTGATTACGTAGCTTCCACTGGTCTGTAAACAAAGTTTAATCGCGGTGGAAATTTTGACGAGTATCAGTCTAGCGATCAACGTGTCAAATATATTGTATCGTCGCGAAGTTACAAACAGTTAAAAAGTAAATTTGAAAAAAGTGGAGAGAGAAATAGAGTTTTCGTAAAGATGGAACTCGAAGAACTTTCGGAGCATATTTGCAGCGAGTTCCTCTGCGCTTTCATCCCCTAAAGAGGACAACCGAGTGGCGTTTTATTTACTTTCGACGGCGTAGCGCCGAGAGGGAAGCTCGTAAAGCTCGGGATGGCGCGAGACCGTCCCGCGGCCGAAGAACGCGCCTTATTCGCTTCGGGGTCCCTCCGTCGGGATTATTATCAGCCATTTACACGTTTATGCTCTTTGCCGTGCACGCGGATGGCCTGGCCTCGCTTATGGGAGTAACGGTACCCCGTCTGATTTTTCGGTGCAATAAAATCCCTTTAGAGGACGGTGCGTGATCTAGCAATTAACGATCTCGAGCGGGGCCCCCTCTCAGGTTTGATTTAGTGCCCGCCACGCGATCGTCGCGTGTATTCTGGGCCCGGTGGGACGCGCTAATCGCGACACGGTACGTTTACTGCGTCATATTTCTGTCCGAATGGTCGTCGTTTCTTTTTCAGCGACGCTCGTCTGCGTTTAACCCATTCGGATCGCACGGGAAAGCGGAAAATACGTTCCTATCATCGAAATCTTTCCATTGCCAGATATAATGCGCAAATACAGCAACCGGTACTAATATTCGGATGCTATAGTACTTTATTCGATATCGCAATCTACACCTGACCATAATTCCGGTGATATATTTTTTATTGTGCGATATGTTAGAACGTACATTCTGTTTAACAGAAATATAAAAAAGCAAAGGGTTAATATTGAAATCTTCTAATACACCGTGACAGCGGTTTTTAGCGATTGGATCAGTGATCGTGATCAGTCCACTGAATCCACTCAACTCGATCATTTTCCAAAAGCACGCGTTTTCATCACTCTCGTTAACGAAGAGGGTAGGGGCCATCGAGGCATCCAGATACTTGAGCGTACCCTACGTACCCTGCGAAAAAAGTTCCTTCGATAACGTGATCGCGTCTCACGCGAACCTTCGCACCGCAAGAAGCATCGCAACGACTGAAATATACGATTTCCTGCCGCGCAGCAAAAAACAGCATAGGCGACCGGTAAGCAGCTCGCGACGACCAAGCGGAGGCCTTAAAACCGCAGTCCACAAGGCAATCGGTCAATCGGCGATCAATCCTCCCACAGAGGGAGCAATCTCGGTTCCGAGAACCTGACGAGCCGACAAACAAACTATCAGGACGTCCCATAAGCGACGCCGGTATTCCGAGAAATCGACCAGAGCGAGCGGAAAAATCGCCTCGTCTCATATAAAATACTATGTCGGTGCAATCATCTGCGCTGTGCTTATTTATCGACCGTTCGTCGCCAAGATAATTTCTTAAGAGGAATCAAAGGATCTAGGAAGGAGTCGACTCCCTCTTAAGGGGAGGCTTTCTGTTTGCGTCGATTTAAAGTGGATTTCGGAGTGAAATATTTGGTTTCAGCTAGTATAATTTTGGCGTGTACTATTGTTAAACATTGATTTTAGAGACTCTTCGATTGTTAAAGAAAAATAATAGAGCCCAGGCTCCGAAATTACTGATAATACACGATATAGTTATCGATATGAGAATGAGTAATTACATGAATATAATACGAACGAATCTGAACGCGATTACAACGAGCCAAAATCAGGTCGCGTGTTCAGTGTAAGCACGACTACTTGCATCTCTATTGCATTGTCTCTTATGTTAATATATATGTCCAATAACTATATTTGAAAGCATTTATTACGCAGAAACAAAGAGAGAAAACTTGGTTAGCGGGTCTGATTTTCGGCGTCGTCAAAGTGGGAATTGGCCAAAATAAATTCTACACGACTGGTCTCGAGTTAGAAATTAGCGAGGTCTACTCGCGAACACCGTCGAAATACACTTGGCCTGCAACTATTCTTACACCGAGGTCGGTGTATAAACCACCGTCGTGGCGCGTTTCGTGCGAGAAATCCTCGAGTTTTCTTGGAAGCCATCAGCATTGCCTCCTCGGGAGCGCAACCCCCGCCAAAAGAAAGGACAAAAAGAAGGAACGGAGCATCGTGGCGTAGAAAATCGCGCTCGGGAACGCGAGGATGCCACGACGCCGATATTTTCAGACGGTGTAACGAGCGGAGAAGCGTTCGCCGTTTATGTCGGTCATTCCTCTTCTCGGTTTCTTGGTCGCGCGCCTAGCCTTTCCGCCAGAAGCCGTGGAACCGCGTGACGGCGTTGTTCCTCCCTGGAACCCATTATAAAGGATCCAGCCGAAGGACGCGAGAGGCGACTGGCAAAAACCAACGAACCGCGTCCGCCACCCCGTGTGTCCGCGTCTTTATTTGGATCGGAATTTTTCGGCGTGTCGGGGTGGCTTCTTCGCGAGGATTCCAACGCGAAGGCGTCACGCTTTTTTCAATGGTCGCCACGAGGAGGAAGATCGTACGTCTTTTTCACGGTGGAGACCTGATGCGAGACGCGTGTGACTCGAGATTCGTGGATGGAGGTGGAGGGTACAGATTCACGCGAGGTACAATACTTGGTTATCGATGGATTTGGGATTATTTTATAGAGTAACGATAGAAAAAACATGGATATTTAGGTATTTTTTCCTATTTAACTCTGGATGCCGATGGAAGATCTAGCATAAGGAATGAAATATCCTTGGAACAACGCGTAGGTGTCTAAACGAAAAAATGAGGCAACGGGGATTCGAACATAAAATAAACGATGTTCCACATGGGTGAAACTAATATTAAAATAAAAAGAGAAGCCAGGAAATGGAAGAGGTCCAAAATTCGTGTACTGTATCGTCTCGAGGTGATAAAAACCTTCCTGTTGGCGTGTTTCGCAATGGGTTCGAGGAGTCGAAGAAAAGAAATAGCGAGAGTTTCGAGCAAAAACCGGGCGAGAGTCGTGGGGCATGCACTTTTCCCATGAAAATGGTGGGAACGTAAGGAGCCCACGGAGCGAGGCCAGGGCGTTTAACCAAAATTACGTTTTATATGCGCGAGGGGATCATTGCACGAGACGGTCCATGCGTAACGGCCGCGGCGCAACGGTGCATTTCCGTTTACTACTGCAGCCAGACAACGAAGACCGTAAAACCTGAGCGCCGTGGTTTAACGACAACTGCAACTGCACAAATCGTGGCGTTGCACGAGGCTCGAGGGACATAGCGTCCCTGGCGCACCGGCCACTCTTCCCAAACAGTGGTGCTACGTCTCGAAAGTAAAACGGAGGTTGAAAGTCGAGGAAGAAAATTTAGTTGCAGCAGAAAACAGAATTTAGAGAGGAAGATCGTATTTAAAAAAGGCTTTTCAATCTTCAGCTCGAGGCCTGAGACAGAACCGTCGGTGTTTTCTATGGTTTTCTGTTACGTTTGTTGACGTTCAAGTAATCGTACTCGTTAGTTATTAAGTCAAGATTGTAAGTAATAAATTGAAAAAGAATTCCGTTTCTCAGTGACGAAGGTATCGTCGTGGATTGCTTTGGAGTCGAGAGTATCCGAGTACTCGAAGGGTTGATATGCATTATTTTCAATTAAAATATATACGTGAACTATGCGACAAGCTAACAGATCAACGACTTTGCAAAGGCGACTAGTCTGTTACTCTCAATGTTCCGGAAACAGTGTTTAAAAGATCATCCAGTGTGAGACATACGAAGCGTCGAAGAATGCTGCAAAATATTAAAAATGTTACGTATTGATTTGCAACTCGCCACTTTACATCCAAACATCTTGTTCCCTAGTCCTTTTTCCCTCTACCCTTTCCCCCTCGGAGTACTAAGCTAATTTATTATCCCCTGAACACGCGGTATCAATTACGCGGGGCCCCGGTTCGGGCGTACAATAATTAAATACGGCCCTCGAAAGATCGCTAATTCGATCCACGTTTCGATCCATATAAATGCTAATTACCGGTGTTCCCGTTTCAATCGACTGATTCCCGTGCATCGTGTACGGAACGCCGCGGAGGAACTTTACGGGGGTAATTCCATTTGAAGCGAGTACACGCCTCCGGCCATTTAATTACTCGAGGAAACGGGACCTCGTAGTCGTGATTTCGTCGAACAAAGGCGACATCGTTTCCCCGCCATCGCAGGGAAATTGAAGTGTACGAACCGGAACGGAGTGCACGTGTTTAGCGAGATTTTCGAGAAAAAATTCCAGAGTATATTGGTCAGAAGTTGGCGAGGCATCTACGAGGGGAGAGATTTCGCCCAGGAGCCCCTTTTCTTTCGAGAAATTACACCGCATAGTCCACGCTAGATTCTCGGCTAAATAGAAATCCTGTATCCTGTGTGTCTCGAACTCTTCCATTTTTCTTGTAAGTTAGTCCCGTAAGTATTCGTACCTTCTACGTTCGTTGAAGAAGTTTCTTTAAATTAAACGATAGGTTTGATATTTTCAAATAAATACGAACAAATGCGAAGTTTGCTCGTGCATGTATTTATGGTAAAACATTTATTTGAAAATATCAAAGCTATCGTTTAATTTAGACAGATTTTTTTAATAGACATAGAGAAGGTACGAATATTCATGGGACTGACTGTGTTTATGTTAATGGTTACTATTGCTCCGTCAGTTTATCTCGATATGTCTCGTTCGCGGTCATCGTGGTAGCATAAAAGAGTAAAGTTGTCGCTGTTATGTTAATGGAACCACCTCGCCTACTCCTGAGCGATATAATATACCTTGTAGGAGATTCTGTCCTCTTCGTCCGAGGACGGGGCGGGGGGATGCTCGCCCGAAGTCGCTACAGCTTCCGTTTCCGCCGGCTGGTACTCGACCTCGCTGCTCCAAGAGTGGCGTCTCTTCAGGTCCCCTGAAACCAAACAGTTGCTGCAACAGCCGATTGGTGCGACACGGGACTCCGATCTTGAGATTTGGCTGAGGGTTAAACAGGAGGACAGAGGTATTCTATGAACTCGTGTCTACTTTTAGGATTGAAAATCTTTTTATTTTCAAACAGCCGAAATTCATGTCACGTTATATGGTGAAAAATGCTGCGAGGCGATGAAATGGGTGGGTAGTAACACAATAAATATGTCCCATTACACAGCTTGAAAAGTGGAAAGGAAATGGGATGAAGGTAGAGAATCACAGCAAATAAAGAAGAAGGACGCACGGTATGATATTTCAGCGATTTAGCGGGACAAAACTTATGTGGTCCAATGTTTCGGAAACTATTAGGTCGTCTACACACGAAGCTACTCGAAAGAAACGTAATTGGTCGGTGACTGAAATCACAAACTAGTTACTTATTGGTTATTAATGATTTTGAACATTCTTAGAAAAAGCATCTACTACTATCGCATGAAGTAATAGTGACCGAAATGGAAACGGACTTGCTAGTCTTACGAACAAACAAAAGAATTTAATAAATGATTAATAATCATTTGACAGAGGACAGACTCGTACACGCATGCCTTAAAACTAACCAAATCAAATAGTTATTTCAGCTAACAGATATAACGATATAGGACAAATTTTTCACGATTACTGTGTTCCATGAATGCTTATTCCGAACCATGATTGCACCAACTAAATATTAATATCTGACAGTAGTTAAATTAATTATTAACAATACTTATTATTTAAACAATGATGGGGAATATGATTATGCTGTGGTATTAATGTTTTGTAAATTCTTTTGTGGATGGATCCAACGAGCCTTCGAATCGACATGTCACGACATGTCACGCGGTTGTTGTTCGCCCTTCTCCTTCTCTACTTCGATAGCGAGCCGCGACCCCTCGACTGACACAGGTACACGAGGGGTGAGAGCTCATTCTTCGATGATCCATCGGTCGATATGGATCTCGCGATCGCGCGTCCGCGTCTCGCGTCCGTCCTATCCTTCCTTGTAGTCTTTGCTTGGTATTGGTTGTGGGTAGCTTAGTTTGGTTTGGTTAGTTTTAAGGCATGCGTGTACGAGAGTCTGTCCTCTGCCAAATGATTATTAATCATTTATTCAATTCTTTTGTTTGTTCGTGCGTCCATATTGGACTCGCAACATCGTTCAGCACTTCGGTCACTATTACTTCATGTGATAAGTGAAGTGACCAACTGTGTAACTGGACAGAAAGGTCGGTTGCCGTCCTCCTGGTGGATCTGTATTCGAGAGGAAGACAATCGGCTCCTCCGGATCGGTTCTCTACTTCCTGCGCCACGTTTAGTGTAGTCCGAGGCTCGCGGCGCAGTGCAGTAAGTCCAAAGCGCAGTGAGACGGGTGCAAGTCGTGTCCTATAGTGGCTCCCAACGGGGTGCAGGGTGTGGAGGACTGGTTCGGAGGCGTCGGTCGTCTTCCTCTCGAGTCCAGATCCAACAGGAGGAAACGGAACTGACTCAGTAAGTCCAGTTTCATGGTCGCGTCGCGTCGCGATCTCAATTTAGCTTCCATTTAGTTCAAATAATTATTTGGCAGAGTCAGACTTAGACTTTGGAAATCGAAGGGATATTTGTTTTCCTTTGATTTTCATCGTTTCGTACTTAGTATTAAGCTCGTCGACTCTACGTAGAGTATGCATCTATGTATGTATTCCCTATGTAGAGGGAGATCGAAGGAAGTTTGATTCCTTCTATCTCCGGGTCTCCAGTCGCAGCAACCTCCACGTGGTGAGACCTGGTAATCGGTATTATTCGCGACGAAGGATTGTTCGTTACTCGGTATTATTCGTAACGAACAATCCTTCGTCGCGAATAATACCGAGAGCTAATGGCTGCGAACTTGGAATAAGATCTTTAGATATAAAAAGTGCAGAAGTGTAAATTACAAAAGTGTAAATTGCAAAAGTGCAAAAGTGCAAAGTGAAATTAGATTTAGATTAGCAAGGACAACATCAAGAAGCCGTAGCTGGTATTAGTGGTCCGTAGTGGGGATGGTTTCTATGCATTTATCGTACAAAAATTTGTGCGTATAAGGAGATTTTACTGTAGTAACAAAAAAATGTTCCGTTACAATTGAGTCTTAGTGCGTCACGAAGCAACGAAGAGGTTTTCTGAGAAAAAAATGTCCTGTCCGCGGAAAATCATTAAGTATGGTACAGCAGGTGACAGTTCGCGATCAGTTAGTTTAGTTAGTTAGATTTTCAATCTCTTCAACTCTTGCGTGTGCGCAAAGTATGTAAATTTGTTCTTTTTTTAAGGGTACTCAAGTTTGACTGCATGTTATAATAAAGAGTCGTTTCTGTACCTTTTCTTAAGGCGCACAGAATTACAGTCTCGGTACCTGATCAGCTTCAAAATCCTATTATAAAAACTGAACAACAGGTTGGACAGTTGCAGCCCCGAGGAGCTACAGCTACAGGTGACTATGGAATGTGTAACCCCAAAGTAAATGGAAGGTCGAGGGATTAATAACTAATTGAATGAGTAAAGTTACATATTCTTCGATCCCTTCTACTCGTAGGACCTCGTCTCTAAGAATCCTTAAGACCCCGAAAGCCTCCAAGTTTTATGATTTCAGGACCTCGATACCCGAAAATTCCAGCCTCTATATCCCTGCTATTTTAGAAGCAGTCTCGGCCGATCGAAAGGACAAGAAGCGGATCGGTCGTTGGTCAAAATTCCGCGGGAGGATAAACGAAAAGGAACAGAGAGCGCGGCGCGTGCCAGGATGCGGTCGGTAATTAATACGAGTCGAGTCAATCGGGCCCGGCTTAATTAGAATTGTCACTATCGTTCATCTCGACGGCAGCTGTTTAACGTCAACTCGCCAATCGAAGCGTGGCTGACAAAACTGGCCGCTACCACTTTTTGCCCTTGGCCGCCGGGACACGGCGTATAATCCCTACACCGTGTTCACCGACGACGCGTCTCCTGTTACGGACTACGGATTTCCCGTCTGTTACCGATGGAATCTCGCTCGATCGGGGACGCTTATTAATTTCCAGCCGGCCTGGAAAGGACGACGAACGAAATCGGTTCGGCCAGTTATGGTCTTCCCGCTCGACTACGCTTTTTCGCATCGTTCGAGGGAAGAAATCGTTCGCCGCATCGCGGACTGGTACCCGCTCCCGTTTTCCCAACGATCTAATTTTTGAAACGACCGATGCTTAAACACCGACGCGTTACCGGTTTCCCGCGGAAACTCGGACGTTTTAATCGTTTCCAACGCCCTCGGCGAGATCGAGCTTTTTAATGGTATTTTTCAAGCGATGCTTCGACTAACTCGTCAGGTGTGCTATCTTGTTTCGCGAAACGGGTTCTAGATTAGGATTTCTTATTAAGAATTACTATGTATTCGAAGTAACGAAGGGAGTTTCAGCGAGAATCTAGGCGTATCGAAATCTTTTCCAATTTTTACTGATTACTCATACATAAACGCAATTTTGTTTTCTGTAACAGACCGAAACCCATTCGATTAATATCGAGATGATCGGAGAATTTTCGAGGATTTTCAACGGCGCCCGCGAAATATTTAAGGTCGACGCACGACGGCTGGAACGAGGATAATGATCGAAGATAAGCGCGCGGGTTAAACACTGTGTTCGAGACGTGACTTATGGGATTCGATCGGGTATAGGGGGCGCGTGTTCTACCTACAAATTTACTCGTTTACTCGCTTCGTGGAATGCCACGGGGTCCCACGGGAAGAGCGGACACGGGGCGCGGAAAGAGTAGTGCGTACCGACGATCACGAAGAGGAAATTTATCGGTTCGACGGTCCAAGTGTGAATTACGTCGATTCTCGCGTGAGCAGCAATAAAATATTCCTTAAAGCTTCATCGCGTTGTGCCCCGTGTACCTGCTTATTTGCATCGGCAGTATCTCACGCGCTTCGCGCGCGATTTTAAGCGCCGTCTCGCCGTTACTCGGTTTATTAACGTTAACCCCTCGCGTCTTTCGACTTTGTAAATGCCATTACGTCCGAGAAAGAGAAATCGAAAGATGAATTTCAGAGTCTCTTTCCATGCGAAGACGGCGGAGAACAGCGTTTCTCGGTATATACTTCGAACGTACATCGATCAATAAATGTCGCGGTGTTATTAGGTGAGAAATTAATTCTGAACTGCAGTTTCAGTAAAAATATTTACACATCATTCTGTTACAGTCAAATACCAACTTTAATGAAAAATATGTTTTGTTTGGTCGTTTAATGTTTCTTAGATTAATGTCTCATCGATTCGGTGTGTTCAGTGTATGTACCAGAGTTTCATTTGCTACCTCGCATCTCTGGGATGAGAAACTGCCCCTCGCCTAAGTTTATTCTCTACAACCACAAATTAAACCTTTTGAAACAGAAACGTTCGATGTTTGCGTTGATCTTATCGACTATTATCTTGTGTACTAGAGGTGTCAATCTTAGCCCCATGAACAATGCGAATTTCCCATGGCGGCTCTTAACGCTGAGAACGCCTCAGCGTTTCGCGCCGCCATAAAACATAATGGACGCCAATTTGACACGGGTTCCGCGAGAGTTACGAGCGCGAACTCCTCAAACTGCGACTCTGCTCCCTTCCACCGTGGGGTGGCAAACTGCCATACTCGGCATACGCACGTGCATCGCGAGGATACGCAGAGAATGCCGTGCGTGCACGTGGCTTCCGGGATCTAACCCGGACGAAGCGAAGCAGAATAATACATTTTTACGTTCTGGCCTAGGAAATAACAATAAGGACATTGAATTTTTTTTATCTTGCCTCTCTCAAACAATCTAGGAAAATAATTTGTATCGCGTTGACTGGAAACTCCGTTGAAAGATTTATTTATTAAAGAAACGTTAAATACCGATCAATAAAATAATTTCCATCATTTTCCCTTTATAAAAAAAGTCCTTCGATTTTTCACTGAAAAACATTTCCAAGTCGAAGTTCCAAGTTTGTTGAATTTAAACTAGTACTTATTTTTGCAATTTCGCCAAATTAACGACGCAGATTTATTTTCTTTAGCATCTTATCTTCAGAAGTAATTCATTTAATTCCTTAGGCCGATCGCACACGGGCGCAACCGATCAGTTTCAAACCACTCTGAAACTGTAGTTGTATGCGACCGTGGATCTAGGTAAAACAAAGATAGTGGAGTAGGTGAAACAAAGAGCGCAAACGGTTTGCAACAGTAATTTCAAATCGGTTGCGCCCGTGTGCGTTCGACCTTAGTGAAAAATCCTGTCATCCATGTACGAACGACGGGACGATCAACGCGTTAACCATCCCAAATAAATAAAGAAACGATCCCCGAAACGGGTATCGGTAAAGCGTGTCGAGAATTAGGACAACGTCCTACCCCCCCTGGGTGAAACCAGTTCCGAGTAAAATGGAGCATCGCGATCGATCATCAACGGGTCGGCGACCAGTTCTTTCGGGCGTGGATGATTGATATTTCCGGAATTTGCGTAGCAGAACGCGCAGCGATTGTAATTGCAAAGAACCGGGTCGAGCCGGTCGGGATAATAAATAATCCCGACGCGACGCGACGCGGCGGCGAGCGGATGGAAAATCGTTTCTTGCTCGCTCGCCGAGGGAATCCCACCGGGCATCGTCCCCCGAGCGAAATAGTTAATGCGATTGTAACTCATCTACCTCGATTTCTTACGGTGCCTGACGTCCGCGACGTCTCAATCGACGTGCTCGCACGAAAAGAACGTTACCTGTTCTAGTTCTTTCGTTCGATGATCGACGATCCGGAACGCGGCGGCGGCGGCGACGATCCCGGGGAAACTCATTAACATTTAACCGGTAATCAGCGTGTGATTAACGAGGCGGGTGCCCCTAGGTCCGCGCAGCGGCTCGATAACAGCTCTAAATCGGATCTTATCATCCGTTGGATCTCGCGGAGATCCAAGGGTCGTTAACAGTCGCCGTGGGTTCCGTGAATGCGGATCGTCACGATCCAGTGACGGTGATCCATGCCGCGGTCCGTGTCATCGTTTCTTGTCGGCCCGCCTCCGGCCTAAGCAACCGGCTCCTTTACATTTCCACCTTATTTATAGTTATCGGGCATAACTAGCGTGCCTGCCTCGCGGCCATCGATGATTTTCTCGATCAACTCTTTGCCGCGCGGTGGTTAACTCGACCACCTAGAAAACTCGAGCACTGTCGCACCGGTCGGCTACTTACGCCGACAATTTACACGCGCTCGCATAACTGAATACGAATAAACTTGTTTCCACCGCTTTCATCTTTCTTAGCCTCCTTCGAAAGAATCCTGCTGAAATTCTTCGCGGGGAATTAGAGTTCGAGTTCGACGCTCATCCGGATGTCGACAGCTTATCCCGCGTCGTTTGCATATCACCTGGGATAAATAAATAGGAGATTTGCTTCGAAGGTTTCCGTTGAAATACCGCGGTGGATTCAACAACTTGGATTCAACAAACATAAATAAGTACGTTTCCACCACTTTTATATTTTTTCACGCATCCTATGTACCGGGAGGTGCCTGTTAACATTCATGGGTAAAGGAAAGAGTCTTCCGCATTCAGTGTTCGTTCGAGCCACCACTTTTCTTCTTGTCTCTGTTACGATCCTTCCTGTCGAACTTCGAAGATCACAGTTCCTTTCAGCACAGTGGTCTACTCTATTCTACTCCTTCGCATTTTTCACCCTTATATTTTCCAATTAAAATTCTCGTCGAAGAAGCCTCTGTGTCTGTGGTTTTCCTTTAGCGACGAGCACCCAGCGCGGTTCTCCAGCCATGGACACGGTGTATCGACGGACGGCGTGTCACGGTCGACGATGGTTTTCCTCGATCGTTATTAAAACCTTGAACCCCGTGGGACGTTCGACGGCTACCACGACGCGATCTCCGCGGCTGTTATTGTTTATCGAAGGTCGGTATCGCGCACTCGATCATCCCCGAGGTACCGCGACGTTGTCTCGAGCACGGGGCGCTCCTCATGTTCACTGACACGTGCGATCACGGATACGTTCGCCGAGATATTACCGGCGGGATTTCCTCCCTCGAAGGAGGCTGGCCGCGGGAACGATCGGAACGCAATTTGCACGAAGGATCGGCTCGCGGATCGCTCGGTCGTTCCCCGTCGACGAGCATCGAATAGATTTCGGGTCGCAGGTGCGCTACAGGTTCACCCACAGGTGCAGCTTCGACTAGACTAAAGGCAGGAGCGTGCTCGTGTGCCGGCAAGTACTCTAGGAGAAGAGAGAAAGAGGAGGCATACCGGTGCTTCGATTGGTCCATGCTTCCCGCGAAAACGACCCAGCCAATCACCGTGACCGCGCCACGTAATTGCCGGGTATCACGATTCACAAAAACGGGGGAGGGATACCCTTTCGAAATTCCCCGAGGTGAGCTTCCCCTACCCCCGCTTTCTTTTTTTATTACGCCCAGGCACCGGTTACCGTGTGCTCCGACGTATTTTTGAAGTCTATATCGATCGCTGTATTGTCCACACCTGGAACCTACAGAGACCCGTTCCACGCGGGTCTACGAAAGAAGCCCTTTCCCTTGGCCGAATATTTTTATATATAAAGGCTATATATTTTTAGACGAAAGTATTTTTATATATCTAAGACGGTAGATATAAGAACACCGTTTCGCTTCTTCTATCCTTGAAATGGTAGAAAGTAATTTTTACCTCGATCTCGTTCCTTAAGAAAAATGTAATGTCGCTCGCTGAAAGACGAAAGACGAGAGTCGATTTTATTTAGGAAAATAAATCTCAAGGAACGAAAGGTCTCGAGTGATAGAAAATTGGACGCCGATCGGAAGACTTTCCATGGTTGGAAAGGAATAGTTTATCCGACTGCATATTTCTCAAGATAGATGTAGAGTTGTAGGATTTTCAGTCCTCCCATTAGCATTTTCAGATCGTTACGGATGGTGTTGGGTTGTCTGGAAAGTTCGTGTGATTTTTGGTAGATGGTACGAGTCCGAATATATCGGAATGGTTGAAAACAAATAACACGAATACATCGCTTAAAAGGTGGAAAGGTTGTGGAACAAAATGGTGCCTATGTAAGTTAACACTTTATCATCGGGAACCTATTTATAGGCTTTTTAATTCCAGTTTTAAGCATTTCGAATTTATTCACTGTGTCGATGGTTGTCTATTTACAATGTCACAGTTTTTGGATACAGACTTGGCTTTCAATGTATCTAGTAACGATATGGAGGAATTATTGTCAGCCTAAATTGGCATATGCTATCGTAGAAAATTCTCGGTATATAAAGTGTTAACAAATATATATAATAATTCAAATGTGCCTTTGAATTTTTATTGAAAATTGGCACGAACTTTCTGGACAACCTGATACATAGTTTTACCATCTACATTCCTTCCAATGAAAAAATTATATAATACATGGCATACACGAAAGCATAATCAAGTGCTTCGAGCTTCTTAATGTAAGAAGCTCGAAGCTGAAGTGATTCAGGGAAATTTTCCAACGAACTTTCAACTTGAACATTTCGAATGAGTTAGGAAAATCAGCCCGGGCCGTTCTGCGACAGGCACAATTGACTACTCCTAGGATCGCGACGATTTAATTTGTGCGAGTACGCACGGTTCTCGGCCAAATTCTCGTTAAGTCGGAACGCGCGAACAAATAAATAACATTCGGAGAGAAAGGCAAGGGACTCGCACGATTGGGCGGACGTTCGTGAGTGGTGGCGGCGAGTCGAAGCTCGGTTGGGAGGAGGAGGCCGAAGGAATAAGGCAGAGGAGGGCCCAACGACCTCTGACCCTCCTGGGAACCACGAGGGGGCTCGAGGGCCTCCTCGAGAAAGAAGCTCGGGAATCCGACGGACCCACCCGGCCGAAATACTTCCACGAGAGTGCCTCATGCCCCAAACGGCAACCTCGATCGCCTCGAATCGCATGCCGGGAAATACGGCATCGATTGCGAATTAATTTGTCCTCGAATTCGCTTCGGTTGATATTCCACGCGGAGTCGAGCACGCTCGGACGATACAAATTACTCAATAAGGAGACCACGCTCCGGCGATTTCATTAAATGCTCCGTGACTGGATGCTATCCCTTCCTCAGCCTCCTCGGCGAGCTTTGCCGAGAATCTAGAAAGTATTCGTTAATTAAGTCCATATAAATTTATCAATCTACTGTTCGAGATCGGTATAAAGCGAAAGTCTAGAAGATTGTTTAATCTTGAGTCGATCGAAAGTAGGACCAACTATTTACTATGTATACTGCCTTCTTTTTTTTTTACTTGCTCTTCAATTTATCGTGAATTAATTTGAATTTTTTGGTGGGTGAATGCACCAAGTAAAGGTGACCTTTTCTTCCTCTTAACGTCTTGGCGCTTTTGATAGGTGCCACTCAGGCATACGGTGGCATATGCCCATATGTTTTCTCGATCCGATGCTCTTACTATCAAAGAAATGGCCCCCTCTTCTGGCCCTTTTTTTTAATTACCCAATTTCGGTCCGCTATTTCCACCTTCCCTTTGTTTCTAACTCCGGATTCGGTTGGCGGGGTCGAAAAGATTGTCGTTAACGACCGCGTGCCTTATTGGAGCCGCGCTCCCCGCCAGCCACCCTCTCTCTGCTTTGCATCATTACGGAAGATTGATGTAGTAACGGTATACGGTTGTTCATCTCGCTGTTAAAGTGTCTCGTCTTTTTTCGCGGTCGATATTCCTCGAAAGGCAGCCACGAAGGGGGCCTAATGGCCAGCAGACGTCTACAAAGAGAAATTTTTCGATAACGCCTTCGGCCGTTGGCCGGCCTGGCTGAAATTTGTATCGTCGCCGGCCAATCTGCCACACGGCGCTGGTTCGAGCTGGCCCACGGCGTCGCTATTTCCACGCCAATGTATGGGGCTTCTTAGCGGCGGTCGGCGACAACGCGTAAACCTCCCAGCTGCGGGATAAATCCTCCTTACCGTGAAACTTTCCACCCAGCCATCATTTAGGCGGGATCACGCGGGCCCCTCTTCCGCGTCGTAATTTCTTTGCGCCGAACCACGCGTGTAAATGCGCCGTTGGATTCCGTTCGTGGTTTACATCGGGACCTTCGAAGCCCACCGAGCTGCTGGAAATCTTTGGCGACGGGGATTTCTGCTGGGAACCGACGTGGATCTTCCTTTCCTGGGAAATAACGATTTCGACGATAGCAACTCTTTGGTTTCTTTGGAGCTTGGTCCTTCTATTGGACTTGAATTTTTATGTAGAACAATTCTGATCTTTTAGGGCGGATGTGTAGATTCGCTGTGTCTTCTTATGACAAAATCGTTGACTTCGGAGTAACAGAGACGACGCTCGTAATTTCAACGCGTAGTAAGTACCGCTGTCGGACTTGGTTTTCTTCAGAGTCTCATCTTTCTATTGCATTTGAATTTTTATATAGAACAATTCTGCTCTTTTGGGACGAATGTGTAGTAGATTCGTTGTGTCTTCTTATGACGAAATGACACGATGAGCTGAATAGATTTTTCATGAGTACAAGGTCCCAAATGTCACCAGGAACGTAGATTTGAATAATAGTTTTACGAATCAACTACTTGTGTTGTTCAACCCTTCCAATCTGCATGGCCTACTTCCGTCTCTCGGTTCGCATAACTGGCTCGTTTGAAGAATGGTGTTAACGATCCAGACAGAAGTGTATAAAATCGTCATAAAAGTTTCGCCAAGTCGTAATGAGAATAATTAAAACGCGAGAATGATAAAACCTGAATTTTACGCGACACATAGACACCGTTTGGAAAAATGTCAGGGTTATTTAACGCAGGACCTGTATCGGTATTTACCGTCCTCGAGATCAGAATGATCGGGTTATTATCTCCGCGCACTTTTACGACGATTTTGCGAACTTTATTTCAGGATCGTTAACATCGTTCGTATTTTATTTACGTAGCGCATTAAAACACGAAGCGTACACGTCCAATTGCGCGTATGTCGAGCACCATGAAATAGCAATGTTACATCTGTATCCGAATTTGTCCGAGCATCGATGTTTCTACACTTTTCTCGTTCAACCGTGCTTGGCTATTCGTTCCATGGAAGATGTTCGATTTAGTCGATTAAAAATAGAATGGGATTTCTGCGAGACGTTGTAAAATCTTAGATTCCAACATTCCCAGGGAAATAAAACGCGAATCGTTCCGAGAGGGGAGGTGCTGATTCGTGATATGTTTTCTAGTAATAAAGTCTTGAACTTCGTAGTAATAGAAACGACGCTCCGGTGATTTCGACGCATCGCGTTGAAAGTAAGTACCGCACCGTCGGACTCGACGAGCTGAACATATTTCCCACAGGGACGTAGTTATCGCCGAGGCACGCGAGCAGGTGCAGAACTCAGATATTTAATTTATGGAATTTATTTCTCGGACGTTAATGCATATTCGCTACGTTTCGAAAAAGTGGAAAATTCGTTCCGGTTACAATTTTGTTCAACGATGCGAATTGGTTAAATCGAACGAGTACGAGAATCGATCTCAACGAAAAGATTTACCTCGATATGCCATATTATGTTCCCATTTGTATAATCGCGGATCCCGAATAAAGTACGTATCCGTATCACGTTCAATTCAAATTAATTGTAATCAAACAACGGGAGATTTCCTGTCTAAGGTCGTAAGAAACTTAATCACGCCACTGTCCGGGCACCGACGCTACCTGGAACTCTGGCTCGTCGTTTTTCCGCGGTAATTTCGTTCGCGTTTCCGTTCCGGGAAGGTCGTGGAAAGCTGGGATGAAAGAAAAACCGCGATGACTAACGGAAGTTTCATTCTCACGCGCAAAGGGTATGCACGTGATTAACCGAGCGTCGCCTCCATCGTCGTCGTTCGTCCTCGGCGATATTTTTGTCGGCGCTGGCCAGGATTTAAGGGGCAACCAGGCGCAGAAAGCGCGCGAGCGTGTAATGGTGATTGAATGCGGTTAATGGTCGTCCCGTACGGGACTCGCGGCCCTCCGAGATATACGTTATGACTCGGGCATAACATTTACCGGGTGGTAAACAGCCGGGCATAAACTCCGATGCTCCAGGAACGAGCCCTTCCTCGAAGGAAACTGCGAGAAACCTACGGTTGCCGATCCAATTCTCATTTTGCCTGCATTCGTACTCGCCCAACGCGGTCGATCGCTGAGCCTTGGATGGAATATGGCATCGGGGGATGATTTCTGCCCGAAGGAAACGATTTCGTTTATCGATAACAAGAACGAGGAGCGTTGAGTCACGATTTCGAAGTCTGTATCTTCTTTGGGTAATTTCTAATGCACCTTGGTCCTTTAGATTCCACTGGTGCTAAGACGATACCGACTCTAAACAGTTCGAGCTTCATTTATCTTCTTCTCGATCCCGATACCGATCCTTCCTTCCTCCCACAGTTCCACAACCACCCAACCTTACAAGCAGAGAGCTCACCGTCTAGAAATTTGGATTACTTCGCACCTCTGGTCACTTGAACTATACTGCGAATCAGAGATGTCAAAATCTCGCTCTGGATGCAGTGGGCGCGCCTTTAAATCGCGAGCACCGCTGTGGCGCCCGACGACAAACGTCTCCGGACGACATCGACACCGACGCGCCGTGACAAATCGTTCCGAGCGGCGTAACGCTGTAAATCAAAGCTCCCCGCTCGCGAAACGCTTCGGCGAACTCCGCGAGGAGCGATCCAGAACGAGAGGATAGAACGGGACCCAGCGAGAGGAACGAAGAGGACAAAAGAGCCCCTCTGCCGCGAGCGCGGCTAAACCGCGATTAAATCGTAGCCGATAAAACGTCGGCGGGGCATTAATAATAATTAGATACGCCGCGGCACGAAATTATCGGGCAGCCTCGGTGCCTAGATAATAAACTTGCCAATGAGCCCGCGATCGCTAACGCTAATAAATTAAAGAATAGCGTAAGCGCGCGAGAATCCAGGAATTATCGTTGGATTAATTGGGGAGGATCGTAAACTCGGTCCCAACGGAAATAATGGTAATTGAATGCGGCTGGCTGCGGAAAAGAACGTTTTACGAGGCGGCTGAGGGCTTCCAGGATGTTCCAGGCCCGCGTTGCAGCTAGGTCTCGTCGTATTTCGCGCGATTAGCTGACGAGGGAGCGAAACGAGAGACGAGAATAGAAGACTTGGTCGAATCGCGAATGGGTCAATTAAATAAAAAAGAATCAGAAAAATTGAGTTACGTCACATCGAGAACCTCGCTGATTCGTTCTTTGAGAAACAAGAAAGTAATTCCCCTTTTGCCTCGAGGGGAACAAGTTGTCGTTACACGAATCAGAATGGGACACGCCAAGTTTTCTCATTCGTATCTGTTACCGCTTAACGCGCCCGCTATACAATGTGCTCCTCGAGAAATATAAAATAGGAAGTACATTAAATGATTACGTTACAAAGAATAAGATTCGCGACATACTTAAATTCATCGAAGAAACGAAGATTATTAATAAAATAATGTTGCGAAAGTACGAAGAAATTATAACGGTTTCTTTTCCGCAACAATCCAACAGTTTCAGCCGCAAAATTCGCGCGATAAGCGCAATAAACGCGTCCGAGGCGTCAAAGGGACCACCGTCCGATGAAACGTCGAGGGAGATTCCCTTCGGTGAGCGGAAAATAATTACGCCGCTCGTGAATCTTATAATCGTATGCGCGCGCACGGGCGGGCGTGGGTGGATTCGCTAAATTTCAATCTGCTTGGTTGCCAGAACGCGCGTCATCCGAATCGTCATGGTTGTGACGTCGCCGTGACGTCGCGACGCGTGTGGTCCCCTTCGGTTTATTAAGTCCACCCTCCGCCGTGGGGGCCCCCGGGCGCCAGGATCGCAGCCACGTATAAAGAACGTTGAGAGGCTCGGTGAAACGGGATTAATGTATTATATTAACCCTTTGCACTCGGATGTCCCCTACGAGGGGACATTCCAAGTCTGGCAAATTTTCTTAGCGGATATGCAGAACTATTCGTTTTGTTCTACCTTTCAGCCTTTGGCACCCACCGCGTGTTTACAAGTGTGATCACGGGTGCCTTATCGTGTCATCGGATATGTAGATGAGACGGAGGAATCTCCTGATCGCTAGAATAACGATAAAGGATGCTACGCGTCCGTAAGCGATAACCGGTCCTGGTTTCGATGCCAACGACAAATTTCCGTGTAACGATGAACCTCTCCAACGTTGAAGAAGCAGCAACAAGAACGATCACTGGCGCAAGGCGATCGATTAAATACGGTACGAAAGAAACTGCAACGGAACCAAGGCAGTCGCGTTGATCGTCGAGCTAATCAGCGGGTCTAGTCACGCGAATCCCGCTAACTCATGCTATCATATCGCTGGCCTCCTTCCCTCGCGCCTTTATGAAAACAACCTTAATGCATTCGTAATACACCACCGATCGTCATCGATCCAGGAAATAACTGAGATTCCGAAAGCTTCGATAGACTTCGGCTTTTTGCCCAGAAATCGTCTTTCATCATCATTACGAGACAGGTTTGTCTTCAAATGCAGTAGATAAACGTGGAATCTTCGTTTCTTTCTGGCATCGTGGACATTTGTACAGAAGCAGATGCTGGTCAATTACCGCATACCTTTGCGTTTCCGGTAGACATTAGTTTAGGTTTTAACGAAAAGGGATCGAAGTACAAATCGAACAGATCGAGAGCAAGGAAAACTACCAATTGAGCGATCAGAGTGCACGACCTCCTTCCTAAACCTAACATTCCAAACGGCTACCGCCCGTAACACGGAACGTAAATGATTAAGGCATGTACGGTAGGACCTTGATGAACGTAGAAGAAGCTCGTTGCACTCGAGGTAACAAATTAAAGTCACTTAGTAACGAGTGAAGTTGAAGCTGGAAGTAACAGGTGGTAATAACCATACACGGTGCACATCGTGTAAATGAGACTACTTCTTGGATTGGTTACTTCAATCATCGCTTGAACATCGATCCTTCAAGGAATCTCGATATTTGAAGAATGCTCCTATTCATGTTGAGTTTCCACAGGTGGTGCTCTTAGAATCCCAGTCATCCATACCGTAGACGAAGGATCATCGTTCAACTTGGCCTTCGTTGCGGTCTCTTGAGAGAATGCTCCTATTTACGTTGAGTTTCCACAGGTGGTGCTCTTAGAATCCCAGTCATCTATACCATAGAGTCTAATGGCATAGACGAAGGATCGTCGTTCAACTTGGCCTTCATTGCCATTTCTTAAGAATGATGCTCCTATTTACGTTGAGTTTGCACAGGTGGTGCTCTCAGAATCTTAGTCATCCATACCATAGAGTCTATGGCATAGACGAAGGATCGTCGTTCAACTTGACCTTCATTGCGATCTCTTAAGAATGGTGCTCCTATTTACGTTGAGTTTGCACAGATGGTGCTCTCAGAATCTTAGTCATCCATACCATAGAGTCTATGGCATAGACGAAGGATCGTCGTTCAACTTCCACTGCGATCTTTTAAGAGGATCCCTTCTTCTTGGTTCTGGTTGCAATATATCAAAGCCCTCCCGCTATCAAAAAATCCCAAAGGATCGTTTGAAACAGCTATCGTCGATGTTTTCCATCTCGAAGGCTTAACGAATTCTGAATGGTGTTCCGGTTCGACGAAAGAGAATCCCGAAATTACAAGTTCCGACGCGGATCGACTCGCAGACGCTGGACGAGGACCAAAAGGACCAAGGGGAAAGGAATCACCGGGGGATCGATTCGTCGGTAGATTTTTCGAAGATAGCGCGCTATGGGGGCGCGTATACGAGGGGCGCGGGTGAACGGGGTATGCGAAGATTGACCCGTGACCCGAGAGTTATGACGCGAGTCTGATTCCTGAAATGCTCGCGCACACCCTGTAATCACGTGGCGAGTCCGGGGCCCCCGCCCGTGCACGCCACGCTGGATATCTATAATTTAAATCTCGCTCGGCCGTAAGTGGCAGGAAATCATTGTAATTAATATCGCGTACAACCACGTGCAGCCGTGTAGGTGCGCGCGAGCGTGCAACGCGACTCCGTTCGGCCGAGTGTCTCGCGATCGGACGGCCGCTCGTTGTTGGGGATATCCTGACGTGAACACCTGTCCTGAACGTGTAGGAATTAGATTTCAACCAGTCGGTCGTGGCACTTTCCAAAGTGCGCGCCCGTGTATGTGTATCGTGAGAATCAAGCTGCGACAGGTATCGTCGTCAAACGTGGAGTAATATTGGATCGCAAAGACTTTGTTATAGATGCGTCTTGTATAGAATATTAAAGAGCGGACCGAGGGTGGCATAGGTGCGCAAAGGGTTAAGAGGATGTAAGCCGAGCGGCGCGGATACGGAAGCTTAGAGGCGGCCAAGGGAATCGGTTTACCGTCGTCTGGTTACAGTTACAGGGGCGATCGGCCGATTTTGTACCATTCGTGGCTGGGGATATTTAAGAAGAATGTCTGGGGGATCGTAAACCGGTCGGGGGAATCCAGATTAATGCCCCCGCCGCGAACCAGAATTTTCCGCGTTGATATTTATGGCCAACCGAGTCGAGTCCTGCCGTTTCGCGCGTTACCTATAACGCTTCCTCCGTATCTCTCATTCTTTTCAAAAAGGTGGGGTCAACATAAACTCGAGCGATACAGAACTAAAAGACTAAAAAATACTGTGTATTAAAATTCGTATTTTTCAAGTTCCACGCTGCTTCTGTAAAATTACGCTTTATTTTGTTAAAAAAGAAATTCTTGAATCCCTGGAACGATCAATCTCGAGGAAAATTGAGGTAGGCCTGCCTCTGCCAACGATCCACTCGAGAAGTCTATGGATATTCCGCGATCTTTGTCTGAAACTGGCTGAATGTTTTCGAGGCACTTTGTTCTTATGGTTCGCGGAGCGTTGAACATGACTGGTAAGAAATGTTTCATTCCTGCGGACAAATGTCACCGGTGGCTGCCGATCTCGATAAGCGATCCCGTCCCGACGGCGATATTTCGATCGAGGCAAGAAATTGTTACTATGTTGGGAGAAGTTACCACGTGGCAGCGGCTCGCGTCAACGAGCGACAGCCGCCCATGAATTATTCACGAGGAATTTGCAGCGCGCAACGTCAATGTTGCTGTCATTTCTTCGTCCGGTATCAATTTCTGGCTGTCCCGGTCCCGGCGAGATCTTTAAAGCGTACGCGCCTCGAGCCATTACGGAGCATCGGAGTAGCTTCGCCGAATAAGAGGAACTCGTTTGAAAACTGCAAGCTTCATTGCGCACGGTCGTATCCGGTCGTGATCGGCCGACACGAGTGACGTCCGACGTCAAAACGCGACGATCGTATCTCGCGGGGTCGCAGGATCAAACGGATGTTACGGACGAGATCGAAACGGTCTTAGACCTTGTAGGTGGTAGGCATGATCCGATATTAAACTTCGAAAGACGGGAGCTATGGATAGATGAGCTTAGAATCGTCGTGTGTATGAAAACGCTACCTATCGATTTCGTTGTGTTAGGATAGGTATGTAAATGTTGGTGCTCTGTAATCTTCTATGTCTCAGCGATCTAGACTGTAGGGACGATTTGGGTCGATGGAGACAAGTAGAAAACTTGAGAACGAAGACCAGATTTCGTGTGCTATGGATAGATGGTCGAAGCAACAGTAAAGATTTGGTAAAGTATTTTATTGAATTGTATCTTCTTTGTTTTTTATTTATGTATTTATAGTCGCATCAACCTTTAGGTCATTAGCGACTAACACATAATTTACAAGTTAATTTCGCTTATAGTATATCCTCGTATATTCCGATTTCTTTAAAAAATCTTAGTATTTGTTCTAACTTCTCTGGGTTACCTACTGATTCTTCTAATGTCGTTCCTATATTAAACGCTTTCCTTATTTCAGAGACTTTGTCGCATTTTTACATGATGTGCTCTACCATTAAAACCTCATGGCATAGATTACACGTGGGCGGGTAAAAATTTAAGAGGTGGTAAGAATGGGTAAGTTTGGTGTGTCTAATTCGAAGTCGAGTAAGAATCACTTGATCTCTACGGTCAAGTTGGTTTCAGATATGTATTGATCATATGACGGAATGGTTTTGGCCCTTTTGTTTTAGTATACTCCTCAAATCTTCTTGAGGGAAGATTTTTACGGTACGCTGGATATTCCGGCCTGAATTGTATCTTTCATACAGGCCTTTCACGCAAAGTTCAGTGAAAAAGGAAACGACGAGCATCGAAGACTTTCTATTTCGTAATGAATGACGAATCCATCATCCGGGAAGCACTCCTCACAGAGGTTCGCTAATGAACCGGTAAACAAATTAGGTGGATAGCGGCTAGAGACGATGGTAAATCATGCATCGACGTTAAGAGGCCGGTCGCTGCACCGATTGCGTGAGAAAGTTGCCCCAGGGCTGCAATCTCGAAACGAAAATGCGTTTCGCCATGGGAGCTCGCGGAGTTCCCATAACGAACCTTCGGGGCCCTCGTGGCCCAATCTGGACCGCCGTGGATCGGCGATCGTTTGGAAATTACACGCAAAGAGTGTCGGGACGTTGCGAAATGCGTCGAGGAGTTGAACGTTCGCTCGTGGATGGAATAAAGTCTACAGAGGGTTAAATAAAAACTAAAGAAGACACGAAAACATGCATGATTATAATTTCAGGATGCAACGGGTTTGTTGTTAATTGCTATACACCTTAGACAAGTACCTGGACATTAAATACTCGTAAGTCTTAGAGTTCTATATACCCAAGAACCTTGTTAAAGGTATTTCATTTTCAGTATCTAACGAATCAATTTCTATCGAAATTGAGGGAATCATCGTTGAAAAAATATATACGCTCCTCTTCTTCGTAGATTATTGCATGCCCAATCCTCCTAGAGGGGTAAGCTACCAATCGATCGTAGAAAATCTCGATAAGCTCGAGTTTCAGGCACGAAGAAAATTTCGCGAGGTCAAGGAACAGACGCGAAGGGGGAAGGAAATTAGGTCGTCGGCTGTGTAACCAGGACGTCGTGGGTCTCGTGCGTGCGGTGCACTTGGCGTGGTGCATTTCGCGTCGTGGAAATACGAAACAATTTTTCTGCGGGGCCCGGTGCCCCGAGAGGCTGCTTTACGAGCGACATAAATCACGGCCGTGCACGTGAGTGTGAGTGGGCGGAACCGCACGGTACCACAACCGTACACCATAAATTTGATACATGTTCATTGTAGTGGCTGGGTCGCTGAACAGCCAGGGTATTCCTCGCGATCAGTGGCCCACGAGAGAGACTTTCTATCGATGAAAGCCGCGAAAATTCGACGATCGCTCGAGGATACGTGTTCGATTATTTTTCCGAATTATTCCTCGCTCGGGGAAATCGAGTGGTAGGTCTTTATCTCCGCGAGAGCTGCTATTCGATCTCCTGTTAACGATCCAAGATCGAGAGACTTTCTACAATCTACGTGTACGGTTGCAATTCAAACTTTCACCCGTGTTCTTCATCGGCAGAACTTTTTGTTTTCGGGATTCCGTGTTTAGTTTCAATTCTTAATTGATTCGATAGATTTATCGGCTAACGTGTCTGTCTATTATTATTCCTATTTCCAACCAAGTCTACGAACATTATTGGTATCGCGATGTTAAACCTCTAGGGGCCCGTATAACTTACAGGTCGCATGCTGATACATCGACATTTTACCAAATACATTTAGTTTTTCCACAAGATGACGTATACGTCTTAAGGTTGACAGCACCATAAACCTAAAGTATCAAAGTAAATGCCTTGTAAGTTGTCTGCAGAAACAGAATTCGGCCCATAGAGGGTTAACATCGAGCCAGTTCAAATGGATACCAACCATAGTTACGGTTCAATAAGTAGATCCAGTAGGCAATGATCAGACGCGCAAGGCAAATCGCGCGCGTGCCCCGAAGTTTCCAAAAATAATTCTTTAGAGAACAAAGCACCCGGGACAGACAAATTTTATTCCCCAATTTTCGATCCAGTTTTCCCCAAAGAAACACTCCCGTCCTTTCTTTTACTTTCGAACAACCCTATCGTAACACTTTGCGCATCGCTATCAGGAAAACTTCCGTGGAAGTCGAATCGCGTTCTGCCCTCTCAGATTTAAGAACCACAGTACGAAGAACCTGATATCAAGCCAGGTTGAATGAAGGCACCGGATAAGGGATCTCCCCGTGAATCTCTCGAGCGAAGTTCGTCGGGATGGAACGAATGCAACAAGGGCCCCCGAAAAACTCGACCCCGTATCGCATATTTTCGAGAGAACGGGTCAGATTGGCTTCATGCCTGAAAAGTAATTGCGAGATCCGAGATAGCAGCGGGCTGCTACGCAATTTGGCGCTACACCTGGCCTGGTTGCTCGTGGCTCGAGTCTCGCAGCCCCCGTGATCCATTTCGCGAGGCAACGCCACGAAAAAAATTAAATTGTTTACATCGTTGCCAAGATTGGCCGAGCACTGTAAATTATACGCGAGGGAACCCCTGGTCTCGGGCGGCGTTCGCATGCCAATTAAATCGTATAAACAAAATTACCCGCGAATAATTGGACGCGAGGCATTAAATGGTAATCGTGAAACCGAAGAAAATTGTGTGGAAAAATACGTTGGTGCGCTAGTTAGCCTGGCGTTGCTACGATTGTGCGAAGGGTCGTTCCTGGAAATTGCGATTACAGTATCGTCTCGTCTTTGTTCTCGGGCGAGATGTTCCGTGCTCTTTGTTGGAATGCAACGATTGCCAGTTTAAGGCCTTGGGAAAATGGGGCTGTTTTTCTTTAAAGTAGAAAGAGGGGCGGGGTCCTAGCAGGGACAAAAAGCGACGATCCTCAGTCCGACAGAATAAGTCAATCGGTACGGGTCGTTTAATTTTGAACATTCCTCCTTCGCATTTTACATTATAATCGTTGTAACAATTACTAAATCATACTTGTTCGCGGATACACTGTGTGTATTGTTTTTAAAGTGAATGAATCACTAAAATAAACAGTGTGTTATAATAAACAGTTTTATTCCTTTATTCAACCTTTAGAAGAAAATAAATTTCTAACTCTCTTTCCACTAATCTGTTCAGCTTCTCACTCGTACCGCAGCTAGAGTCTAACATCGCTACAACCCCTAAGGGAAACTTTTGAATTGTCCGAAGCTTTCGAATTGTGAAATCTGATCTGATCCTGTCATTAATAGGATCCCAGGGATTGTGGTCTTTAATCGATGGTGCTACGAAAGATAGCAGAAGGATTCCAGCTGGAAGTTTGAGAATAGACCTTTAAAGCATCGACCCTCGACTGCGCAACGTGTGCTTCCCTGATAGCAAGATCTTAGTGAATAATGCGATATTAATTGGAGGATCCGAACAACCAAGAAATAATTCCTGTTTCAAGAGATAAAAGAAATCCTCTGGCATACCTGCATCCACCCCACGAAGACAATTCTTCATCAACGAGTTATTCCGCAACAAATCAACGATAAGAGTTCGTCAATCTTCCCGCACGACTAATAACAGGTATCCCTCGCGAGTTACCGAGTCAACTGTCTCGTTTCGAGGGATCTTCGAGGTACAGGGTGGAAATCTCTATATAATTTTATTCCCCTCATCTATTCTAATCGCTCCGTAGTTAATTTGTCAGGCTAAACACGTCGAAGAGCGCAACGCGCGAGGGTCTCTCGTATCCGCAGGCATACGCGCCTCCCGAGCAAAGGTATGCGTCAACGTCAACGGGGCCTCTGTCTTTCCGGATGATCGCAGACCCCGTATTAGCGGAATGGGACCAGCGATTAAAATTTATGTACCCGACGAGGACGTAGGAGTTTGTTTGGTTGTTACGTGATCGTCGGATTACGCGGTGGCCTGGCGCGGCAAGACCCAGCAAACTTTCCCCGTAATCTTCGGCTCGCGCGGAGCCAATGGGGATCCCCGTGAGGTGTCCAATTATGCAATAGATCACGCAGGGGCGTTCTCCGGAGCTTGCAAATCGTTCCTACCACGATCGACGACCCGCTCCGCGACGGAATTCGCGAATAAATCCTCGACGCTGACCTTGGATCGCGAGCCGCTCGTAAATTTCACGGTAAGGGAATGTCTTTCAGACGCGGAGCGTAAATTAATCGATCGCAGATAAACCAGGACAGGCCCTGTTGCTCTACATTCAAAAATTTCCAAAGCGGGAGGTAAGTTATCGATCGCGACGACCTGCCAGAACAGACAAGTGTATGGATTTTTCGATCAGACTTTCTTTTTTTCGAAAATCCAAAAAGATCGTTTGAACATTTGTTTCTGTACGCCATCGAATTCAGCGTCGATAACTATATAAAAGTAGAAAATTTCAAAGTATTGTCTCGAGAACTACTGCTAGCTAATATTGGTCTCGGCGGCCTCCCTTAAAGGTACCGTACCAGCCCTTCGGCCAGCCCTGGTTACCACTTTCCTTTGTACGGGCCTCGCGAGACGGAGGTAGGGATGATAGAGATAGCGTAAAAAGAAGAGAGAAGGAAGCTGTAATCCATACTTCACGTGCGCGCACGATATTTCTCCGTCAGGGTACAAGTAACACGGTTCCTTTGATCGCAACACAAATACCAGGCTGTAGTTATTATGATACAAATCGAACGTTGTTATACAAACGAGGCACCGACCGATTTATTTATCATGCTTTACGCGTCCGGTCGCGTCTCGTTCTTCGTTGACCGCGAATCGATTCGCGGCCCGATGGGAGACGCTTGTTTCGAGCGTGCGTCGAAAATGAACGCACGTCAAATTACGAGTTTAATGGCCTGGACCCCTCGGTTATCGTTTCGTCTTGGTGGGTGGCGAAGACGAAGACGAAGACGGAGACGGAGACAGAGACGGAATCGGTGGCCGCCATATACAGAAACGGTTCCGCGTGCGATGCGTGGTACGATCCGTTCGAGTTAAGGGCCTCGTCTGTGTGCGATCGCTAATCACCTGGTCGTGAGGGCTCGTTACAGAAACACAGATCCAACGATCGGGGGTCGACGCGATCCTTAATGATCATAATTTCGCGCGAGTCGCTAATGCGCCGCTCGTGAACGGGGTCAATCAGCGCGCCGAACAACGGAAAGGTAACGACAGGCTTCTTAACCCTTCGGATTCATTGGTGGGACTGGTGGAATTTGGGACTGGTGGGCCGTCTTCTTTCCCTGGGTATCTTTAGAACGTCAACGTGGGAGATTGACACCTTAAAGTGGCTATCTGATTTTCGGGGAATTATAAACGCACAATTACTTATCGTCGATACGATGAGAAAGCCGATCAAGTACATTACAGTCAGTCCCATAAATATTCGTACCCTCTATGTCTATTAAAGAAACCTGTCTAAATGAAATGATAGGTTTTATATTTTCAAATAAATATTTCACCATAAATACGTACAAGTGCACATGTACATATACAAATTTATTCATGTATATATTCACAATGAAATATTTATTTGAAAATATCAAACGTATCGTTTAATTTAGACAGATTTCTTTAATAGACATAGAAGATACGAATAATTATGGGACTGACTGTTGATGATGTAGATAACACGAAGGTGTTTAGCCTTAGAATGTCAGCTTTCGATTAACATACAATAGCCTTTCAACCAACATCAAGTACATACAAACTAGCTAACAATAAGCCAGAGTCAGAAACTTCCACGAAACAGAGTTGCATAGAGCAAACCTGGAGATGAAGTGATTCAACGATCAGCATTCGCTCGAGGAGTCCATTCACCCTGGCATTCAATAGAAATAATCAGCAAAGTACGGAGTAATATCTCAATAATAAGATCGAACCTTACTCCGACCGAAACAAGTCACGCCTTAGGCTAGGATCATACAGGTCCCATTATCTCTACTTTTACAGTACGTGCGATACGCTTATGGTTTGGAAGACATTATACACGTGCACTTGTGACACGTGCAAACTTAAGGTACCGTTGAGAGGTAAGATCACACAGAAGATCGCGCATCAGGTGCTACGCATACACCGATCGCGAAACAATATCCTTCGACTGGGTTCGCCAGACCCCGTCGTGGTATTCCAGGATTAATAGATCGCGCATGAACGCGATCGTGTCCCGTGGATCAGAGGACGTGGACCGGCGTGGGCACTCGAGCGATCGTAAACTTTACTTTCTATCTGTGTTCTCGGACGTTCATTAGATAAAAGAAAGTCGTGAATTTCTAGGACCTCGTCGAACGCCGGCCACGGACAATGTTGAACTTAGCCTGTGCTCGATCCAGGATGTGGTAGGTTCGACAATACCAGGCCTACGTTTATTTAAATCAGTGTCTCTCAAACTTTTTCGAGCTTCGACTTACAAATCGCGTTACTCACCAGGGTCCACTTAAGCCCCACCCATAAACCCTTCGATACGTTATACGAAAGCTGATTTAAAACTATGCGCGATACGATTCCCCTACGTAACCTGTTTCGCAACTGGTCGCCGACCCGAAAGGGAGCTGACTGAACAAAGGTAAGTAGAAAATGCGAAATAATCGTAGCCGCGAGAGATAAAGTAGACTAGCCCCTTTGTTTTCTTTAATATCATCGTTTCCTACCGATCTACAATTACCCAACTGGCCAACTTCGATAGGAAACAATGTCCTGCGAGCAACTGTATACAGTGAGTTAACCCATTCACTGTCAGACAAATTTCAAGCGTTTCGCCTCGGGCGCCAACATTTAGTACAGATGTGTGATCTATGTTATTATTTTGTTAATAAAAAGTGATATTAAATTCGTTGCTTTAAAAAGAAAATATACGATCTTCTTTTGCAATAATACGCCACTTAAAAAGCTATAAACTCGTCCTTTGAGTAATCCCAATTTCGATTTGAATTACAAGACATCTCGTAGTTAGCAGCGAATGGGTCAACAAATACGTGATATATTGATTCTGTTTCGCGATGCCAAGTTTCGTGACTTCTAGGTGCTTCTAAATACTTTCGCGAATCTTAACGCGCTCGTGTACCAATTTTACTATCTTCACCCTGAGAAACAGTCTTTGACATCAACGAGCCAATTTAATTCTCGACTAGAAAATCATGCGAGTGCCCAATCGACCGATACAGGCGTCGCCTCGTTAACGAGCAGCTCGTTAACGGGCCTCGGAGCCCTTCGCGTAATACCGTTGCTAGAATTCTTAACAAAACGGTGACACGGTAGGTACGTCGGGCCTACGAACGGGCCGCCTCGGATAAGGGGTGCTTTACGATCCAAGCCGAACTAGCGTCTCGTTCTTTTCACGGGCCCTATCTGCATCGTGATTATTCCAGCGTGGAAAGTGGCGTTGATTGGCCCGAGGAATGTACCCGGCTAATGAAATTTAATTGCTTACGATTAAGCGCCGCGCCATATCTCCCCTCGCCTACTAACCAGCCCGAAAACTCTCGTGTCGATGGGAATCCGTAGGACGTTTAATTGCTTTCGGATATGTACGTACCAGTCGATTACCGACGATGATTATCGTAACGAAAAGCGACGTTTACATCTTTTCCTCTGCACGAAACTGTATTAGGTTGTCCCGAAAGTTTCTTTCGCGAGTTGCGCTCAATCATTTTATATGGTCGTGTTTATATAAATAGACAATTTAATTTCATATATATTCATGTTGTAACAGTAATGGAGCAAAATGAATCGTGCACAATTCAGTAATGTAACATAAAACATAAAATATTGTGCATGTATTACTTATTAATAAAACGAAAGAAACTTTTGGGACAACCTAATTCCATTGAACTATGGAGAGATACAAGTCTAGTCAAGATACTAGCATCGACGAAATATTAATATTTCCTTGTAATTATAATCTGCTTGTTGTAGCAGTGGGGGTGCTAGTTAGCCACCTGGTATTTTGCAAGTGCCGTTTCATTTTTGTGAATTTCGTCTCGCGTTACAGTTTCACATTTCTATTCGGATGTTAACAAGAAAAACGTAATTGGCTCGAATACATGTACGAGTACTTGTACTTGAAATATTTTACACGGGTCGTTGTAGAATCTACGGTTCTTGATTAAATAAATCAGAAAATGAACCAGATTCGCTACTTTATATAAAGAATGTGTAAAGAAAGGAGGCTTTCTTCCAGTCAAATTGGCCGCGCTTGTTGATTAGCTCAGCGTGTCCTCTGATGTTATGTATACATTGATGATGTAAGAGAGCACATGTGCAAAATCGACACATTCGAGTGACAGCTTTAACCCTTAAATGGACGATTTTTGTTTCACGTTTTCAAAGTTTTCTTCATAGTGACATTTGACATTAACTTATTTTCAATGCATAAAAATATTGGATAGTGCCAACATTAAAAAAAGTACAAAATTCGTTCAGAAATAAAAACTAGTTGTCAAAATTAACAAAAAATTAAAAGAAGGTCAATTTTATCTGTGATGTTTAGTATGTTGTTTAAAAACAACATTGTCCATTTAAGGGTTAATAGTAAAAGAATAATAAACAATAAATAACAGACCCGAGAACATTTAAGGAGAATAGACTTTGATTGTCGTTTCTCTTCCTTTTAGGTAGTAGTAACTATTTTGTATATTTGTAAATATTGTATATATCATGTGTATGTAAAATATAACCTCTTCCTTTTAGAGCAACGCAGTTCATCTATTTTCTTGGAAAGTTCCAATTATTACCTTTTGTCTTGTATATGTATAACAAACCCCAACAACCAGATCTCCCACTGAGTCAATTGTTACCCTAAAAAAAAAAAAATTATCGAATATAGCTACGATTTTCACGCGTCCCAGGTGGCTTCCTCCTCCTTAAATAGCGTCACGCGAAAGGCAGTTAATCCTCGAATCTTTCTCTCTAGCCTACGAAGCCGAGAAACCGTCCAGTTTCGTTATTTAGTGGCCTCGGCCACCTCCGGATTGAATCGTCCCGCGCTATTAATTATTGTCTCGCGATCCTACGTCGCCGTAATGCGGGTTAAGACGTCCAACAGGATCTAAGTATTTCGTGCGTTTAATGTATCCAGTATATCTCGTTTAACGAGCCGCGTATTCGAGGCTCGAGCTGTCCGCAGTAAAAGTAACTAGCGTTCGAGCGTGTAACGGCAAGCGTAGAATTCGAATTGCCCGGCTGTGAACAATTAACACTTTATGGTTTGGGGAACGATTTTTACGCGGGAGACAAATAGCGAGTGCTCGAGGCCGACGCGATGAAATAACGCGCGCTTGTTATGGTTTGTCTGGCGAATTAACGCGAAGGAAATTTATTTAAGTGGACGAAAGAGACTTGTCGCGGGTAATAGAGAAAAGGAAGAAAGCCTCGCTATTGAAACGGGAAAAAGATACTTTCGACGCGCGTACTTTTAGATTCTTTCATTTCATTTTTCTTTTTTTGTATTTACACGATTGGAATTTTTTCTATTTATGTACGATTTAAAGAATTAATATGCATTGTTTCTTTTTGGCGATGCGTTGCGTTTTTGTTTGATGCATCACCTTGCATGTGCGCTTCGCGTCGCGTCCTTTCCTTAATAAGTAATACCAGTATGCGTAATTCAACTTTTCACAATAAACTATATGTATAAAACTAAATATGCGTAAACTCTGTCAGATTAACGCTCCAATATTCTCGTTTAATTTATGTACAAGATTGCACCGTCGATACAAAGTTATCCATCAAAATCGAAGACCGTCGATTAACCCACTTGACTTAAACGTTGTCTCCAGATTGTTTGGAACATAGTGAACAGGAAGGTGGGAAGGCCGAACGAAGTATCGCGAGTCAGACCCGCGCTTATTGTTTAACACGTTGAACGCCACGTCACCCACATATGGGTGACGGAGCTTTTCACTAAAGAATTTTAATAAATAATTTGAAGGACTAAGCATTGATGAAAACAAGTCTGGATAGAATTCGTAAATTTCGATGAGAATTCAAAAATAAGTAATACGATAAGTGTAGATTGTATCATTTCTAATTGTCTCGAGACGAAATTTCAGTCCTGTAGACATTTCCATGCGAATCAGTGTGACAGTCAACGTGTCAAGGACCAAATTCCTTACCACGAGTCCCGCTCGTGGTTGAAGACCAAAGGGTTAAATGACGAGCCTCGCCAAGCCTCCATGGTCTTAAAAGCCTGCGCGCAGAATTAATTTCGCGATCCGCTTCTCAACGCCCCCGTAAATACGTGTAAAGCTGAAATAAAGTAGTAGACGAGCCAGTGTTCCCCGAGAACGATATTGTTACTCGATCTGGGCAGTTAGAAGGCGGCTATACGATGGTATATATCCCCGGCCTGCTTCTTCCAGCGGACGGTTAAAAATAGTTCCCATTCTAGACGGAACAGGATCCGTAATTCTACTCCCGTCGCGGTATCTATCGAATCGGGGATCCGTGTCGTCGCATAGCGAGATCTCCGATATTTCCCGAGACGCGCACGATCGCGATGAAAATAAACGACAATGGCGGGAACCGCGTCGTCCTATCGTGTCGCAGCATTGTCGCGTGGCTTGGCGACAAAGGCCAGGGTCACGAACCCCTGGTTACACCGGCGTGGAAAAGGCAATCCCCTGTGGCCGTCGAGCCCAGCTCCGCGGGTCGCCGTGCACTGGGCGAGACAAAACATTGTCCGCCCAGCGGGACACGATGTTTAAGGAGATGGGAAGCCCGGGGGTGAGCTGCGCCTCGAATTGATTTGTTGTAAGTGATACGCCACCCCCCGTGAACGAATGGTACAATAATTGGGTACATAAACAATGACCGATGAAACAATTTCTCATGTCGGCCGGGCCAGCGCACGGGTGCGTACCCGTGTACGCGCCGCGCCATAATCTCTGCGCCTTATCCGCTATAATTGAACCGCCTTGTTGGACGATTGCCGTTCAATGAGAGCCGACGTGCAACGCTTCCTAGCGTATATTTTATCTCGAATCGCGACAAGTGCGTGCAACTCCCCTAGCCGAGCTTGCATCGACCGAACATGCTCGAGACGTGCTCCACAGAACGTTCGCTCGATAAGGGAGACTCGTGGAAAATTGTATGTTTCACCGAAGGTCTACGTTTTTATATCGATTTCTCCATTGGACGATGTCTGTCTTTCCAGGGTTGAAACTATAATTGAATCGAAGCATATGTTTCGCTATTACCGAGGTGGTGACACTTGAAACGTTGTTCTCGTTACGATTCGATCATCTATATGTTCTGTATAACTCTAGGTGAATCTTCGTTACGATGAACTTAAATACATAACATGTCACAATCCGATGATTATTATAATGTGCTTATATATCCGTTTGACATGTTCATTGCATAAATCGATTAACACTATGAAACAAAAGGTTCGGAAATTCGAAATAAATTATTTATTATTCAGGAAAGTTATTATAGATGTAAAGAAAGGAGGCTTTCTTCAAGTCAAATTGGCCGCGCTGGTTGATTAGCTCAGCGTGTCATCTGATGTTATGTATACATTGATGATGTAAGAGAGCACATGTGCAAAATCGACACATTCGAGTGACAGCTTTAATAGTAAAAGAATAATAAACAATAAATAATAGACCCGAGAACATTTAAGGAGAATAGACTATAATTGTCGTTTCTCTTCCTGTTAGGTAGTAGTAACTATTTTGTATATTTGTAAATATTGTATATATCATGTGTATGTAAAATATAACCTCTTCCTTTTAGAGCAACACAGTTCATCTATTTTCTTGGAAAGTTCCAATTATTACCTTTTGTCTTATATAAATATAAAAAGTTACGACTGTACCAAATGCTTGACACTTAAATTTGAGATTCTTCAGAAAGTGGAGTTAATCGATTTGTGCAGTGAATGGCTTATTTGTAACTCTAGCTGAAGAACCAAAATTTTCATTCTAATCTTCGTTAGAATGGATCTAAATCCATAATCTGTCCCAAGCTGACGGTCATTATTCTGTGCCAACAAACTTAAGTAGCCATTAAATTTCGCCTATTATCACCCTTCTACCAAAATATAAATGTATTTAAAAGCGATTAGAAATTACTCCTCAGGTATATTCCATATAATCGAGTAGTCTCACCCTATTCCAAAGCCAGTAAGCTCGAATTAGAAACCTGGTTAGCTGTCCAGGGTACTTCCTGTAACTAACCATCGCCCGTAGTCCCTGTTAAGCGTCGTCGCTGACCAAACCCTCTTCCCCTAATTCTCCGCGAAGCTGGTTCACGGAAACGCTTTGGAATTTCTGCGGCTGGGATCGCGAGGTAGCAAGCGCGGCGGCGGCAATTAACAGGACCGTTAATAGGAATTTAGTATCTCCGATCGGGGAGATTTTTTCCCCGCGGGACACGTCCCGTTTCGCGGTGACGTTATAGTTGTTGCCGTTCGACGAGGCCCATGTGCACAAGGGGCCCCGTTTCCGCTTGCTTCGCGCCACGCGGCGTTAAAGCCTGTATTTAAATGGTGTCTCCCTCGCCGAGATAAGGCTCAATAGCCTTAATGATCGTGCGTGCGCAAGGACACGTCGTGACTTTCCATCTTTACGATGGGTGCCCGACGCTCCTCCAGGATCCTCGTTCTTTTCCGCCGCTCGCGACAACGCCGATCCTCGAAACTTATCCGTGACATGCTTGTCGATAGATATCTGTTCTCGAGCAGGTATCGAAGTGACTAGTACGAGCAACAGGTGTCGAATACGATCGAGCAACCAGATGCGGAGAGTTTAAGGGATTTTTACTGTTGGAAGCCTTTGGACCTTCACTTTTCTGCGACAATTATCTCTTTTAGCACTCTTTTTAACGTGTCGATGATTTTATGAGGTTACATTCGTTTTCTCGCAGCATCACGCAAGTTTTAAATGCAGCGCGATGTTGCTTCTCGTCGATTGCGAAATATCTAATTGTACTTCCGGTGGTAGAGTGGCGTGTATTTTTAACGACTTGCTTCGATGCCGGTCCGGTAGGGGAGCGGACCGTGTTCTCTAAGTCTTGTCGTATTTCTTTACTTCAGTGTGTTTTTTTTTTTTTTTGTATCTAATGAATCCTATTTTTCTTTTGTTGTAACATGCGTGTTATATATATATTGTTGATCTGCAGACGAAGAATATATCTTTTCTTTTTGTATATTACGTTGTGGTTGAATGTTTAATAAATGTACCTTCCTTCCAACCATAACCTAATCAACAGATTTCACGCTTGCATTGTACCAGAAAAGAATTGTACAGCTGCCGAGTTAATGTCCTTCCCTCTAGAAGCTCCTAGAAGACTTCGAGAACCTTTAGAATCTTTCACTCTAGACTGTAATGTATTAAATACTAGTATATTCAATTTTAGAACGAAGGAATACAAAGTGTTCGATTAAATGAACGATTTAAGGGATCGATTCGCGTGGATCGAAGGACGTTCGATCGGATCGAGGGATCTGTTCGCGCCACGGGGTAAACGCCCCGCGATATAAATCGTCTCCCCGTTCATGGACGAAGACTGTTTATTACGTCTCAGCCCGAGGCACCGACAATAAAATAATTAACGAGGATCACGCTGTGAGGTTTCGCGAATCGATCACGAAACGCATGCTCGAAGGTGACCCCTGTGTTTTTCGTCGTTCACGCCGAGGTGCTCGCTACGACTAATTAGCATGATAATTAAGCGGCGCCGACGTCTTTAAGGGTCGACAGAGTTTCTCGCTCGCCTCTCTCGCTGAGGTCAACCTCTCCCGTTCCCTTCTTAGGCGAGTACACGATTACGGTTAAAAATACAACAACGACCCCCGTTGTCGTCGATTCTCGTGCCCCTAACCTCTGAAAAATGCTCCCAAAATCGTGAATCGATTATTTTAATTTTAATTGGATACGTTTATAAATCGAACGAGTAAATTCGACGACTCTGCGAAGTAGGTATATTAAACGACGGAAGAAAAAGTGAGGAACAGGTTTCGGGGATAATTAAATAATTAGTTGATAACGCGTGTCGAGAAAGTCATTATCGAGTTATTACTTTCCGTCGGGCGATCATTGGAATTATTTAATAATTTTTAATGAATACGGAGGAGGCCTCAAGAAGGATCGAAACTTGAAACACATAATCAGTGCTTACCAAGAAAAAAATCTCATTTTAATTATCATCGAATACGGAGAAGTAAGTTATTCAACGACGAAGCCAATTATACCTTGGCGTCCAAATATTTTCATTCCCTTCTTTATCTCTATTCGATCTAAAAACCGTGACGAAAACCTAATTCGAACCGCGGTGCATAATAACGTCAACAGTCCTATCAAAGGTCTGTTTCACCCTTATCTCGATCCTCGAGTCCCAAAGCGCGTTTTTCGCGTCCTTTCGCAAAAAGACGAAACTTCCACGCTACATTTCACGGCATTAAACGGATAAGCGATTCCGTGAAAGCTAAAACGCGAGCTTAACCCGCGAACGTTCCACGCGAGCCGTATATTAAGCGATTAATTTATTTTCTCAGCGACCTGGCGCGGCTGCTCCCGCGGACAGGCTCAATTGTGTTTCTTTGTCCATAAATGTCCAGCCAGCTACTTCCACCTTTATAATACCGTGGCAGAAACCGGGGAACAACGTCATAATTTCCGGTTGCCGTGGCTGCCTACACGATGAAGCCATTAATTGGTACATTAATTCCGAATTGCGGAACGCGGGGTTACCCTCGCCTGGAATTAAGTGTCAGCCGCCTCGCGAGTTCCTATCCGCGCGGTTAAAGGGACAATGTCTTCCTTAACGAACCTCGTTAATTAAAAATATCGCCCGTCGTCCCTGTTGGCACTCCTGTTATCGGTACACGAGCGATTTGTCACCGTCAACGTCGCCGTTCATCTACTCCGACGCGTCTAATGCTCGCTAACTTCTAAATTTGATATCGCTGGAGATGGTACGTGTCAGATATTATTGTAGCAATTTATTCACTCTTAACGCGGACCAGTATACAAATGTTTGTGACTGTAATATAAAAATTTGAAGCAGGATGTTCGAAACTAAACGACCCGCGCTGTCTGCCTTATTTACTCGGACCGATTTCTGACGTCGTTTTCGGATCGGTTTAAGAAAAACAGCCCCTTTGCACCGAGGCCTTGAAGCGGCAATCGTTGCATTCCAACGGTATGGAATAACAATTATAATGGAATTTTAATGGATTAATTAATGACAAGTGCGAAGTCTGCTGCGGAGTTCAGAAAAGAACTGTCGAATTCGGAAAAGGTGAAAAAATCTCGTCAAAGTCGAACGTAACCGGTGACCAGAAAGGTGGAACAGAAATTAGAGAAGGGCTCTCAGGATTCGTAGCCTCGCCAATTTGCGCGTTGGAACTCTTTCCTCGGAGGGAAACAAAAAGGAGTTAATTCGAGGCTTTAAAACCTCAGGGACGTTCTCGTTCCCACGCCTCTTGGATGGACCACGACCTCGGCACGCGAACCCAAACCCTTGAAATCGTACGCGCTTCCTCGTATCAACGAAAGGAGACTAGCGTTTACTCTAATAGCAAACAAGTTTCTTCGCTAGATGAAACAAGCAGGGTTTGTTTACTTCCTCCGAAAAGAATTCAAATCAGAGGCCGAGCCACCGTATTAAGGGGAGCGCTCTTTTTCTGGGTTCAAAAATAGATAATATTCTTGTTGCTCGAGGCCTTTGAAATATCTCTACCAAACTATATTCAAGGGAAGATGCCGAGGCTAAAACTAGTTTCGAATAGTTATCGAGACAAAATTTTGAAACTTTGTACTTTTGTATAGTTTTGACGTTGACTTCAATGGTGGAAACAAAAAATTGGTTAAACATTTTACATTTTGAGCAACTGTACAAAGAGAGCCACCCTCCAAATAAACATAATTTCCTAAGGCATCGTGTATCTGCTCGACGATGAATAACTCGAGTATTGTATTATACATCGATACTTCACTCGCAATTTATCGAACGTTCGCCAACGCGAGTATCTTTCGCTGCCAAGGCCCCTGTTCGTCAGCGCTCGATCGGCTCTCGCGTAGACCGGTTTACTCGGATCCGACGTATAAATTAGCGCGATCGACGCGAAGACAATCGGGCCAGCCAGGATGCGAAAATGACGAAGAACCGAAAGGAAACCGCGCAACAAGTGAACGTCGTTCCTTTCACTTCTTTATATTCCGGCGCGATCTTTGTCGGAGCGTCTAGTTATGAAATAAAACACCGCTGGTATTACACGCGACGTGGCGCAATAACTTGGCGGGGGCAGGGACTTTTACACCCGTGGCCCGTTGATTTACAGCGCATCCGCGACCTGCCTTAATAGAAGAGCTGCCAGCCTGCAAGAACGCGCGACCATCGCCTTAACAGCCCGTGAATCTTTTCTTACGACGACGAGACTTCTCGGGGATTGCTTTCCTCGAATATCCCTGATTCGCGTTCGCGGGACAACGTGTTGGCGGGTTTCTGCTGGAATCCAGGCAAGTTGGTTCGATATCAACGGCAGCTTTGAAGATAAGATTCCACGATTAATAATTTAGGGAGGGTGCAAATCATGCTCGAGGATTCTAAGAAATTGATGGTTGGAGGATGATTCATTATCACATTTGAGCTAAAAAATTTGAATTTAACACATTAGGATATTTATACAAACGTACACTTGGAAACATCGAAGCTACCATTCAATTTAAACAAATTTCTTCGATGGACATATAGGATACGAATATTTAAAGGGCTAACTGTACATGTATAAGGTTATCCATATACATATTTATTGTTAAAGTTGGCGCGTTGACGCTCGCCTGTAGGTATCGGTGTACGCGTATCCGACATGTAACACATCGGAAGGTGAGCGCGGGCTGTAACCAACCGACAAGAATTGTCGGTACATGTTTTTCAGAGAGAGTATAAAGAGCGAGCGAAATACGAGAACGTGGCTGCGAGAAATAAGAATTTTCAGTTTTTCTTTATATAGATTAATTTTTGGTATATTTTTCATTTTTGATTCACATTTGCTTATATTGTGTGTATGTGTGTATATATGTGTGTATATATACATACATATATATAAATAAAAAAATAAATATATATATATATAATATAAAAAATAAATATATATACATAAATAAAGAGAATAGTGAGATATAACAGGTGTGTTTCCACACAAATTTCATATAACCTTAACATTTATAATGCAATTTGATAATATCAAAACTATTACTAAATTTCGTCAAACTTTTTTAATAGACACAGAGGGCAATATTTATGGGACTGACTGTATCTCGTAGTCGGTAGTTTCGGTACATACGTCTACCACGAGATATCTCGTAGTTGGCAGTGAATGGGTTAATTTGGACGAGCCTGTGGAAGGATGAAAAAGAAAGTTTGAAAAGGACCTACGGAAGTCTCCGCCTAGACAAAGCAAGAGCTCGAAAAGTGAAGTCTGGGATATTTACGAAATTTCCAAGTATCGGTTCTCCCGCACGGTAGTAAAATTCGCGTCCCTCCGCTGAATCCAATTTCCAAGATCGATGAGACCATTGGACGTCCACGTGTCCCTTAATTGCCTTGGCCGCGACCGTCTTAATCGCACCCCGTAGTTTAAAACGCTACTTTTCCCGAAGGTTCCGGTAGCCTCGTGGCGATGCTGGCCGAAGATACGCTTTATGGAGTCGAACGTGCGCGCAAATAGAGACGATAAGGGTCGTTCGTCGTAAAACTCGATCCACCGTCGCGGCGGTCGTGGCTAATGAATCCTGACGTATCAAGCGAAGCTCGCATAAACGAGACGGGTTTGCTATGTACAGAATTACGGGGCCGGCAGGTACCGTTTCTAATACGATACAGGAGCAACGTCTTCGAATGTTCCGCCGGAATGGAAAACTGGCCTCCGTTATCCTTGGCCGTTTGTAGTTAAAGCCGAGGCAACGATCGTGGTAGTTCCTAGCCGATCCTGGATCCATTAACGAAGTCATTTCACTCGGGGATACGCCGACCAGGCTATTTAATGCTCGTGGTCCCGACTATCGAGGCTTCGGCGTTTCGTAGGAATGCCACTTTTCTCTCTTGCTCCCATCCCCTCGTCCCGCCCCGTTCTTGGCATCCCACCGCTTCATCTATCGGCGTAATAACTCCATTACGGCCCGTCAAGCCACGAGGTTTTAATGTCTCATTTCCATCCACGCATTGCCCGCGACAGGGGGCTACCGTTTCTGGCGCCCACGAGTGCGCGTCTTCGGACTGGACTCGGGATTGAGAGGTCCCGCTGAAACGGAGCCAAGGGGTACGACAGCGATCGATAAAAACTGATACGTCGCGGAAAGGTGTAATCGTCCCCTCCGTAATCGGGTAGTCGTTTCTCGAGGCGTCTCGCGCACGCTCTCGAGCTTCGTTCTCTCACGGAGCCGAAAAAACGGCATTCCCGCGGTACACGGGGAAAGGGGAAGACGATGGCTCGAAAGCAGCCGTGGAACGTCAAATCAGTCAAGCGCAGAGTTACGCTCGACGCCGAGATTCATGAGGATGGCGCGTCTTCGGCCGCGAGAGGATGCCTTATGCGGATTCCTCTTCATTCGTATTAATAACCGGTGGGTCTGGCTAGACCAGACCGCAAAGCCAAGGTCGCCGAGGTTAAGGCGTGTTCAACAAGCTGTTCGTGGCTACTACCTAAAGGGCCTGCCTTTCCGCGCAACCCGGAAGTAAGGGGCTGCCTTGTAACTCAAGATCGTCCACGACTGCTACCCGAGACGCTCCAACCCCGGAATTCCGGATCTATCATCGTCGACCTTCGGCTGAAAAACATGCTTGGGAATTAACCGAGTTCGATCCACCAATGAGAAATGTTCGTGGAGTTACGTCAAACTGTAGATACCGAGGGGAGCGCGAGAACTCGAAAATAGTGACAAGTAGAAGCATTCGTTTGTTTCGTAACACGGGAATTGAACATACAGCCGAATTTTTAAAAAAGTAGAGGTGTGAAGAAATTAGAGGGTTACTCTTGCCGAAGATTTAGATAGACTTCTCGATGAGTAGAGGTAGGATGCAAGAAATCAGAGTTGAACCTAGGGTGGTAACTCCAAAATGGTGGCAAGTAGAAGCATTCGATTGTTTCGTAGGGGTTCAAACATATCCTAACTGATCAATTTAAAGAAAAACAAGTGTGAAGAAATTACAGGGTTACTCTTGCTGAACATTTAGATAGACTTCTCGATCGGTAGAGCTTCGTAGCAAGAAATCACAATTGTGTCCTCCTTGCTACTATATTTGTAATAATTGGCTGCAATTAACTGATGGATAACCGTAAACAACGTTTGCGGTATCAAAGCTAATCGCGATTATTCGTTAACCATTACACGTGATTACAGACGCTGTTAGAGACCTTCTGAGGATGTTGACGTAGCGTGTTTCTTTTTTTGTTTTTTTTTTTTCGAGCGACCAATTGAAATTGCCCATAAGTTCGAAGCGCCGTAAGTCGAGAGACCGGGGCATGACTGTATTAAAATGGCTGGCATTCGTAAAAAGTAGACTCGAGCAATGCGAAGGAACCGGCTCCCCTTTTAAGGGAGTCGTCATTTCAAGGGAAGGAATCATCATCGTCAGGCCTGCGTCCCGTAAAGGGATAGCTGGGACACGTTTCTATTTATTATAAGTCGGGAAAGTCAACAATCGGGAGCCCGTAGCCGACCGTAAATCACGGCGGATCGTCTCCTGGCGCGCCTTAACGTTAAGGACCGGTATATGTAACCTATAAGAGGGATGCGCAGGCGGCAGTGATATATCGTACGAGTCCCCCATTGTCTCTGACTAAGTTCACAGCGACGGGCCACCGAGCAACGAGTCTCTTCCTCGTATTAATTACAACGTCCGATGCTGGGTTGGGTTTGGACGCGAGTGTCCACGATTTTTCTTCGGGGGGGAAGACAGCGGACGGTGTAAACTGACGAGTTTGTCTGTTTTTCGTTTGCATAAACGGCACAAAGTTTCTATCTACTTGGAGAAGTAAGGACGAGGTTGGAAAAACGGATGCAAGACGCGAAAGCGCATGTACACCCTTGTTCATAAATACGAGGGCGGATCGAATATAAACGAGACTTTATTTTGAAAATACTTTTATTCGGTGTAATAAAATATCCAAGCACGTATCGCTTTTCAACATAATCTCCTGCTTTGGAAATGCATTTTTTTGCGTTGCGCAACTGAAACGTGGACTTGTTGCTCTGACATTGTGAATGTTACTGTCAAACTTGTCTGAACTCAACGATGCCATGCTCTCCACACTCCTGAAATCCTAAACAATACACTGTAGAAGGAGTCACCCGGTCCCTTTAAGTTTACGCGATCAGAAACAAAAGTCTCGTTTATATTTGATCGACCCTCGTATCTGGATACTGGACACCTTTTCGAACGAAACTTTCAAACTGATTCGTTTCAAAAATGAAGCATCGTATGAAAAAAATTTGATTCTACATTTTCGATTCAATATTTTACGTAGAATCACCCCCTACACGGTTGCACCACCGGTTACGGGACACCGTGTACAATTGAACGACGATTAGAAGCTCACCATTCGGAGCCTGCCTGCACAGCCTGGCGAACATCTTCTAATTAGTCGACGACCGTCTACCTGCAAACGACAAATACGCCGAAATTAGAGTTGCACTTATTAATTAATCCTCGATCGAAAACGACTAATTAGAACGTCGCGATAGAGCAACAAGTTGGTGTTATAAATTACGATTACTCGGTTGCCGGTTAATTAGGCCCTGGATATCAAAATTCCCAACGACCGACGAGTGATTGAACATCCCCGAAGCGTAACCCATCACGCCCGAGGCGTAACGCGCCGAGTGTCAGATGGGATATTTCCTTAACGCTAATGGCTACCAGTCGTCCGCTAATAATTACGAGCTTTCCTTGACTAATAGGTAACGACAGGCGATCTTCCTACCGGGGCAACGCGAGTATCGGCCCGCAGCCATCAACCTGGTGGATTTTACGCCACCCTCGGAGGCTTGTCAACGACCGTCGGTTCTAAATTGCTCCGCGAACAACGTGAAATCATAATCTTAAATTGTAAATGATTTCGCAATTTACGACCCTTTCGTAGCACGGCGAGAAACGCGCGGAAAACAGATCCCGTTTGGATCGTAAATAGAAGATACGAACGGTAAACTAGCGTAACGGATCGATAGTACCAACTCTGCATCATCTGGATTCCGCGTCATTGATTCCAGTTTTATACTCCGAAATGCTGGCTTTTGAGTCTTCCACCGCCCTATTAGTGTAAAATGCAAATTTCTGCGAAAGGGACGCTCGAAGACTAAATTACAGACATTTCGTTTCTAGATTGTTGGTTTATTAGACCTTCGATACTCGTATTGCTAGTTTATCGTGCTGAATTGCGTGTTGAAATTGCAAATCATATATGAATGCATCTGAGATCGTGTCAAATGGAAGTTTGAATGGAAGTTTGTAATATACAAAGTAAATTAGATTCATTGATTAATATTCTCAACCAAAATTAATAACTGAAATTCCGATTTATGAAGATATATTAGGATAAATATCGATCTGTACTCAATCTTCGTATTATATTCGGTATATTCACCATGAATATTCAAATCTTATAGAGATGCCAAATAAAAACACTTACTACATCTCTTAAAGGTTCGACAACAGAAACTGAATCTCGTATATCAATGTCCTATTTACCACGCCATACTGTCTAAGACAAGAAAGTTAGGTATGTAAGGGTCCACCCATCATATTTACCCGATGGAGCGTTGACGGTAAATAACAATGAGCCATAAAAGATTTCGAAGATAAAGTTCGATCGCTGCATCGTTACCAGCGTGTACCGTGGCTAGTACCTACGTCTCACCACGAACATTCTAAATCACTCACTGACTGAATCATTGCCTGTCCATTGCGCCACAACCTCTGTAACGCCGAGTTATATCGCGTGTTAGAAAAGTAAAAATCATCCGTAAAGCTATCCACGCTGGGCAGACTCCTATGCGATACGAATGGGTTACAAGGATTAGTCCAGCCTTTCCCGTTTCGTACGTTCGATAAATTTTCATCGACCTCGTCATCTGAAAGTCCGATGGAACGAGCCCGTCGGGACGTATCCGTCAACCTCAAAGAAGTCGTCTAGACCTCTCTAGACGAGAGCACGACTCGTTCGGCGGGTGCACAGTTTGCTATTTCGCGGGTTCAGCTTTATTCGAAAAGTTCGGTTCCCACGACAGGAGAATTATTATTATTTTTGTACAGGTGCTTAGTCGTTCTTTTTATTTTATTATATTTGCTCGCGGTCGGTATGCTTCGTTAGAAAAATATTACGATAACGCAACAAAATCGTCTGTTTAAAAACTTCCCTGTAATAATTTGATCAACGACCATACGGTGCGCAACGGTAGGTAGAAAAAGTCAGGTAATCACGTGTCAGTGGACACTACGGGATTACCATTTACAATGACTATTACCATACGACAAGGTACGGGATAGAGCGAGAGGGGGATGAGAAAGTCGTCGGGACTCTACATAATTGCGCAACGCATTGGATACGCGCATGTACGGACGAATGGAAAACACAGGCTGCGCTGTGTACCATTTGTTACCGTGCTGTTGCGCATAAATGCGCAAAAATGATTTACATCGCTCCCGATAATCGTGGGTAATGGTCCTTCTACGAGGGAGCTGCGACAGAGAGTAGGTTTGCCTCTTTTCAATCTTCTTCGATGATTATTTTATTCTTCTTCGAAATTGGGAATTGTTACTCCTTTTTATTTTTGTGTAGCTTGAACTAATATTCTACTGCATAAATGCGATGTCAATGTATCGTCATTCCTTCTTAAGTCTTTATTTTTAGTGTCATAGTCTGCACGGAACCTAAACAGAGCCTATCATTTACTGAAAGAAGAAAACCAAATAAATCTAAGCAAGCATAGAAAAATGAATATTGTTACTCAATCTCTCCAGAAACAAAAAAAAAGAAAAAAGAAATCTACAACCTGGTACTTCTACCCCTAGCCTCCTCTACCTCGGTCTAGAAAAAGGCGTACAGGTAAGGCAATTATCGTTTCGCTCGTAGATTCTTGTCAATTTCTTGCCCAACGAGGATAAAATACTGCGCTTAATTAAGCGCCGTGCACAAGAATTCGCAGGAATCCCCGCAACAGGGAATTCTTAAGAATTCCGGATTCCCTTATTTTTTTGCCACCGTTAGCAAAGGTAAAAAGAAGCAAAACCGACTATCTATTCGTAACTCCCCCGTGGTTATTTATTTTTCGGCGTTCGAAAAGGAACTTGACGCCCGCGTAATTCGAAACAAGGTCCACGAAGGGATGCATCGGTATTCGTCCCACGCGCACGAAGAGCCTTTTCGGAGTCTACTGAGCCAAGCCGTGTTTTGTTCAGCATAATTACCTCGGATACAGCCATTAATTAGTATCGCTAATTATGTGGAACAGCGGCAGCGAATACGGCAGCGGTTCGAGAACTCGAGCCCCGGCTCGGTTTATCCTATTTGTCGCGCATAAATAACAGATTAATGCCGCGATACGGTAGCTTATGCAAATGCGGGTTCAAAGTTTATAGCATCTAATTAACCATATTACCTGCGGCTCGAACTTAATAAGCTCGCGCGCGACCGGTTCCCGCGTATTAATCGACCGCGGAAACGCCGAAAACGTTGGGCGAAATTCGGTAGGGCACGCGGTGGGGAACGATTTTCTTTATTCGCTGCCGGGCCCACGTCAATTACGCCTTTTCTTAGCCACGCGGTAATAATGTATCGTAACGTATTACCAGCGCTACGGTCAAGGTGTAATAAATTATTCAGCACGCTCGAGCAATAAGCACGTTGGTCGTTTCGCCATTCATCGACTCCCTATCGAACCGACGCGACGCGCGAGCCCTATAGGCCGATCGACATCGACTCTATCTACTTGCCATCGTTGCGGCACATTACGCCACTTACGGGGCTCGGACGTTCGTCGAGGAGGACGAGGAAATTGCTATTTTTACAGTTGTTTATGTGTATTGGAAAATTATGAATGATATTTAATTATACGCGTGGTATAATATGGCGTTTTCCACCAAATGTTTCTCGTTCCTTACGAATGTTCCTATCGATAGTTCGACGAGGTGTTCCCGCGTAAGTAAATCCGCGATCAGAGGAACCTCGATGTCCCGATCGAGGTTCGACCAGCAAAAAAGGACGGAATTTGGACGTAGAGACACCGGAGACGTAATCCGACGCCTTGATGGATGGCTCGATCGCTATGCCGGAAGTGGGCAGGAAAAAACTGGCATTTAGAGGCGAGCAGGGCACCCTGCCAAGTCCGCGTGTCCACCGTGGATGGGAGGGCTGAAAGCAGGTTAGGCCAACACACCAACCGGCTGTTTGACATAACCAGTTCGGAGCTGCGGGCAAGGACGCCACGCCGCCTCTTTCCCGTTCTCCAGTGCGCTCTCCTTTTCTCCGCTCTCTCTCTCTCCTGGGACACAATCGCCGATTCCTGACCACCGCAATGCATCACGATCGATCGCTGCCACTCAGAAATCGACCGAGGGGCCCTCGTGTGAACCAGCAGAGATTGCGTCACTCCGAAAGCATGGACAGAGGGAGTATTAAATTAATATCTACAGTGGGTGTAGAATGTATTCGTACACCGATCAAATTTCCCAACAAACTTTTGTGTGAAATCGTAGTTTCTTAACTTCCTTTTTTGTAATCAATGATATTTTACATATTCTCGGAAGTCTCTAAGATAGATATAGCTCCAAACAACATTTACTAGTTAATATAATTTGTGAAATTAACAAAAAAAAGCGAAAAGTGGGTAAAAGTATAGAAGCAATAAGTATTTGTACGATTCTTATGACGAACCATTTACAGCAGAGTTTGTAACGTAAACACATTAGTTTATTGGTCCGTGCGAATTAGAAAACATCAAATTTCCAGGAAAGTACTTTTAAACAGTTGTGCGAATACTTATTACTTCGATATTTCTATCGATTAATTGTTTTCATCTTGTTAATTTCGCAACTTACATAAATAGCTATTTTTTTGTAATCTATCTACTCTAGAGATTTCCTAGAACATGTAGATTGCCATTGTTTATAAAAAATAAGTTAATAAATTATAATTTTACACAGTTTTTTGGAAATTGATCGGTGTACGAATACTTTCTACACCCACTGTAGATTAAGAACGAATCACTGCAACCTAGGTCTCTAGTCAAGAAGAATATAGGAGATTAGTCCAGGAGATTAGGATAGTTAACATTTGTCCTCTGTAAAAACGAATCCATATACTGCGATACGATTTTCGATACAAGACTAGATTTTTTCGAAAATCGATTCTGGAAAGTCTTGGAGCCGACGTGCCGTTAAGTGCGCGTGTAACGTGTGTCCGTCAATTTCTCGTTGGTTCTCCTTGTGTTTAAGTTTGTAAATAGCGATGATGGTATGGTATTATCTGTTTTTCATCGATCCCTATTTTCTAATAGTTGAAAACAGATAATACCATACCATCATCGGTATTTACAAGCACCGACGCGAGTAAAAACGGGGCCAAATAGACCAAGTTCTCGATCGCGTGCCCCGCTAATTTTCGAACTCGATTCTCTCGGAACCCAAGCCTGCCAGGAGAAAATCTCGTTCCACCTTTTCGATTTACATTCATACGAGGGATCTTGCTCCCTTTCGATTCTCGACACCCGTCTTTACAAATAACGAGGGTCTTCGATTTTCCGCTAGCGACTCGAAACGAGACGGAGACGCGTATTTTTGCGAACGTCGATCACCGTCAATTATTCCGAACGAAATTAAAATAAAGTTAATAAGATAGCCTGGAAACCTTTTACAGACGAGCCTTTTTGCCGGCTGTCAGATCTACCTGAGCGATCGCCCTGCTGGGCCGTTGGTTCGCGAGCGGAAAGGAAAACGCATCGTGCCGGGGTACCGCGTTTTTCCTCGCGCGTGTATACGACTCGGGGATGGCATGCCTCGATCGTTAAACCGTGATGGAGGTAACGTCCACGAAAAACTGGATCCGTGGAGTAACAGGGTCCCTGCGGTTGATTGTTGTTCGCGAGGCGAGTCGAACGTTCAATGAGAAAACAACCGTTTACGAGACGCGCGTGTAAGTTCTACGTCGGCCGACTTTTTGCGACGAAATCGCTCCGACGAACTTTCCCGAGCCTCGCTGGAAAAATTCTCCTCGGCTCGAACCTCTGAAACACCTCGACGCGTTCTTCGATCCTTTCGAGTAAGAAAGGAAATATATCTTCGGGATATATTGGGCTTTCTGTTCGGTAAATTTCAGTTGCTTTCATTCTTCGTTCAACCTTCTATACTTGTACTATTTTCAGAGAATCGCTTCTTCTTCTAAGTGCTCCCATTTGCATACGCGCAATCACCGTTCCGCAAAACAGATTAACAACGATAATTAAATTATACCGATCTACCGATCAATATTTTCAGCCGCGACACGCGTGCACACGAAATGCCTGCCGTAAACCTGTTATCTGCATTTAAAGAGCTTCCGTGTTTCAAATACTAACGGCAATCCCATTGTCAAATAAACAGCGTTTGAAGCCAATACGGGTCTAACATTCCCGATAAGGTTCGCGTATTTTCTTACGATTGGTCTGCCAATCTGAGCTTTACGGAAATTCACGTTTCTACAAACGTAGATAACGAAATGAAATTTAAACGAGAGTATCTTTTATCCTTTAGACAGTGGCACGCGTATTTTATTATTCGCGTCTCGTATCTTTTTGAATTTCCGCGTACCCTCGTACATTTTCCCATATTTTCCCATGATGCATGAATTATCATCGGTGTACTTGTGACTCTAACGTCTACAAAGCCGACCGTGTCGCGCGAAATACGTCATCAAACTGTAGGAATTTGTTTTTAACGCGATCGATCGACAGCAATGCCACGATGGATCTACGAAACGCAGCGTCGAATCGAGTGGAACAATAAGCACGTGGATCGAGCAGGGCCTGCTCGGGCGTGGAATAATGGCAGTCGTAATGCGGTCGAGCGATATCGTTTCTGATTGTTTCGCGTTAAATCGTCCTCCTCCCCAGGCAGCGGTTGCAACAGGGCCCGATCGCGTGTCTACCTTTTGCTCTTGGTATCTTCGCCGCAGCATCTCGAATGCGTCAGTCATGCATCTCGGCGCCTCGTGCCCGTTCGACACGGGCTGGAAACAATTTTAACGCGAATAAATCGTTTTAATTAAGCTACATCGAGGCCGATGTATCGAACGTAATGGAGTTTTTGCGAGTTTCGCGGCAAAGGAGGATCGTAGCCTTTACACGGCGCGCCGAGCGTTAATCGATTACTCGACGAATCCTGGAAAATATGCTCGATCGAAGATTATTGGTAAAGGATGTGTCAAGGTTAACAGCTTTTTACTAATGCCGGCTTGCGTTTATTATTACAAGGAGCATCACGCGCGCCTTTAAGGCCTATTCTGAGAACGCGTCGGGGATAGTCAGTCGGGATCGGGAACCGGAGAACGAAGCGACCTCCAAGTCGAAGGTCATCCAGACCATTCGCCTCGAACGAACGATCATGTCTGCTTATGAGATGATTTCGTATGTCTCGATGACCTTGAGTGACCTTGGGTAAACGGTTCAACTCGCGTTAGAAAAGAGGCGAACTCGCTCGAGTCGAGCGAGGGCCTCGGATGATTTCATTTATCAACGTCCCTCTCTGAAGCGATCTCCTCGTACTCCACCAACCAGGCCAACGAAATTTTATTCCGAGTATTTTTATAACACCTTGATCTAAAGAATATGCGAGAATTGGAAGTTTCAAAGGTAACCCCTATAATTTGATCACATAGTTACAAGTGGACTACTGTAACTAGAGAAAAGTGGGGTCTCGATAGGAACAAGTGAAGTAAGATAAGAATGGGTAATCGATGTAAAATGAAATCAGAAACGTTCCCAATTGACCCCGGTGGTCCCTACATCGTCTAGCCAATTTGAAAACATCGAGGAAACATACGTGGAAGATTGAAGAGTGGATAAATTTCAGCAAGAGACAGGTTCGATTGTTCACCGCGGGACAAGGCCAGGAGGCGACTATAATAAGGCGGGGAAGGATTTATTACGAGACATTAAAACTGTTCTTCCAACGGTATACCCCAAAACGAGAACTGGCCAGGGGTAGTCGAAATGTCTCGCGACGTTCTTGATGGCGCGAGATTGAAATCTAAATACCCCCGAGAGAGAGAGAGAGAGAGAGAGAGAGAGAGAGAGAGAGAGAGAGAGCAACGGGACGTGAAATCAACGATCCGAAACGCAGAGGCCCCGTCAGGTCTCGTCAAGATGAAACGTTTCGTTGACCTTCGAACGGTGGAATGCATGGTGCCACGAAGAAGGGAACAAAATGCGTCGCGTGACAAGAAGAAATGCGACACTGGCCGTGGCCGTGTAACTAAATCGTTTTAATTGAGTAATATTCGCTAAGCTAACGGGTCGCCGTTCAATTGAATTGGCGCACCGTGGAAAAATTCGAATCGCGCCCGAGGGAACGTGCGCGCGTTACTTCCGCATTGGTAATGATATTTAATAGGTTGACGTTATAATTTATTGGGCAACGTCATCTTCGTTCATTATGCCACGGTACTTACGACCGAACCACGTATAAGTCAATGGCAGAATTTATTGCGTCGTTAAGGTAATGCATGCGATACACAGCGTTGTAGATAACATAATCATTTCATGCGTAGACCACGTTTTATCGAGCGATGCGCGCCCGTGGCCTGGTGCTTAGGGTTCCCGTATCGTCGGGACCTATTCGACGATCGCTTGCGAAAGAGGATCACGCCGAAAACTGGAAAAGAGTGGAAGCTTGTGGTTCATTTTTATTTTTAAGCATCTCGAGTCACTTGGATCTCCCTCAACAAAGAAGAGATAAATTGCTCAATTACCATTTCCAATGCTCTCTGAATATTCTTTTGCGAAGTCTACTGGATCCAGAAAAGTTGGATCGAAAAATACAACAATAAAAATGTAGCAAACCCCCGGACATGTCCGTGTTCAAACATTGAAATTGTTAACCATTCTAGAAATACTACAATAAGTACACTGACCATCTTCATGCATTCGTGACAAATGAGGAAACGTACGAAACTGTACATAAAATATCAACGATGATATGCACATTGCATATTCGTTTAAATTTCTCTTTCTGTAGTAATAGAATAAAAATACAACGTCGAAGCAACCGATGTCCATGGTGTTACTAGTTGGCTTAGTTGGCCAATGAGAAGCTCGCGAGGAATTTTCGAAACGAGCAACGAGATTCTATCGGTCCCGAATCACTGGCAACACGTAGCCTTCGGGATGGTCCCCTGAACCTTGTCCGAAGGGAATCGTTCACCTATCAGAAAACGATACCTCGGTACACGCAGGATCGTGGCAGCGAGCATGTTACACGACGGAGAAGAGGCGCAACAGCTGACCACCCTCCGTGTTCGGATGGTAAACGGATACGGGCATGTCTGGACACCGGATATCGCGGTTCGTTAGCCGCTCGTCTCATGGGCCGGAAATCATTCTTTGCTCCCGAGGTAAACGCGCTTCGCGAACTTTCTGCCGGCCGACACCGTTAATGATCCACGAAGCGACTTAGAAGGCCATCCCCTGGCTATTCCTCTTCGCATCGAGCATCCTCCAGGGACAGAATCCCCTTATTGATGCGCGCATCAACGAAAAACTAGCTCGGGGTTAACTAGTCCATTTCCTGCCCGCTTGTGGGATCTCGACGGAGAATTAACGTGGGTTTCGTTGATGACGGAAATTCCGTTTGTTTTTAGAGACGGCACGCAACCAGGTTACACCTTAACAAGGTTTCGAGGATTTAAATTCTCGAGGACTTAAATATTCGTATTCCGAGAGCTACAAAGTCGAAGTTTAAGTTATTATTTTAGCATAGAGGTATCGAATGAATTCTTCCCACTTGCCAAAGGAGCCTCGGGTTCCCCGAAAAAATTGGTTAGAATCTTTTCTGCTTTTTGTAAACGCGTTCGTTACAAAGTATACTATTGAATTTCGAAAATATCACTCGATTCCTATGGAGACCTTCGAACTTTTGCTTTCTTTGTTCTCAGTGTGCACAAGTGCCAACCCTCGACTCCCTTTCATCAAGAACCCCTTTACAATCACCTTGAAGCGGTCACTAAGTTCACGTTCAAGGTAGAAGCCAGCAAAATGAAACGAGCACCGAGGAGAACGCAAATCCAGGCGGAATCCAGCAAAGTATTCAGCCCCGACTACCCGTGGAACATAATAAGGAATCGTTTCGAACACTGGCGCCGCCTTAATTGAATTAAGAAGAGAAACCGACGTTTTCAGCCTGGAACGAGGCGTTATTTCCTATGGCGGACGAGAAAATCGAAAAGGGACGAGTTTTGGGGGACGTTGAGGAGCGCACGTGTGTCCAGGAGCGTTAATTAAGCCCGATAGCCCGATGGCTATCTCTACTGCGATATTAGATGTCCTAATTAAGGAGCCGAGTGCGATATGCGAGACTTCGAGGGACTTTTTCCCTTGCGAGCCGAATGAAAAGGAGCAGAAAAAGGTGTCGGCGGACTGTCGCGCTAAAATCTAGACGGTCGGCAGGCGGTCGTAAATCTTGCGGTCGACGCCTTTCCGGAGGGAAACGACGCTGGGCCAATTTACGATCGACCGAAGGAAACGTGGGAAGAGCGGAGGTGTTCGACACGGCGGCGAAGAGGAAACGTCCCCGAGTACCAGCGGAACTCGCGGCAGGTCCTGGGGATATTACATTAATGGGTAACGATACAAGAAGCTGAAATTTGTACGAGACTTGTATTGCTTCGAGTTAGAAATTTTCCGAGACATTTTATAGCTTGTTTACCTTGGGCCGTACCTTGTCCGTTGGGAGTCCTACTATTTTGGGAGTACTATTTGGCAGTATTTGTTTATTACTAGAGGTTCCATTGTATGACGCAAGTAGGTTAAAAAGATGGCTTTTTGAGGGATGATATAATAGGAGTGCGTTGACTTTTAGTGCTAAACCCTAGAACCTCTCAAGTCCGAGGAACACTGAGCCTTTTCACTATATAACTAGAGGATAATTATAATAGCTCTCGCATCGCTACGCAATTCATCAAGAAATTCCCTTTCAACTCTATTCTTTCTAACGGAATCCCCTCTCAGCTTTAATCTGTCTGAAGAAATCTCCTTTCAACTTTAATCGTCTTTCAGCTTTAATGTGTTTAAAGGAATCGTCTTTCAGCTTTAATGTGTTTAAAGGAATCTCCTCTCAGCTTTAATCTGTCTGAAGAAATTCCCTTTCCACTTTAACCTGCTTAAAGAAATCGTCTTTCAACTTTAATGTGTCTAAAGGAATCCTCCCTCAGCTTTAATCAGTCTGAAAGAATCCTCTTTACACTTCAACCTGCTTAAAGGAATCCCCTCTGCACTTTAACCTGCCTAAAGAAATATCCTATGAACTTAAATCTGTTTAAAGGAATATCTTATCAACTTAAATCTGTTTAAAGGAACACCCCTTTCGACTCTACTCCCTCTCAGCTTGCTTTCTCTCAGGTTATTTCTTCCACGCGTCTAACACAAGCTCCAACCCGAAGACCACAGAGAACAGCCGACTACGCGTACTTAGAACTGTCAATCGTGTCGGATCGCTCGATAGTCGTCGTCGTTCGCGTGCTTGTTAGTCGCGGGCTCGGTTGACCGTTTTCGATCTGCTGCACGTCACCGAGTGTCGCGAAAGGTGCGAAGACACATCCTCGAAAAAGATCCTTAGTCCTGATCGGCCCACGGCTGCTTCTCCCGTGCGAACCCGCAGGACTCGCTCCTTTGATTGCCAACCGCCATCTGGGCAAACCGATTCTCGATAGACGCGGCAGCTACACGAAGGGATCCCCAATCAACCCTCGATAAGAAGTACACTTTTTAAATGATAACCAAAAATGTCTATTTTCCAACTAAAAGAAAATGTGCCCCCTAAAGGCTTGGGAGCGCCATGGACGATCATGTCCCATCGTTCGTCGGTGGTTTCGATTCGCGATCGCGCTTGAGAGATGGCATTACTGACACGGTCGTAAAAGCGTCCATAACCCGGTGATCATGCACCGTTCACGAGGTAATAATAGAACGCGGCGTCTACAATGCCGTGGACGCCTGGAATTGGTCTTTCAGGCCTCGTCAATAGAACCGTAGCGTCGATCGATACCGCTTCTACCTTATCGCACGTCTCTACTGCTACCCAAGAATTCCACGCAGTTACGCGTTTAGGGATCAGATGGTTAGACTCATATTGGTGTTTTCTTTGGCGTCAGAGTTTATATATTCCTCGAGGACCAGCTTGAATCTGCATAGTATCCTAGTACTCGTCTTCAGATCCCTGGATGGACGCTAGTTCTAGCTTTAATCTGCAGGTCTGAATCTTTTGAATTGGACACGCAGCACCTAAGCGTTCTAGCTTTCTTAAAGCGGTGTACGACTTCGATATCTGGCCAAACACGAGCTCTCGTATCGCGTGAGAAGTTTCGGGCGAATCTAGTAAACCACGGCGTCTACAGCGTCGTGGACGTCTGGAATTGGTCTACGTTTCCTCGTCAACGGACAGCGTCGATCGATGAGGTACCTATCGCCGGTGCTCGCCTGTACAGCTACCCAGGAATTCCATGCAGTTCAATTCACGTTACGCATTAGGTGGATAGATCGTGCTCGTCGACTTTCCTCGGTGATAGAGGTCGCGCGCTCATCGAGGCTCGCGGCGGAAAGGTGTCCCGGCGGCGTCGTTTAATTGTGACTTCGTAATGATCGTGCGCCAATAGGTAAGGAAGAAACAAACACACCGGTCGATGGTCCTCGATAAATCACCATTAGCCGCTTAAAAGCACCCAGAGCACCTGATCGAACGAGGGGTCACCGTTCACTCCCGCGTTCGTAGTCCTAGACTGGCAGCCACTTAACTACGACTAGAACGATCTGTAATTCCCTTGGGAGCCATTGAGATATTTCTAATCAAACACGAATAACCGACCGACCCGGGAACGGAGACATCGTTATCGCCGGCGCAGCGTCGCCGCGCTCACAACGCCGATGCGCCTTCATTAATAACCACCTAACGGCGCAACGTCGACGCATTTTTCTCCCATCGGAATCATGACGGATTACTCGCTCCGCGGTCCTAACCTTAGGCATTCGCTGTGCAACGAAACATCGCGTCGAGTGCCAGAGCTTAAGGGATCGAAGGAGGAAATACAAAGATTCTTTTCTCGAACGTTTTCTCACGAGTGTATTTTAAATTGTTCGAGTTGAAATTTTGCATACATCTAAAGAACACTGTCGGCTACGGCGTAAATAAATATATTTTGGATATTTAAAAAATTACATAAACGAACCTACTAAATTTTCAAAATTCATGTCGAATGCGTCAGAAAGAGTACCCTTTAACCACGCAACTGCCCGGGGCAAACACGTGGAAACACAAAGTCGACGAAACGTTTCGACTCGTGACAATCCCTGCAATCGGGGATCGCAGCCTCGAGGTTCGAGGCTTGCTCGATACGTATCGAAGCTCCTCCGGGTTTCCCTTCCGTGCGTTCGGCCACGGTGAAGAGCCGCTGCACTAACTTATACCGCGCTTACGTGGCCCGATTTACGAGCATGCGAACGTATTCACGCGACGCGAAAACGTGGGTAACCTACGTAGGCTCGAGACACGCGTTACTCGGTTTAACGATCGACCTTTATGTTCAACGCGACGCGGTGCCATACGCGCATAAATCGCGACTCGGGGACAGTGTCACAGGTTGCAATCCCCCTTCCTCGTGCTCGCCTCCAAAAATAGAGATGCAGTTTTTGTTCTTTGAATCACTAGAGGAATGTTCGTTCAAAAATATTTGAATAATAAACCACGGAGCGCGATTTTCTTGATGGATGAATTGTTTCGTTTAAAATAAATCAAAATTGAAATTGATATCAATCGGTATTAATCGTGTCGCTACAGAGAGATTCGTTATAACGAGACATGATCAAGTGCACCCGTACTCGGCGAAAATTCAAAGTCGATTTTATCGAAAACAAAGCCACACACGAACAACAAATTTTTATTCTATATTTTCGACTTATTTCTTCATGTAAAATCACCCCCTATCGCTTGTACCATCAGTTACCAAACACCCTGTATAAAATAAGTGAAAAAGTAAATGTATGTACAACTACGGTTAACGTTAAACCTATCATTTAATTTAAATAAGGTTTAAGTACTCATGGGGTGTAAGAAGTAGTAAAAATATTTGAAAAATACCTAAACAGAGTCACAAATATTCCAATAGCAACGTTCGTAAAAAAAATGTTCTAAGATCAGGGGAATCTCGAAGTTCCTCTTCCCAGGAGTGCTTCGAAATAATCGAGCAGCTTAAACAACGCCGGCGTTCCCGACCGTGGTATCGGTATCGTCGAAATTCGAGGTCATCAATTTGTAATTAAGGACAATAGGAAGACGGAGCGAGGGAGATAGCGGGCGCAATTAGAGCCTGAGCGCGATTTATAATGCGGCAGTGAAACGCAACGGCGCGGTCTTGCCGCTCTTTACAGCTCCCATATCTCGAGGCAAAGGACCGATCATATAACACCGGTACTTAGATCCCGTCCACGCGTCGCGAGCCCCCATGAAAACGCGAAGGAATAAAGGCCGCACAATGGCACGGATACGCAACGTCCGCTGGACCATGGCCGAGGCTCGCCGCGTTATTATACCGGCGTGCTGCACGCCCGGCTGAAAAAGCCTCTTGAATGTAATCAGCCGCATTCATCCTGCCACTCACTTCTTGCGAGCTTAGAGGGGGCCTCGGTGAACGCGTTCCGTGTTTACAAGGTGTACTGACCCGCCGCAATATCGCTATTGCGAGATATTCAATGGACACGCACGCGAGGGATTCCGCTTGGCCTTCGTCAAGGGCGTTAATGAGCTTGCAGTGATTACTCCCGCCGGTGGAGACGTTCCCAACTGGAGCTAGGCTTCGGAAACGTTCCGAGGAAAGAGTTTGTTACGAGCCGAGGGCTGAGAGGCTTCTTTCGGCCGAGGATAGTTGTTGTTTTGGACAATTTTTGTTAATGGGGATGTGTGTTCGTGGACGCACCTACGTGTGGCTAACGTAGGGTTGCCACTGGGATTGTTAATTGGCCTCGTAACTTGTATTATGAAATACACCTCAAACGGTAAAGATGTATTGCTGTGGGTCTCCTTAACTAAATAATTCAAGAGATAGGTATTCAGAAAAATAATTAGATTTAATTATATCACGTGTCCGACTCGTACTTTTCATGTATATTCTCGAATTCCTTACCACGTGTCTAATACGTTGTTATAGGCTGTTGAAATAAGCTAAGGAATTCATATGTTTCTGAAAACTTTATATCCGATACATGTATGTATATAATTCCACAGTCTCCTTAAATGCACAAGTTTCTCTACGATAAATGGACAGTAAAGATGATCCGTATTTGGATTTTATTCCAAAATCAGACCTATTCCGTAACTCTGTCAAAAAAGAATCTGATTAAAAAACCCAAGGTGAGTGTCGCCGCGCTTCTCTCGCGAGATAAATTACTCTTGAACGCGATCCAGTAGTGAATTATTAACACCCGATGAGAGCTCCTCGAGGCACCCGTAACTTAGCCAACGTTGCGCATGGAATCGTTAGGGAACATCGATGAAGAGAGATACCGCGGTTGCTCAATGGAGGAACGTATCATTGAAGGAACAGGATAAATTATAATTGCAAATCACTTTCCACAATAATGTTTGACACGCTTAGTGCCGTGGAACAGTCCGACTATTATTCCGATACGTTCCCGTATTATCATCGTCGTTGTACGTACCGAGGAAGGCATCGCCGCGTTCATTATTCACCGCCTAAGTCCGATGGGGAAGCATTGTCGACGGCGTCGATCAGCGTCGCCATCAATCACCGCATCACCGATCGGGAAGATCGTCATTACAGATTAACGCCCCGTTGATGAGCGTACAGGTGAACAGATTGTAACATTGTCCAAGCTGGCCCTTTTTCCCGCGGTAATTGGCTTTTAGTCGCGGCGAAATTTTCAAGCGCCGACCGGCGAGCGTCTTATTAAGCGCCCGTATCGTTAAAAATGAAATGGCCCTCCTCGATATTTCTGCACGGTCATCTCGACATTAGGCGTCGGTCTTTCATTTCCGTCTGCCACGCCGAGGGAACGAATGAGTGTCTTGTCATCGCGCCTAATGGCAACTTTGTCGGGTCGGTGCTCCCCGCGACTATGGCGTTATACCGATTATTTGCGTAACGTTGTAGCCGCGTCATTAATCCTCCCATTCTATCGAACGGGCTGCTACAAAACACGCCGAGGAACATTTTGCTACGTAGAGGGGCATGTTTGAACAACGACGTTGGCGACGAGGTGGCTCGCAACTTCGTGTTCGCGACGAAGGTTAACGTTACGCGTGTTATCGATGAGACGAGATGTTTGTTGAATCCGAATCTCGGAAGTTTGGATAGAGAGACCGTTAGATTAACCCTTTCAGACCTGGCGTCCACGATCGAGAACGTAAAATTTTTAAATTACCGACGCTATTCGTCGCAATTCGGAACTTTCAGGACCTGACGAGGATCTTGGCTTCCTCGATACAAAGTGTTAGAATATTCGAGACAGCATTAGGATACTCGTGCTAGACAAACGCCCGAAGCGGGCCATGTGTTTAGTTTCTGCGCATTCCCCTTCTTAAAGGAGGTTTCAGGACAGAGAACTTTTGTGAACGAAGGGCCTGACGTCAGGGGTGTCCTCACGACTGTGCTTTCTGACGGAGGTCAGAACTGTACCGACTTGCATGGAGGCAGGAGCTTACTGAATATAACGTAGTCGCTAATGATTTGATTTGCGCGCTGAAAGTGCGAGAGCGCGACGACACGGGCTCCTACGTTTTTTGCTCGCGACACTCGTGTGTCTACGGTATGCCAAATACGGTATAGCAGTAACGTTCTGCGAGTAAATAACGATACGAATAAATCACGTGAAACCGTTAAATCTGTTCCTCCTTAACAACCACGCCCAAAAAGAATAAAAGTATCCCGACAATAGCAATCTTTTACACTTGTATTGTCGCTATTTTTGTGCGCCCTATAGATTCCATCCTGAATTCCTTAATCTAGAGACGCGGTAGCGTCTCGACGCCAAGTTCGTGACAAATTTCTGATCTTACAAAAGAAACGTATCGGAAAGTCTGTTACGGGCAAGGACACGCCTTCGCCTTCCGGGTGGCGAATTATTATAGAAAAATTCGCGTGTTGCACGACTTGCACGTACCAATCGATGGCAATAGAGCGTCTAATAACAGGGATTCGAGCCGTGAACTTTCCGCGTTGCTCGGAGGTCTGCAATTACATCCCGGTTGCCCGCGGCAGAAATTATCGTTATCCGGACGAACAAAATAAACATTGAATGATTAGCAAGAAAAAGTGTTTGCCCGTTGGTGGATACCGTTAGGAGACCATAATCCTATTCAGTTTGGAAAACGTATCCCAATCGCGAGAGAACGCCATCGAAGCCGGACGCATCATTACGATGTAGTCTATGTATTGTAGATAGATACAGGCGGAAAAGCTGGGGAACCGTGGTCGGGCTAGTCCAGCTTATCACTGGCCAACGGTACATCGTTATCTCATCAGCCAACGATATTGCAGGAAATCGTTACGATTCTTTCAAACGGACCCGTCCGTGGATCGTCGCGCGTGTACTTAAGGGTTATTATTAAGATAACAGAATGCATATCCTCGATGCAATTAACCCCCAGCCACTATCGGCGGAACGCAATTATCTTCGCTCTCTTCTACAGCCACCCTCGACAGGTTTTTTCCTTAATGTGACGTCGTTTAAAGCGGATACACCCGCGGTTAGGAAAGTCGACGGACACCTTGCGCCGGCTGCTCTAACGGGTGGTAGTTTTCATTCGGATCCTAGTAAAATAAATATTTTACTCTTTTATACGAATAAATTAAATTGCCTGACACAACTCGGTAAAATTTTGTTGCTCCTATACATCTCGGGTCACTTTTCGAGTGTAGATAATCTACGCGTTGCCACTTGGCAGCAAGAAATAAAAGTTCTTGGACGATCGGCAGTTAGTCGAATTCGAACTATGGTCGAGGTATGCAGCATGGAGCCTTTTTAATTCGACAACCCCTCCAGCCCTACACGAGGAACAAGTTCTTCCAGGATAAAGCATCTATTCAAAGCGGCTCCATCACGCACGGAATCAGTCGATGCTCGTCTTGATTTGAAACGAATTTATCACGCGAACCTACGTTTTCTCCTCTTCGCCCCAGGGAAGAAAAGGTCGTTAAATAAATAAATAACCGGACAAAAAATAAGAAGACCCTAGGGGCCGCTAGAGTAAATATTATTATACCTTAACGACGCGAGGGGATTGAGTTAAGAAATTTCTTACGCCATAGGCCACCAGTGCCAGGGGGAAAATGAGTTTTCTAACGTGCAAACGCGCCCTTGATGGCGGTTATTAAGGCCAACGCGTGTCATAATGAACACCGCGTCCGGCGGAGTTAAACGGTACACGGCGAGGTGGATTAGCGTTCGATACGTCAGGGACACCCGGTGACCGTGTCGCGATGCTGTCAACGTCGGCCTCGATTTTTCAGGACGTTAATTCGCTGATGATTATACAGGCTGAACCACTTTGGAATGGCCCACATCGACTTGGCCGCGCAAGGTGAAGCGTATGCATAAAAAGAACGGCTTTTGCGTACGGTACGGCAATCTACGATCGCGTTATTTCCATAAAAATACGCCCGGCGGAAGGGAGAGGGCGACAGGAAACCTAGCGAAGAGAAAACTCGCTACGATGATAATAAACCGGTAGAATCTTCGAGATTACCGCCGGTTGCTCTGTTCGTTTCTCGATCCATCGCGATCTTGTATTCGGTGTACTGGAAGATTCCAGAGCGTCTCGAAAGCTCGTCGATCAAGATTTACATTCGACGTTACGATGGTTGGTGGTGACCGGAGAACACCCAGGTTAATTTGCAAACGAAGCTCCTTTTTTGAACGATCGAGGGGGGTTCATTTGCTCGTGCGATGTACGATTATGTGGGACGTTTAGGCAGAATGTGAGAATTCTTAATTATTGTTGAATACCGTCCTAGGTTAACTAATACCTTTAAGAATTAAAAATTTACGTATTTAATTTATACTAATTACTGTCGGTTACCCTTCAATCTTAAGGAGGAAGGTGTTGGATATCGCTTAGGCTAATCTGTACCTTCTGTACTGTACCATCTATACTGGAATCTTCATTACTTTAGGTTAGTCAGTAGTTTTATCTTCATGGGATAAGTAAATATTTTTAAGTTTCAAACCTAATCATCCGTCCATACACCATACTACGCATCCGACCCTTGTACCCTTATTCACTAACTCCGAATAATACGCCCGACTCCTTAACATTCAACGATTCTCATTGATCCTTCCCCTTATTTCCACCACCTTCTGAATCCTTACGCAGCGATAATTTAGTTTCTAAGTACCGAATTGTAGTAGAAATCGAACATTGAAATAAGTCGGAATCTAACATTATTTTAGTCGATCGAAATCAGGTGGAAGATGCGTTAGAATGTACACCGAGGAAAACAAGGAAGCAAAGCGACTCAAGGATCGTTTTGATGACGACAGGAAGCTAGTCGTCCCTCGTGTAAACGTGTACTTTTCAGTAATTGCTGACACGTTGGAGTCGTTAGTTTTCCATCAGCTGACAGCCACGTGAAGTAGTTGCGCGACACAACCGTTACCGCAGTCATACGTGACGGATATGTCCGACGCGTTTCTATTCTTAGTACCTCGTGACGCGCTTAATACGATCGCCGGATGCCTGATAAACTTTCCAGGAAACGATACCACGGTTCGAAAAAAAAAGAAAGTATTTCCAAAAGAGACGTATACAAGTCTTCATGTTAGCTTCTTCGCGTTTAAGTCCAATGATTCATTTCCCGCGGTTTTTCAGCTCCGATATTCGATACGTCCAAGTGTGATGTTATTCTTGCATAAATCTCTGATTAACGAGCTGAAACGTTCGGATGGGAGATGTCCGACGTCTGGGAGTCACGGTGCTTTCGACGCAGATAAATTGATCGAGCGCGCCACTCGAGCGGAGACGATAAAAACAAAATGCACGAGTCCTAGGAGAAATTCTAACCTCGTGGTTTCGTTACGCGTCGCTTGATGGTTCTTGATATCCTGTGACCACTAAATAAATCCGTGAGATTAAGACTTCGTACGATGACGGATTTCGTGTAACGTTATCAAGATTCCTAGTTTCATGGCGATGCTGTTTGTCTACATTTATACCTCTGTACGGTACTCTCGGTTACGAGGAAAACAATCGAATTTGGATTGGATATAAACGTTACTCGAGGCTATCCAAGATCTAAAAATTGGTCGCTTCGCGCGCGACAACTAACCGCGAACGGTTCGCAATTTCCGCAGCTGGATTCTAGCGGACATGCGGCGGACGTGCGGTTTTCTCGAGGGGTCCACGGGCCCGAATCGACGAGGAGGAAACCGAGTTCGAAGAGTGTGGCGACGGTGAAGATTCTATCGGGCGTTCCACCGTACGCCATACGTGCCTTCAGCGGGACACGTCCTGCGAGAGGGGCTCAGTGGGCATTATATTCTAGAATCGGTGAGCGTTTCGGAGTCAACGCACGGTCGTGTGGCACGTGTGTGCATAATCGTGGGGAATACCTACACTGAGAAGCGTAACTACAGTACCACCAATATTGTTAAACGTTTCAAAACTTTCAGTATGAATAATGAATCTCTTTCAAGTTGCTACCTATGGTATTAATATAAATAAGCGAGTGTTTTAAAATGAAATAAAGTTATTATATTAGAGTACGATTAGAGTATGATACAACATTCATAGAAATTGGAAAACGCAAGTTAATTACAGATTCTGAAGCATTTTTTAGGACTTTGAGTAATTCGATCATCCTGTATCGGTTTCTGCACATTTTCGGATGAAGCAAATTCAATATCGATGGTCCTGACACATTTAATTCATATGAGTTGTTGTATTCCGCTTGATTCGTTACTTTATGATTATTTAACAAGTACAACGTCGAGCGAAATTGAACGAAGTTAACAAAGATATACGCGTGGTATGGGCTATAGATCCTCGTATTGAAACGGTTCGGGACAATTCTCTGATTCAAAGGGAAAAGTAGTGGGCTTTATAGGTTCGGAAAAGATAGAAAATGGAAGGATAGGAATTATCTTAAGTTTAGTGGTCGGGCAAAGGAGAGGTAGCGAGGTCGAGGTCTGGGATGACTAGTCAGGATGAAATCATCAGTTATCGAAGGAAGAAATTTGGAATGTTTGCTGCTGGAATTTGACGGAGGATGAGTAGAAGACAGAGTTATCTTAACTAAAGCTAATGCAAAGATTATGTTGGCATATAACAGTCTACCTCGTATCAACTCAATTGTCAACTCAACAGTCAACTCATACTCGATAGACAAACTTAAAAATATGGATGGTGCTATAGTTATGGTCCGCAGTGTACGTTCGGTAGGAATGTTCTACGCGTGTGCAAATGCCTAAGACAGCATCCGGTCGCCGTGGACAACAATCCCGCTAATTGTCGGTGAGGATTTTCAGCATCGAGCGTCGCATCTCATTAGGACCACCAGCCGGGAGACATTGAGTCGATCAATCCGGGCCCCTGGCCCTCGTCGCGTAACAAAGAACCGGATTCACGCGCCGAAGAAAAGGAGGAGTTCCTCCTCCCTCGCGGTCGGGACCGCATTTGCATGCGAAAAAGCGTCGCTTCTCGGAGGACTGATTCGTTCCTCGACTACGTGGATCGACGATACTGGCGAACGTTTTCAATATTGGACTCGAAACTTCGCGATTCGAACGTAAGTTAATCGAGACTTTCGTTAATAATTGGAAGTTGGAATTGTTGCTATATCGAAGAAGATCACTGAGACAGAAAGTTTCAATTTTTGGTAATAGAATGGTGGTTCTTGTAATTTTATCGTGAGCTTGCTGCCTTCAAACGGTATTATATGATGCTCGATAGCTACGCGAAGACATGTTGGTCTCTCCCCTTCGCGAGAGCCACGGTTACACACGTCGACTTGAATTTCTTTGGTACTTTAGATTTAAATCTCCAAGGCATATCGAAGAGAGGATCTCAATAATCGTAAAAATATTGGCCAAGAAAATACCCAACATCTCTAGATATATACATCAGTCCTGCCATTGCTCGATGTATCAAATTGAAAATCAAATAAAACCAATTCTAGAAAGCTGATTTACAAATGATCACAGAAGGACCCAAAACGTGGTGGATTTAGCCAGCCTAGACGGCGACCAAAGGTGAAGGATCCCGAGAACTAGGATCGCGCGTGACAATGGACCGAGTGCACCGCGATGCGTGGCACTCGAGCTTTCTCGTTTCGAAAAGAACAGAGAAAGAGAGAAGGAGGAAGCGAGTCACGCTCACGTCATCACGAATGCTGCTTGCATTCACGACCCCCGTCACCTCGCCCTTCGTCCACCACGCGTCTAACCACGACGTTGTTGCTTCCAGTCACCTTCCTCCTTTCCTCTGACTGTCCAACTCCACGGCTCGGTTGGTACACATGCCGAACGCGGACCAACCACGAAGAGGAGACACTGTACGCTGCGATCGGGTTTCATTGACGCTGCAAGGGCAATCGTAAGTACTAGAAGTGTTTCTGCGAGGGATCAAAATGAGTCTCGTTAACGTCCATCTTAATCCTACGAAACCAAATGATAGCCACATCGAAACTGGTCGTCAATGGTACGGTTTACTCTTCCGTAGGCTTCGAGTAGATTCGATTGTCGTTTGATGGTGATTGTTAGATCGTTAGATTAGTTCGGTCCTCGCACAACGTGGATGAGTTGTATGGATGGGACTCGCCGGTGGCACTCGAGCTGAGCTAACAGGAAGCTGAGTCGAGGCGAGTTGCAGAAACGTCCGTTCAAGAGGCTCGATTCATTAGAGCTAACACAAATGTTGGAGAAAACGAAATCTTGGTCGAAATAATATTATTCCTTGGCAGTTACGCAACCTGCGTTGATATCACGAAAGGTTATGCTACTTTAATCGTGACGTGAGATGCTTCAGGAATTCCACGCGAAGGATTAACATTCCACCGAATGCGAGAATCGAAGCAAGAACTGAGACGAACTGGTGAAGTCGGTGCTTCACCGGTCGTAATTGTAACAACGAGAACATTCATCCAGATGCAAGAGTTGGAGAAAAATCGAAACAGATTTAAATTTACTCCACGTGCAAATATCACCCAGAATTATAACGTCAACTGCTTCGGTATTAGCGCATCAAGGATGATCGTTGCACCAGGTACGAGAGTCGGTGTAAGAGCAAAATCGAGTCGAAATGACTGCTTTCAGCGAGTACCCGCATACATGTAGAAGTCAATCCGCGCGCGGTAGACCAGTTCTTGCCCCCAGAATAATTGTAACATCAGGTATTCCGGTGTCTGCACCACGCGAGCGTTTCTACCGGTGCAAATATGGAGCTCTAGGAACAAAGACCAGGCACGCGTGAGTCATGCAATGGGTCCTGAAATAAGCGACACGGAAGAAGAGGCGCCAGTCAAGATCTCGCAACCACGGCCAATGGTGGAGGAGCCAGCAACGAAACGAAGCGGATCCCCGCGGATGATTCCTCGTAGGTTACTCAAGCCGCAGCTTCGGTCGATCTCCCTCATTAACATTCGACTCTTTGTCTCTGTCGTTGTCGCGGTCGTCCTACTCCGTAAGGTCGTCCCGGTCATATCCGAGATCCCCGACTTCTCCTTGCTTCCTCCGACGTGTTCTTCTTATTTCCCCAACCGGTCGACTTTTAGTAGCCCTCTGCTCCTCCTCCTCCTCCTCCTCCTCACTGCCGTTTCGTCGTCCCGTTCTCCGTATCTCTCCTCTTCTCTGCGGCTTCGGACCGACTTTTTTCCACGATGGAAGAGAAGAAACGAGGATGGCGCGAGCGGAGAGGTACGAGCATTCCTCGTCAATTTCGATATAACGCGCTCTCCTCGATCCAGGGGCATCCCCGTTCTACTAAGATGACGAAGACGGAGGTCAGAGTGTCGTTAACCCTCGGAAGACCAGAGATTTTCTACTCTTTCCACGCAATGGAGTCCTCTACAGCTTCGGAACACTCCGTTTTCTTCGAGTGGACCTTTTGAGATCGACTAGTTCCCAGAACTAGATCTCGCTTACTCGAGCCAGATGTACAGTATGTTAAGTCCATGAAGCGCTACGTTAGATCTTCGACCGACTTCGTTCCATTGTATTCCATGGATCATCCTCTTCGAGTAGCCCTTTTAAGCTCGACTAGTTCCCAGAATAGTACTACTAACAAACCTAGATCTTGGTTTGCGTGTCGAGTACAGAAAGCAGTAAACTTAGCAGTAACCACGCCATAGAGCCACGGCAGTTAGAAGAGAGGATTCCGTTAAACATTAATTGAATGAAATCAACCAGCTATTAATGGAACGACGAGGTTCCTCGATGGAAAGACATGAACTCTCCCCAGGTCCGGTGTTTACGATTCGATTTTTATGGTTTCATTCAACCGTGGCCGCCGATTCTCCCTCATCGGTTGTTTCACCTTTTCTTTGAAGGTCGATTTACATATATAGTTGCTTTTACCCGCGCGGCAAGATGGCATTCGGGGCTGGGATTCAAAAGGTAGCGTCGAACGGGAGCAAAAAGAGCACCGGCGGGAGGCATCGTGCGGAGTGCGAGCTTTTTAATTTTACGAGGGACGTTTATCTTATGATTATGTTGATAACTTCTCGGTAAGAGCTCGTAACGTAAATTGAACCACCGACAAGAATTTCGTGAGTGACTCAGCCCGTGGGCCGAGGGGAATACGAAGGCGAAACCACGCAAAAAAGACTGCCACCGACTGTAAACGCCCGAAAATCGACGGCATTAAAAACCAATGGGTGGCCAGGGGTGCACTGGCTCCCAAATCCTATCGAAACCAGGAGGACACCTCTAACGAGAGCCACGGCTCGAAGCCACCGACCTACCTATTCGAGTCTCACGGCGAAAACGAAAGAGAAACGCGCATCACGAAATTGTCTTTCTCTCGTCCTACACCGGTCGTCCGCGAGATTCTCCTTCGCTCGTCGCGGCTGTGTATAACTTGATAAACAAGTTTACTTCAAGTAGCCAGTATCTTATATATACAGGGTGAACCACCTAACTTTACCACCTTAAACAGCTCTCGAATTAACAATTATACGTGAAATCTTCTTCGTTACTCTACCTCTTCTACTTTTTATTCCACCATTGAAAATGTAGGGCTGGAGGGGTTTCTGAATTAAAACGACTTTATATCACCTCGACTATCGTTCAAACTCTACTTAACTGCCGATCGTCGAATATCGTCCTTTTTGACCTTTTGCTGCCACGTTAGCCATACATTATACGATATCGCCTCGAAATAAGCAACTCGGTCAGGACCGGAGAGTTGCTTATTTCGAGGGAGGTATGCTATTCGGCTTGACTTTGTTCTCGAGCGAGACGAGGGAGAACCCGTAGAAAAATACAGGGATTCGATGTAGTGACAAACTACACACAACTAACAGTATTGTTTCGGAGAATACACACGCCAAAGAAAGAGAAAACGTTACACATGTTTTGTGCTCTTTCCACTAATCTGTTCGGCTTCTCGCTTTAACGGACCTCTCGCTTCTTTTCGGATCTCTAGGTCGGCGGGTGACTTGAAACAAAAAGGTGGGCATAGCGAGTTGCTTATTTCGCGACGATACTGTATACATTTCTGTGCTACGTCGCATTTCGTATCGATTCCCTACAGAAAGAAAATTGAATTCCACGACTAGAGGTATCGAAAGCGAATATTTATAATCCTCCGATATATTAAGACGCGACAGAGCGCATCTGGTGTATGGTTAACATTTGCCGAGGCATTAATGAACCAAGTTTTAATGTTGCAAACACTTCAACGAATGATAGATTAGGTTGGAGTATGATTAACGACACGGACAAGTTAATAACAAGTGCTCGACGCGTTGATCATTGATCATTTTCAGTAATAAAATGTACGACGCGAAGGATGTTTCCACTTAGAATGCGTTGTTGCGCGCAACACGCTCGCGATGCACTCTGACGTCTGCTTTCGCTAGGTTTATGAATCCCGTTGCCCTTATTACGATAAGCAGTTGTAATCTCTGCTCGATACCAACGGATTAGAAGACTGTACAAGCTATCAAGCGTTCTGAACGTGGTATCTGGGTAAGTGTTACCTAAGAGCCACGGGTGCTTTGATACCTTCTTAGCTCAGATTCGAGTATCTTTCAAATGGTGGAATGTGCTTGGCCTCCTTTTCGAAAAATCGAAGATAACGTTGATGTCTCTATAAGAAAGCAAGGTAAAGCTGATTTGGAATCGTCGTTAGAGCAATTTATATACAGTGGTCGATATCAGAGCTAATCGAGGTATAGTTGTATGTTTCACCTTATATACGTATGTACGGAGGTTTACACTGGGTGTCTCGAGGGGACTGAATACTAATTGCGAAACAAAGCGTCTAAACCGTCTCGCCCATTGCGATCGTGCTGATCTTCTCCCGGTGAAACGAACGCCACTCTGTTCGAGCATAATTTAAACTCTTCCACAGAGCTCGAATACTCGCGTTCCTCCGCGCTGGGTTCGCTCACCGAGCTTTCAGTAGCCGACTATTTACGGCGTATAAATTCAGCGATTGCCATGTATTATAATAGCTACTATTAATCCTAGAGAAAAGAAAAAGGAATTGTTCACTCGCTTTTCTGTGTTCCTGGTCTTCCGGGGGAGATCAAGGTGAACTGTTTGTTGGATCACCCGGTACATTTTCTGACGTACCTCTCAATGGGCGCTCGTCCCAGAATTTTGGCCATAAAAACGAACTCTAAGTTTAACTCTATTCCGCAAAGAAAATTCCAGCATCTATTCATAGTGTTCTATAGCCAGAGTTCCAGCGATCACGTCTTTCCATGAAACGGTAGTCGCAAGGATCCGCATAATAAAATCCTCCATTGTACAAGAGAATGCCAGCTGCTGTGCTCTCGACTCTTATTCTGTTTTTCACGCTGTTATCCAGCCGAAAATTCCAATCACGTCTTCCACGGAAACGTTCGTTGCAAGGATTACTGTTACAAGAGCTCGAGAAACTGTTAGGTTTGTAGCAGACATTCCTCGACGTCGTTACCGAGCCATCCGCAGCTGTTTGATAATTAATCCTCGTTTATCTAATTCATGGATTCCCTCACCTGGACCCAAGCGTAAGTTCTACGATAAAGCTCGTCCGATCGAATAAACTCGAGCTCAAGCCCGGTAGTGGTGGCACTCCTGGTTCTGTGGCCAAACACGACAGGAAGGTGAGGGGCCCGAGCAAGAGAATAATGCCGAGTATGCAGGCACGAGGTAAGGTAGATGAGATAGCAGGACGTATAGCCTGGACGTGCGGACTGCTCGACTCGCCCAAGTAGTCCTATATCGAGAATTAGGCTCCTTTCAAACTCGCGCTCCCGTGCCTCCACCATCCTTCTAATGTCCCAGTCACGAAACCTTCGGCTTTTGCTACTTTGTCTTAGTCCCAGGGCTCCTTTCTCCGCGACTTCCTCTGGGAACTCGTGGTTGGATTGGCGCCTGTAGAAATTCTCGACCGAACGACAGAAGATATGATTGCTATTGCTCAAAAACAGGCTGGAGACATTGTTAATAAACGAAGTAGACATTGGGGGATCCAGATGTCGAGATTCTGGAAACTGCAAGTACTCTAAACCATTGTTTCCCACTTTCAGACCTGTACACTTCTCCATAGTTCTTCCTCCGTTCCGTCTGTTCATGACGACACTTCCGCGCGCGGTGTTATCGAAGCCACTACACGGCCAGCGGGGTCCTCGTTCGTCGGTTTTTACACACGGGGAACGGCTGGTCCTGCGACCAGTAAATAACGCGACGGTCGCGGGAATTAAGTAGCGAGATAGCGCGACGTTTCCCTCGCCAGGAAATACTATCTAGATAGGAGTAGAATCGAAGCGGAGAGCCGGAGTAATTTCGCTAATGTCTTGGTCACGACTCCGCTTCTGAATCCTTAAAACGGGTTTCCAATCTGATCCCCTTGGATCCTGCTACGCCGTCCCAGATTCGCCGCTAAGCCGTACGAAACGCTATTGCGCTTAACAACGTCTTACTCGGTCGCGATGAAAAACCAGATATGATCTTGTCGCGTACCGCGGAGTTCGTACGAAAGAAGAGGGGAGACAGACCCGTGAACTCTGAACTACTCGGCCTGAAATCCTCCCGTGGGGCCGTTCGACACGGTGAAAGTTCGTGGCCCGTATCGCGAGATCAGCGAACACCGGTAATACCTCACCCATAAATCCTGTTTCAGCTGATGACTTACTGCCTTTATCTGGCAACCATCCGCCCACGCCGGCAACCGAGTTTTAAACAATATCTCACTTCGAGCACCTTGTACGACTAGCCTGCGTAAATGTCCGGTTGTAAGTACACGCGACGGGGGAATTTAAGGGTATGTAAAGCGACGGTGGCCGCTTCTTAAAAATGCTCCGTTCCACCGACCACCGCTTCCTTCCACGAATCTTTCGCTTCGAGGAGTGCGACTGCAGAAAATGACTGAATGTACAAAGTCTGAATAAATGGGACTCTTAATCTACAGGGACTTTTTTCGATCTGATATAACTACTCTATGAAACTTGTGAATCTATTTTAAATTGTACTCGTTTTTACCTCAACGTGGGGGTTCCTGCAGAGGGGAGCCTAGGATGTTCTATGCTCCATTTTTATATTCCTAGAAACCTTTCTTCCTCCGTTTACTCCAAATAATACCTTTTCCTCGATGAAGAAACTACCTGTTCCCACCATTTTTGGAGAACCATCAAATACCTGCCGTCTAAAATGTCCCACAAGATAGCATATGCCACTCGTATTCCATCTGCACCTCCGCCAGCGTTTCCTCGATTCTAATGCACGCGACTATACAGCCTCGTCGTTTCTTTCGATCGTCAATCGCGAGCGAAAAGATTGCGCCACTCGGACGGTCGCACGAAGAGATTTATGTAATTCGATGTTCAAACGAGCGATCGAATAAGTGGCAACGCCGGTGTGTTCACCTATCTTTAATCGTGCACTTCATCTCGTCCTGACACGACGCAGAGATGTATGCAGCGTTATCGCACGACTCCTTACTTGCGGTGGCCGACTTCTCGCCGCTTCTCGAGCTCTTCTCGCGTTTTCTCGTGTTGTTGCTCCCGTCGTGCCACCTACGTTGCCCGAATCCTTCTCCAGAATGCCATCGCGTGGCATTTGCTCCGCGAAATGGCTGAATCGGGATTTATTCCCGAATCTCCCGTTGAGTAAACTGTTTGTCAATCCCGAGTCCAATGCTCGAGGATGATCGACGTAAACGTGACAAATTCCGTGTCTCTGGAAACTGCAGAGGGGAAGATTGATCGCTCGACTTAGGAGAAACGATACCTCAGCTTTGGAGGGCACAACATTTCCTTCTTGATCTATGTTTCATCGCGCTCTAGTAATTGAGCTGGTTTAACGATAGAACGAGTCTAGAATGTTTCCTCTTAATTCCGTTGCTTATCTATAGTTCGACAGAGTGTCGACCTACTTGTACCACTGGCAAATTTTACTCTTTTCCGAAGTTAATATTTGAAAGAGTTCGATGCATGATCCTGAGAACATCCTATTAGCTAAACCACCTGACAAACTCTATCTTCCTCCATACCTAGTATCTGAAGGATTTCGATGCATGATGTAATTGCTACCCGCGTTAACTTGAGTGTCCTGAGAACATCCTATCAATTAACCTGCGAAACAGATCCTATTTTCCTCGGAATCTAATACTTTTTTTCTTAGCTCTTAAGACCGTATAGGGTCCATTTCGCTTTACAATTTTAACAATACAGTGTTGATACAAATAACGTACAATTAAGAGATTATATTTTTAAATGGATAGAACACAGTCGTTTAGAAGAAAAAGAATATATCGATGTTTATGGGCAACTGAAAATCCATTTTATGCAAGGACCATAACAGATCAACCCTTGGAGCTTCATACAATTCACATTGCCAAATGATGTGATTTAAATCCTCGTCGCTTTGGCCACATTTACAAAAAACCTAATACTTGCACATCACAACGCAGTTGCTATCTGCGTTTGAGCGTCCTAAGAAAGGTCCAGACAATTTCTATTTTCGTCCAAACCTAATCTCCGAAGTACCCCGGTTTGAATCGACGTGAGCATCTTGAGAAAGAGCTGAACTCCGTTCGCGGGGTCTCCCCGTTTCACTTTTCTTCCCATGCAACATTCTAGACCACTCGTTTCGAGACAATAGCTGAAATCCGTGCAACGTTATCAAGCTCGTTACAACGCCCACGTTGTTCGCGGCTCGTGGATCTAGTGCATCTTTACCGTGGCAGAACGACGCGGTCTTATCGTCTTATTTATACCCTGTTGCTACGGCATTCTCGTAACGCGTTTCTTTTTTTTTTCTCTCCCGTTTCCTTTTCCCGCCTTAATCTCGTCTATTACGGTACACGCAGGCTTAAGCGAGCGCCTTTATTATCGGCCGTGTTTAACAGACTCCCCTCGACTTCGCGCGCTGATATCAATGTCAGCGTGTAATCCGACGGAAAAAGATCCTAGCAAGTTTCCTATCTGGAGCGTGTATCGCCGTGTCCGCGAGATCCACGAGTAATTTGCGCCCGTAACAAACTGCGTCAGACTCGGCGGAATTAGTTCAATGGCAACGTGCGAAGTTCTTCGCCTGGATAGTTTCTGTCGTCGTCTCGGATAAGATATGTATTCGAAAACGTACGAAGCCACCGTTGTACAGGATGCTCTGTAAAAGGCACTCGAAACTTTAAGTAGGGTAGCTGTAGAAAATAAGAGGTCGAGGAAAGATGAAATTACGCTTCGAGGATTCCTTTTTGTTAAGAGGACACGTCGTATAGTACTGATAATAAATTATAAAATTCTATGCGAAATTAGACCAATCCAAAGATTCTGATCCCTAACGGATCAAGTAGGGAGGGTGAATGTCCTTGTAATAAGTCTATTATTGTTCTTTGAACCTCTCTTAAGCTGGCAGGACCAAATCAGCAGAATCATATCGAACTTAGTGGAATATTTAGTACTTATTTTGTACTAATTTGTACCACCAACAATAATTTCGTACCTCGTGGCGTTTTCATATATTTTATATTCCACTAAGTCCGATATGATTCTGCTGATTTGGTCCTGCCAGCTTAAGAGAGGTGTTCTTTGAAGCTTTATGGTACTTCGAGTACCCTTTGCTGAACACCCTGTACAGTTTGACGCATTTCGCGGGGCTCTATTTATCGGACCTCCGGTATATATCTCAAGGCGGTGATTTCGAGAGGGGTGCAAGCCTTGCAGCAATTTTCTGCGCATTACAGCTCTCGTTACACCTACGTTGTTCGCAAATCACCGATTCCCCTCGCTCGTCTCTAGCATGCGACGTGACTGTGCATTATCGCTTCCGTTGCGTTCGCCTGGTTCTTTTCGCGACGGGGCTGAATCCCATTGCGCTTCTCCCCCCTCTTTGTCTCGATCTCTGTCGTGCACGTGCGAATCGAATTGTGTGCAAATGATTAGCTTTAGAACGCATTCAATTCCATCAATTACGAGCAACCCGCTCGAATCACTTTACAGAAGAGAAGAGACTCTAGTTGGCTGAGAGGAGGCTTGAATTGGCTAAGCGAGAACGATGAGTCGAATTAGTATATCGACAAGTTTTTGCATCAATGGCGTAACGTTCCTCTAGAGTCCACCTTTAGTAAGTAGCTGGAATTAGCAAACTTCGAACTTATTCAAACCTGACTTTGCTGCACGAATTTATCAACTACTTTCCCAAGAAGACACGGACAGAAAAATACGAGTTTCATCGAAGGAGTACGGTGAATTTTTAAGAACAACAATCGCTGGGATTCATGCGTATCCCTCTGTTCACCGTGGCAATTTATTTACATCGTTCATTCAGCGTATTAATTGATTATTCAGTTCCCCCAATCGCGTACGCGATGATATATGACTCTATAGAGTGCCCCGTTACAAACAGGAATCTACTAGTGGTGTGTGCATAAATTACCACGTTGATAACGAAACCCACGCATTTTCTCCAGATCGAAGATTCTTTTCGTGCTCAATGTCGCGTAGCCTGGCCGATGTTCGAACGGCTAAATAAAACCGACGGAAAGCGTTTCTTCACGCTCCTGGCCTCGTAAACAGTTCTCGCCGCGTGATAAATGTGATAACCTGTTGAGTTATATTCATGAATAATTCGTTCCTTGAAATCGAGAGGACAGTCGCTAATAATTATCGAGGCTAAACGTATTTATGAAACCAGCAACGACAGCAGTTGGTGCTGAAACGTGGATCTTCATTGGGCACACTAGCGAACGAAGAGGAGAAGAGAAACTGTTCTCTTATTAACACGTTGGTCGCCACGTCGCCCAGAAATGGGTGACAGGACTTTTCATTAAGGAACTAAGAAAGAAAATTTCAAAGGTGAGATGTTAATAGAAATAAATATGGATAGGATTCCTGAGTTTGACGAGGTGAAGAAATTAAATGCTACGACAAATGTTACGTTATCTAATCTTCGATAGTCTCGAGACGAAATTTGAACTTGGTAGAAATTTTCACGAGTATCAGTCTGGCAATCAACGTGTTAAAAAGAGGTTGGATCACTTTTCTCTAATTTTCTGGAGGACTTGGAGCAGTGACTATATGGAAAGAATGCGAGTACAGTAAGATAGTTCCAGTTGAAAATGATCAGTACAGGTTGGAGATCCTACATTTATAAGTAATGGAGCTGTGGTAACTTAAATGGTGTATACTATTCGTTGAATTGGTGATAAAAACCCTGAATCCCAAGTTTCTTAAATCCTAGCATGCTCAATTTTAAAATTCGATGCTATGGCTTCAAAGTCCAAAGCAACTGCTCTAGGTAAAGCGTTTCACAATCCCAAGAGAGAACGAGTCATTAGAGACTTAACATTTCTAAGGTTTTTCTCGACGAGAAGCAGAGATTTTCTGTTCAATTTTAGTTCCAGTAGATGACATCGAATGTCCACGGGGCCAGGAATCCACAAAGGGCGTCGAAAGAACGCCGAGCAGCACCGCTTACAGGTTGCACCGTTGCACCCCAGCGGCGTGGAATTGGATGAAGATAGAGGAACGTGATGCATGATCGCGATTAGGCCAATAGGCGGGGACCATTACTGATAAAGCTTTACGAGGAAGAAGGGAAAAGGGGGCTCCCCGAAGGCGCAGATAACAAGTGCATTATGTGCATTCGGCGCTCGATTCGCGAGGCCCTATTTCAGATTGATCTCCGATCGCAATTAGGCGAAAGCGTTTCGCGGCGGGCAGCTCGGCTCGAATATCGGGCGAAACAGGCTTCGTTACACTTCCACGCTCGTTAATCTTCCCCTAAAACGTATAATTGGAAACGTTAATTGGGTTACACGAACGCGGCGCGCGGTCGTTTGAGATAAGCACTTTGTTACGTGCATCGGAGCGACAATGACCCGTTAGTTGGGGAGAAAAATGTTAATTAGCCGCCTGACATCGGGGGGTCGAAGAACAGTGCCCATCTATGGACCGAGGTGTACGTAGAGACGGCAGGATTTTTGAACACCGAGCGTTCGTTGTGATACTTCCTGAGTAGGGTCGCCAACTCTCTACTCTATGAATGACTTCGGTCTTTCCTGTTTCCAGTTCCCCGATTCTCTACGGGAACGTTATTTTCTCGCGTAAAACGTGACGTGTGTTTCCATTTCCTCTTACGCCGACTATGCCACACTATGTGTTTTCGCCGCTGCGGCGAAAGCAGACGCGATTTAATCGGAAGGCTATGATACATGATACATTGCTGCGATTTTAACGCGGTCTCGTCTCAACTATCAAAACGATAACATGAATACGAATAAATTTTGGAAAATTACGTGTGCTATGGAAGCAGAAGGGTTCTTGCGTGAACCGATACGACGTAATTATTGGGTTCATCCATTTATTTCAGAGCGAGAATCTAAAAATAGATTTCAAAATTTTTTTTGCTAACATCCGCAACTTTAAGGATAAGTTTTTTAGTTATTAGCGAATGTCAATAAATTCGTTTGATGAATTACTAGAAATGTTAAGACCACATATTTCGAAACAGAATACAAAGTTGAGACGGTCTATAAGTGCAGAAGAAAGACCAGGACACACACAGGACACACAACGATAAAAATTGATAAGAACGATGCGGGAAATCTGTGTAGCGTGAACAGGGACCATATGAATACACGTGTTTTGACGTGTCTCCGGCACGATGCGGCCGTCCGGTGCGTTCAACGTGCCGCAGTCTGCTGCATCTCTCATTTGAATCTATGCAACGTCACAAACCGGATGACCGCATCCGTCATAACCGCAGCGACAAAAACGCATAGTGTGGACCCGGCTTTAGTGTTTGAGAGGAATTTCGAAAATAACGTTCGAAAAGTTTTACTCGAAATATTTCGCAAAATCTTGGAAAACGTAAAAATTGCATTAGCATAAAGAGAATGGTTAATAATCACCGTTGTATAAAAGTTGCTTAATTATTACAACAGTGCGTCGAATGTAATGGCTGTATACGGCTAGTGTCGCAAGTCGCGTGTGACCGGTTACATAACATCTCGCCACGATTGCCACTGTTTGTTTACTTTTTGTCGAACGCTGAGAATGTTGGAAGAGGGTAATCCGATGCCAATGAACGCGTTAGATTCGAAAGTTTACATCGATTCGAGAACGGGTCTACCGTAAGGATTTAACACCGATATTCGACTAAAAACATTTCAGATTTCCCCGTGTGTTCTAGAGGTTCAAGGCTCTCGTACGTCTTTTGTTAGTATACGATTCAGACACTGTCTTCGACGTAAACAAATGTAATCTAAATGTAATATTAACTTTAAACGAGATTTATATTTGGCGGTCTTTGATTCCGTTAGAACCGCCTATGTTCAAAGAGCAGCAACACGATAGTCGCGCTTTCATTTTTTAAATTAAATTAAAAACAACACTTTACGCATAATTATTCGTGAAATGTAGCCTGAGATGTAAAGTAAAACAAATAACCAACGCACGTTAGTAAGCAAAAAAAAAAAAAAATCAAGCACAATAGAAAACGTGGGTATACTCACTTGCGAACCACCCGTTACATCCAAGAACGTTGATGTTCATAGCGTACCGAATGTACGTGGAAACGTGTAATTTCGCGAACACACCGCTCCTCAAAGACTCTCGGTCTATACACCATACGCGTTAACTCGTAACAACACTTTTACAGCGTGTCCCGCGATAAACCGTGCACGATTTTCGGAACAGCACCTTTCTGCTTTCGTCCCTGCGTTGGCGGTCAGCTGGAGCGAGACGAAACGCGGAATCGGTCAGAGTTCGTCGAGAACAGAGTGGTCACAGTGTAGCTCGTGCCCCGGCAACATCAGCTCCGCCACTATTCCCTGGTTGCACATGTTCCTCGCTATTAAGCAGTCTTCACACTGACCGCGTCCTCGTTCACGTTCGAGATAGAGACTGGATCCCAATATAATGCGGTCGATTCCACTCAGCGACCTTCGACAAAATGACAGAAATCGAGTACATACGTGAAATACGATGCATGGGGGAGCAATTAACGCCGATTGGCTGACGGTGACCTCTACTGTTATTCAACGAAGTGGGCCTCAAGCCCGTTCGCACAGAGATACGAAACCGACACAACTTTTTTTTTTTCTTACCGAGTTGTCACGAATCGCGACACGATATTTTCATACTTCGGGGGCGCGCGAGTCTTCGGATTCACGACGCGAATGGATACTTCCGGCAAATATGGCTGACATCGAAGAGTCATTTATTTTACCATGTCCTTTGTACATATATGTAATTTCCATGCGCTAAACTCACTCGTCGAGCATTTTGATTTTGAAAATTGTATTTATGTATTGATATCTTTGGTACCTTCGAGAATATTCTGGACAACTGTAAATGTCGTTTTTGAGCTCAATGCATAGAAATTACATACAAAAAAGTCGAAAAAGATTAATTTTCTGCCCAAAAGAATTGGAACGAAGGACACGCAAAGAATTCCCGCGTTTTTCTTTCTGCCATCCGCCATCTTGGAGAGAAAAATGCGAAGGCTTCAGAATTATACGAATCTCAAAGTAATAAAATACTTGCATAAATGGACTCTCATGAACGTTTAGAATTTTACTGTAACTTACATTCTTGTCTAAATTCGGGCAACGAGACGTCCTATTATTTTGGATATGGCACAGCCGATTGACCGACGTAGAACTCGTTGAAGCAAAGCACGCCTGTTCTGGACGATCAAAATGTACGATGAATTCGTGACACGGGGTAATCGTGACAGCTCGGTATGCGTAGACGCGAATTCTTGGCGCGCGACAAACAACGTAATGACCGCCGATGTTAACGCCGACGTGCTTCTACTGCCAAGAAAACGAAACTAATCGTCGACCGTGCACGATAGGACATCCGTTCTCTTACATTTTTTACACCGAACTCACGCACCCGCGATCCCTCTCCCACCTCTCTAGCAAACCTAGCATTCCAGGTCAACTGTGCCTGTCGAATTTTGATTCGTCAAATTGACACGCGAGGGAGGCAACGTCACTGTTTTGGCTCGTGCGTTACGAACAAACCTTTAACCCCTTCATGCTAATGCACCTAGATGCAGCGAATATCATTTTTTTAAAAGGTTATCACGACTGATCACTCTGATACTTGGATTTATCTTTAACCTCAAAGCATAATCTATAAACGAAAGCAAACAATGGATACTGTGATAATAATGAAACTTGCTATAAACTGGAGTGTATCGGAAACGATACAGTAGGTTAGAAGGGGTTAAGTAGTCAATTAAGTTGGGTTAGATTGCGTAGCACAGCCTTATTTTATGAACCTCGCCCTTTCATCCTGCTTTGATACAGTACATACGTACATGTTGTTTCCATTTTTAACGCAGTCCTAGAATAAAAGTATACGAAAATATGTTACAAGTACCCCAAAGAATAAACGTCTCGCACGAACCGAGTATGCACCGGTGCGTCGACCTTAACGTCCCGCGAAACAAGAAATTACGTTTCTACGCGAAAAAACACGTAAATGTCCAACAAAAATGTATCTCCATGCAAGCGCGCGATTCGTCGACACAACAATTGGAATAAAAAAACGTTCTAAAGTTACCTCTGACCGAGCAGCAGATCCTCGCCGGCCGATCGAACTCGAAGGATCCTCGACGCCTCCCGGCTCGATTCGATAATATTATTCCGAGATCGGTTTCGATCGCTTCGAAAAGAACGAGTCGTCGCGGGATCCAGCGAGCACGCGTGACCAGTAACAGATACGGCGTAAACCCTAAGAGACGTCGTGGTGGACTCGTGGCGTTGAACGTGCACCGATTCGAGGTGCGTCCGATTCGCGTAGGCCCAACACGCGATTGTTATTCGCGACGTTTGTCCGGCCTAAGAAGAGTACTTAGTTCGCGTAGTTGAGTGCGGGCGTAATAAGACTGCCTGCTGACGGCGGTAGCGCGGTTCGTGCCCGCGAGCGGCAGCAGCCATGGAAGCCCCTCTACCATGGCACTCTCCTGCAACTCCTCCGAGCAACCCAGCCAGCCATCCGTGCCGACTCGCCTGCCTACCAGGCCTCAGAGTGGGCCCCGGCACCGGAGTTCCATTCTGAATCGAAATGGTCGCTTTGCTTTCCGTCCTTTGCGCGAATCACGCGAGGCCTCGGGGCCACGCTTCGCTTCGGGGGACCGAAAGGGGTCCCCACGTGCTGGATTTCGCCTCCGGCTCCACGGTCGATAAAGAAGTTTAAAATCCTGTATCTGTTCCGCGTAACGACGTGACTGACTCGAGGGCCTCCGGGACGAGCACCGGGACTCCGGTTTCCTGCGTCCTGCCGCTTATTGAAATTTAAACGAAGATAATCTCAACGCTCGCTTTACGATGGAAATTACGCGACGATACAACAGCGATACTTTTTCGTCTTGCCAAGTTGCGACCGCTATAAAATTCGATAAAATTCAGATTTAATTCGCGCAGACTTCTGAGCTCTGTATCGATGCGCTACTCCAGGAATGCCGCTTCCATTTACGGATACTTTGAATACGCGGCTTTTGCGGTACTGCTCGATAATCGCTAGATTTATGTTGTTTTTTTATACGTAGCTCAGTTTACGTCGTTATACTTGTGACATTATTCTCTCCTCTTGTTTTATCGATTGATTCTTTTAATCGTTCCGCGTATAAAAGCACCAGAGTAGGGATCATCGAAAAATAAAGAGTAGAAAGCGGTCTCTTCACTGTCTAAAAATGAAAGAAGCGGAAATAAGTTTCGATTCAACGTTGAAAGTAGACCAGTAAATGTATTTAAAATAATCAAACTCACTATCTTTTACTCGTACCTTGCTCTCTTCGCCTGGTTCTTCAGACTCGGTTATATCATATTAAGAATACGACGGCACGAGTTTCTTTAAGTTTCTTAGAAGAGCCGGTTTCGTGACTAAGGCTTTCTCGATTGACTCGATCAACACCTGTTTCTGATTGTACGGCGGAAACGGCATTCCCTCCAAGTTGTAAATGTACACCTCACCTTCGACATCTGCCGCTACGAGTTGGTTACCATCTGACGTGAAGTCGAGCATGACGAACCTGACGTTGTTGGGCGACAACGTCACGGACGACGGCACGTAGGTCTTTCTCTTAATGTCCCAAATGCAAATCTCGTTATTGACGATGTTCGCGATGATCGTGGAGTGCGTGGGAGACCATACCGCGTATCGAACGCAGGCCATCGTCGTGGACAAGGTGATCAACGGTTCCGTGAGTCCCTCGACCCAGATTCGCGTGCACCAGTCGGCGCCGCAGGTCAAAAAGATTTTCGGACAAAACGGTGAGAACTGCATGGAATACATTGGTCCGTCGTGAGCCAGGAAGCTCTCTATGTGCTGGTACAGATAGTTGGTCGAGCATTTGTAAACGCAACCCTCGTCCGAGCCAACGAAGTAGATGGTGCTCGAGGTGGGATGTCTACAGAGCACCAGCGTTCCAGGGCTTCGATTGATCGATGTGTCGTAAACGTTGCAGTGTGAGGTTCTGCTAACTCCGGGTAGCGTACCTTCTATCCTAAATATCTTCATCATCGTCGTTGACATGAAATCCTCGACGTATCGATAACAGAAGATGTGACCGTCCTGATCGCAAGTGTAAATCTGTTCCTGGTAGTCGAATTGCTCGTCACCGGCCCACCATTGAACCTGCCACTGCGGTGAACTGGAGGGAGACGTGACCCTCTCGCTTTGTCGTATCACGTTAACGTGAGTGGTGCTCACGTCGATCACCTTGATCTGACCATCGTAGAAGCCAATGGCGAGCAAATTCGGTCTATCGCGACTCCAATCGAGGGCAGACACCTGGCTATCGAAACGGTACCTACGGCCCGGTAATTCGGGGTTCTTGGCGTTCCAAATCAACACCAGTCCGCCCTTTGTTTCCGAATTAGCTCGCGCCGCGTACCCCACAGCCAGGATGTTCTTATTGGCGTAACTCCAACTGAAGGAAGACACTGGTCTGCCGCTGGACATCGCTACAGTGTGAATCCAAAGAAGATCCAGTTTATACGTGAACTCTAGGTCGAGGCTACAGGGGTCCTGCTTGATCAGTCCAATGAAACGTTTCTGCGTGTGGATGTAAATATTGTTCGCTATTATACGCTCCATTACTCGCAGAGCATTCACGAAGTTGACGTGCTGGAATATATACGCCAGCTCTTCTTCGGGAGATCTGGTTTCCTTCTGCATTTCGGTCTTTGGCAACTTGGACTTCACCTCCTACGAGTCGAAAGTAAAGCATGTATGCCTGTACTATTAAAGCAATTAAATAATTAAGGATCGACGATTATTCAAACCTCTGCTCGCCACATTTGTTCCATGGATTCTTTCGTATGTACGATAAGCAGACCATCCCTTTCGACCATCAGTTCAGGTTCAGCGAAGGTGTCGTGGATGACCCAATTATTTACGAGCATTCCCTTGTTTACGCGTTTTCTTCTACCAAGGTACGTGCCCCGCGATTTCGTGAGAACTCGTATGGTCTGAGTTTGAGAATCTACTAGTTTCCTGTTCGATCCGGGTCCCGTTGTTTTGTACTCGTAATTTTCATTTTCTTCCTTAATCGCCATGCCTTCTGGTGTTCTTAAATCGCCGGTGCGCGGTTGCATCTCGAAAATGAAAAACGTTTCTGTCTCCTTCATGGTCAGCGTCACGGTCTCCGGCCGAGTGGGAAAAATGTTCGGATCGATACTGAATAGGAGTAGGAATAGCATTAAAATATGCACGAGTTATTTATTAAAGTTAATTATAAAACATTTTGCTTTTGACTTTGACACCCGTTCTCGTATTACCTAGGTAGATAAAATTGAGAAGGAGCTCTGTCCACGTCATCAACGGGTAAATCTTCCGTTTGAGTGGCCCAGAAGCTCTCGAATTGCGAGTCATCAGCTATTATCGAGCTCGTAGGTACCGAAGACGTTCTTACGACCATCGAAGAGCTTCTCTTTAGATTGCTCAAAGTGGAAAAGGAAGACATTAATTGCCCGACGCTGCCAGACTGTGACAATCCAATCGTTTCGAACGCAGTCATCTGACGTTCGTCGATCGAACTTAACGTCGGGTGGGTCAGTAACTTAGGCGTGACGTCAACGTCATTATCTATTACGCGAATCATCTGACGCTGCTGCAGAAGAATTGAGGTTACGTTTCTGCCAATGGGTTTGCGCGCCCTCCCAAACGAGCTGAGCTTTAATTTAGAAGAACCGGGACTTTCGAACTTGTTAGGGGAAGTCAACTGCGGAGATCCTACTTCCTCTGTTTTCATTCTAAAATAAAATTATTGCTGTGTACTTTTCGTTATCGAATTCAACCAAGATTAACCACATATGTAGATTGTATGTGAGGAGATAATGATTGCTTCGTACGATAAGTTACTACTGACCTGTCACAATCTTTGTTCAAGGTGTATTTACAAATACGCTTGTAAAACACAGTTTCACTAATTACACAACTTATTCTCCATATATGCCAAATACTTTGATATTATCTCTGAAGCATTTCAGTCCACGGCAAGGTCGTACATACTAAACAGTACAATTGCCTTTAACTCCATGGTGATGTAGAAATCAATTTCACGGTAATCGCAGTTATGTCAATATCTTGCTGTTCTTTCAAAATATATACAATGGTCTTTACGGTGTCTTTACGTTCAACATGAACATACCTGGAAGATTGCTAAAAGACGAAATGAACTAAATGTATGTCAATGTCATACTCTTGGATCGCTTCATAAAATTCAAACAGTTGCGACACGTTTTCTTTATTTTCTATCAATTAAAAAATATAAGGTATCATACAATTACTGTACCATGAGACCTAATCGTATGCTTCCTAATTCTGATCGTATGCTTCAATTTATATAAATACTATGTTCGAGTACAGAATATGTTGCAAAACGTATTGCACTGTACCGATAGTGTACTCTGTCGAAACAACGGGAAAGTTGCTCGTGTCTGGTGGTCAGTCGATAAAAGATGAAACTGTTCACAGCCACGGTACAGCGTTAATCAAGTGGTGGTTTTAAGTAATCATATTAAAATCGTAGCTCGGCAACTGTAACGTTAGTCGACGACACGTCTGATAAAAATAAAACGTGCAAGCACGTAAAGTTCGCGCGAACGATCGTCAACGATAAAATTACGATAGATAAGCGGTGACATTTCGTTGTAAAATCTCTTACGTGTTATTCCGAACATCCGTTTCGTAAAAAATCATGAAAATCATTTGATGGCACTTGCGCAATTGCGACAGCGGTGTGCGTGATACGTCGGATCATTTTTGGAACAAATATTAAGTTTGGAGAAGAATTTTATCGCCGAGGGGGTGCCCGTAATCAAACGACTCAAAGTAAGTGACATGAATTATGTCAGCAATGGCAGACACTGCTCGATTCGTATTTTGACGGGAGCTTGCGACCTTTGCCTGCCAAACATTATCGAATTTTACGAACCTCGATCAATTTTTGGCTAATATTTTTATTAAAGAAACTGCCTCGTACGTAAAGGTATCGTCAATTGCATCGTTACATTCCTCGAAAACGTATGAAACATATCGGTGTTACATTTGCTTCTACTAGTTGTTACTTCTACGCTATTTGTCGCGAACATATGACTTCCGATATCACTTCGTGGATACATGATGCGTCAGAAAGTGAGAATGGATTTAGAAAATACGATAACAACTAGTCGTGAACACATATTGCATATTTATTTTACGTATATACCATCTTAACCTTTAACGGTTCTTGACATTCGCATTTACCACTGTCGTTCGCACGGATTGATTTTCAAAGATTGTTTTTCTGAAATTGTTTTTCTCAATTTTGATAATGCCATCAATATCAAGTGATAACAAAATTCATACGTCATTTGAATGTTGTCTTCGTTATCCTTAGACACAATAGTAGAAATTAAGTAGTACTTTCATGACCAAAAATATCTATCCTCTCTTTTTCGTAAGTACTATTCCATACAATCTCTAATTAGTGTTTTGCTTGCATGCTCTGACATTTCTATATTCTTCCTTTTGTGAATAATTCTATATTTTGTTTGATCTATACAATTTATACGTAGTGGTCGATTGGTAGTAATGTTAGACATATTCTGTTAGAAAGTTTTTCATCATGAGTACTACGAGAGAAGAGGCAGGGCCTTCGAAACCATGGGACTCCACAACAGAAGACAAAGAAAAGGACAATCGAATGTTTGAGTGCAACATTTGTCTTGATACTGCAAAAGATGCAGTTATCAGCATGTGTGGACATTTGTTTTGGTAAGGAACTATGTATAACAAGTTGTACATATTCTATACATCTTCATTGTAATTCAAAGGAATATAATCCTATTGAAAAATTGTATGTCTAGTTGGCCTTGCTTACACCAATGGTTTGAAACTCGCCCAGTAAGACAAATGTGCCCTGTATGTAAAGCTGCGATCAGTAAAGATAAAGTCATTCCATTGTATGGGCGTGGAGCTACAAGGCATGAAGATCCAAGGTACATTTTTTTTATGTAAACGTATTCTATTTTAATAATATAATAATTAGTTAAAGTTTACCCTACATATTATTTTAGAAATAATGTTCCACCACGTCCTGCGGGGCAGAGGACAGAACCTGAAAATAATATTGGATTTTCGAGTTTTGGATTTGGAGATGGTTCTTACATGTCTTTTGGTATTGGAACATTTCCATTTGCATTTTTCACATCAACTTTTAACTTTGGAGAAACACGACCTGCTGCAGGTAAAATATTCTATACGAATTGTTTTATTTCAAGTTGTTTGAGAAGCACTAGAATTCAAGTATTCCTTTTTGCGTAGCTGCTAGGGGAACACCTCAATACGAGGATGAGCAATTTCTTTCGAAGGTGTTTCTGTGGGTGGCATTGGTATTCATCTGTTGGCTTCTGATGGCATAACATTTTTGTTCAACCATACTTCTTGCTCCATATTTTGTAATTCTATCCACTTGTTGGATTGATTCATTACTGTTTTATTAATACATCAATCTTTCCCCGTTTGTGTAATCGTTGTTACTCGCTGTAGTAACTATACCTGCTTGAATAAACAAACGGGATTTAATTGTTATAGCTATAATAACATTTGTACATGTACATACACTTTATTTTTAATCTTTTGTGATTTTAAGAAAAAAATAAATTTTGTATCTAAATACAACACTGTTCATGTCCTTACTGACGATACAAAACAGTTATAGGTTATGTATTTGTATTTATACTTTCACTAAACATACGTATTCAAGCAGGTTGTTTTTATGACTTCTGAAAGTCTGAAACTTACTCTTCTGATATTTATGTATATACATATATGTATAAATATACCATATTTAGATATGTAAGATATTACCTATGCTATAAAACACATACATAACTGGTTTTCTGCAGAAACCAAACGAACATAGTTTTATTACATTAATATGGACCTATGCAGGTTTAATAAATTGCTAACATAAAAAATGTATATAATCTAGATATAAGTCAAATTGATGCTAGATGCAATTGAAATAAGATTAAGCGTATAAACCTAGAATTTACTCTTTTTTTGGTTTTTATGTATATTGTGGTTCTGGAAATAGAAGAAAAGGTAATTAACAAAACAACATTATGTTATATGTTTGAAAAAAGTAAAATAATAGTTTACATTTTAATTCAATATTCAATCAGTCATCAAACTGAAAGAAAATTGACATTCCACGTATAGTTCTGAGTACATGAAAGTTATTAAACCTTGTGAATGAAATATTTGTCACTGAACGTATTTTGTATTAAAAATATATTACTAACGTTATTTATTAAACACAATTTGTAAATCCTTTGAAAGTCAGATATTGTAAATTACCTTACAAGTTTATTTAATATATAATTGCTAGAATAAACTTCAAATAAAAAGTATAAATCCTGTTTTTTTTTCGTAAAATTTATTATCCTTCTCTAACTATATTTTCGAAAAGGAACCTAACCGTGTAACAAAGAGAAACAGTTTTATTAAAGAAATAAATAGGTGTCGATTTTTAATTGAATTATTTATTATAGGTTATAAGTACACATGTTAAATAACACAGACAACTTGACTCAAGTATTTTGTTACAATATTTTAAACATGGTCGATCATCCACCCTCATATACAGGAAAACGAGATAATAAACGATAATTATTTGTGCATCAAAAGAAATCTAGATCCTTTATTACTTTGTGCTTTGTATAATAAAATTATACATAATCCTTCCTTTTCAATATTTCACGTATACCAACTTTGGACTTGGAATATTATACTGGTATATTACATTTACTGTAATTAGTGTTCCTCAAAGAACATTCATTTTGATTTAAAATAGCAATACCTATTCCTATAGATAGATGATTATCAAAGTAAATCATACTTTAATAAGTATTGTAAAGTGATTTCTGAAAATGACAGGTATTATATGTCTTGACATTGAATGCAGCCATAATAGATTTCAGATTTTATAACTCATCCTGTTTTGGCTTTTTCGTGAAACCTTTTAATGTTAATAAATTATTACATTCATCTCTGGTCAACAATGCTATGTCTAATCTTTCCACTTCCTGAAAAGATAAAAATATTAGATTATTCTATAATGTACAATGCATATTTATTAAATAATTACATTATACCTCCCCATCCTCATTAAAGAGAACAAGCTCTGGATCTGCACCTCGAATATGTTTGAATTCAACTTTATCACTGTAAAACATTATAAGGATTTATAAAAATAAAATTTTACTTTATAATACATTTATACCATTGGCCCAAAACATTTATTGGTATGATTCATGAACATGTAGTATGTTATTATTAAATATTTTATTACAGCTTTATTATCTGCATGTATGGATTTGCAGGTATAATTACAAAAGTAAAACCTTTACAAGTGATGTTCAAACATACTCTATTATTACGAATCTTATATAAGTGCAATTATCTGTCTTAGATAACAAAAGAAAAATGTCTTTAAATTCCGAAATAAAAGAGTAACTACTTGACCAACAGTATTTCCAAAACAATTACTTGAATTATGAAAACATATGATACACGAATCATTTATAATAAAGGATACTAAGTAGGTACGTCCTCGAAGATGAAGTCCTTTACGTCTGGAAGCCGGTTCAGTCTACAACCACTGCAGCTCTGGAAATATTTTTTATTACTTTTAGCTATTGCGATATGACATAAAAGTATGTCATATCAACGTGTTTGTTAAAAAAAATATGAAAATTTAGTACCTCGATTCTTGCAAAACTATAGTAACTGTTCGTCGAGTTGACGTTTGAAATTGCAAAAATAAATGCAAGAAAATAGATGACAACTAACGTACGAGCCATGTTTACTTCACTAAAACGGAAGTCGGACTTACACACAGCATCCTTTTCTCGATATAGCGATTTCTTTAAAAATGATTAGAAATTTTTAACATCTTGTAAATGGGCGCATTTAAAATATGATTAACTTAAAGAAATATATAAGAAGATTTTTACTACGAATATTTATTTCTTAATAAAATTATTTTATTGACATTCCTCGTGTTTTGCAAATAATGTTTATACATGCGTAATTAAAAGTATTCTCGGCATTGTAACTTATGCGTTCCAGTTTTCATTGTTTGAAGTGCGTACTTTTTGAAAAACTTGTTTAAATTTACATGAAAATTGATGGAAGTAGTAAATCAATTTAAATATCATGCGCAGTGAATGAGTGCATCCAGAAAGGCCACCGCTCGCTAAGCCGCTCTGTGAGCGGGCACCAGGGAGCGGTCGCTATGTTCGGAAGTGAAAGATTCGTAAGCTCACCCGCTCACAGAGCGGCTTAGTGAGCATACATATCGCATGTCTGAAAATGGCGCTTTCTTGTGCGAGTAAGTTTTATCCTCTTTATACAAGTATTTTTTAGTTAAAAGTACAAGTATTTAAACGAAATCTGCATCAGTAACCTTAAACAATACGATTATAATGAAAGTATTACTGTTTGTGATAAAAGTAGTTGTTTATGCCGGCTATTACTGAACATAACCTAAAATGCTTCGCATTGCCGCCAAACTTTTAGATAAATAAATAAATGTATACATATTTTCAGTTTCTAACGAAGTCCCGGAACACCCGGTCGTATCTCCTGTATCTGGTTCTATATTCGAAAGGCGTTTAATTGAAAAATTCGTAACAGAAAATGGGGTGGATCCTATCACTGGGAAGGAGCTGACTATAGAACAACTCATTGATATTAAAAGTATGTTAGCTCTGTTTTTCCAGAAATCCAGGATAATTGGCTGGTTTATCATTATCCAGCTTCACTTGAAATTTATATTTTCATTTTTTTTTACAGCCACTCCAATAGTTAAACCTAAACCACCAAGTGCCACATCTATTCCAGCCATATTAAAGATTTTGCAAGATGAATGGGATGCTGTAATGTTACACTCATTTACACTTAGGCAACAACTTCAGACTGCTCGGCAAGAATTGTCTCATGCTTTATACCAACATGATGCAGCATGCCGTGTAATTGCTAGATTGACGAAAGAAGTCACTGCTGCCAGAGAAGCCTTGGCTACTTTGAAACCACAGGCTGGAATTGTTCAAGCTACCACTATTCCACAACCTGTACGAGAAAAATATACTAATTTGTTTAAAGGTTGTATCAAGTACATGCAATAACATATTGTTTTATTATAGGCAGTTGCAGTGGAAGCAGGTGGCACAGCAGCTCAGCCTATGGAACAAGCTGGTATTACTGAGGATGTAATACAAAAACTTCAAGAAAGAGCTACAGTCCTCACTCAGGAAAGAAAACGTCGCGGACGTTCTGTTCCCGAAGATTTGCTCCCTCAAGATAGTATTCGTGCATTTCAGACGCTTGCATCTCATCCTGTAATATACCTTTTTGTAGTCTTTGGTAGCTGTAGCTGTATGTCAAATATTGAATACATTTTTACAATTGTTTAAGGGTCTTCATTCTGCTAGCGTACCCGGTATACTCGCGCTTGATATACATAGCGCGGATACTAGCAAAATTTTAACCGGCGGTGCTGATAAGAATGCTACAGTATTTAATAAAGATACAGAACAAGTTGTTGCAATACTGAAGGGACACACCAAAAAGGTATAAATTGTTAATCATTTTTTGTCTACATATGTAAACTCTCTTAATCTTTATGAGTCTATTTTAATGTTATTTAGGTTACTCGAGTAATTTATCATCCGGATGAAGATATAGTAATGACAGCGTCGCCCGATACTACAATACGAGTATGGAACGTAGGAACTAGTCAGACGACGTTGTTATTGAAAGCTCACGATGCCCCCGTGACTGGACTCTCATTACATCCAACAGGCGATTATTTATTGAGTTCGTCATTAGATCAACATTGGGCATTCTCAGATATACGAACTGGTAGATTATTGACTAAGGTATGCAGACTGAAAGATGCAAAGACATTCTAATTTATATGTTTCAAATCAACTGTGACACTTTATTCTATAGGTTGCCGGTCAAGTGAGTCAACCCTTAACTACAGCTCAGTTCCATCCTGATGGATTGATTTTTGGTACTGGTACTGCTGATTCTCAAGTGAAGATCTGGGATTTGAAAGAGCAATCGAATGTAGCTAATTTCCCGGGTCATTCGGGACCAATTACGGCAATTAGTTTCTCCGAAAATGGTTACTACTTAGCTACAGCTGCTGAAGATTCTTGTGTAAAACTTTGGGATTTGCGTAAACTGAAGAACTTCAAAACACTTCAATTAGAGGAGTCATACGAAGTCAAAGATATTTGTTTTGATCAAAGTGGAACATATTTGGCAGTAGCGGGCACAGACGTGAGGTAAGAATTGTGCTTAAGAAATCCATTACGGTACTGTTACCCGATAACTTTTTTTTTATTTATTTTTCTTCCATTCGTTTTCAGAGTGTACTTGTGTAAACAATGGCAAGAACTGAAAGTGCTTAACGACCACACAGCTGCTGCAACCGGTGTACGTTTCGGAAAACACGCACAATACATAGCTTCTACTAGTATGGATAGAACATTAAAACTTTATGGATTACCTTGAATACATAGTAACAAAACACATTAATTTAAGATAGATATAAATTAGGATTTGTACTATAAGTTTATTTCACAGAATTATGACAAATGCTTTTAGCAAGAAGATTATTTGATTCAGATTTAATATTTTTACTTACAAATTCTTCAAAAGAATTTTAGGAAAAAAATGAGAATGAGCAAGTAATTTTGCACGAGTGGATTTGAGTGCATTTTCTGTAGATATTTGTTAAGATTGTCGTAAGACTTAGAAACTAAAATATCCTTGTGGATACTAATAATATTATTTTTAAGCTATTTTGATCGAATTTAATGGTACATACCAGTATATTCTAGTAATCGATTGTTAAAATCTTTGTACACTTAATTCGTACATCAATAAGTGTGACTAAAAAATATTGATAACTAAAGTTTTAGATTCATTTTCGAAATTTCTTATTCTAATCTTAAGGTTAGGATATACATTTAATACCAACAGAATGATAATATTTGATAAATCGTTTTTGGACCTTACTTTAACGTCTTGAAATTCTATAGAAAGATACCGAAGAAATGACATTCAGTACACGAGAAGGTATAAGAATTTTAAGGATACGTATGTCATTAATTGTTAATAAATTCGTTTCCAATACCTTGTGAAACAAAGTACAAATCTCGAATAGCAGTACGTGGTATTATAAATTCAACATTACATAGGCAGTTATTTTTATGAAAAAGAAGTATGTAACAATGTTTCTTGACTGTCGTACAACTCTACTCAAAATACTTTTGAAAACTGCGAAATACAATTTGTTCCGAGTAGAAAACGAAACTGACTTATTCTGCGATCTTCTAATCCTGTTTTACAGCCATAAAACAGAACCGTTTTCAGCGACCTATGTTCGCTTAATGCAATTTTCAAATTAATCGACGTCTAATAAAGAAGACAATCATATAACGTATACGATAAAAAAATTTAATTATGTTGAAAGAATCAACGGTCTACGCGACTACAGTTCGATAATTTACTTTGTTGATCTCATGGCGCCACTAGTCACGTGCTTTTTAACCTAACCTAATATCCTTTGTCCTCAATATCCAGTCTCGAATCAAATTAATAACAATGGCCGTCGCAGTTGGCTGTCATTCGGTAGTATACGCGGATTATGTGACAGTGAGAAACTTGTGGCGAGTGGCAATCGCTGCAAATCGGTCGGAGTGATTGATTCTCGAATGAAATCAACGTGACCAAATTCGTTGTAAAGAATGATTTTCTAGTGGATGGTTAAATCACGGTGTCAACTAGTAACCACGGATGACCAGCTGACAATGTTTTGCCATTAGCATAATTTAGTGCTTAGCGGGCGTTCGCGGTAAATTCAGGATGTTTAAAGCTGAGGAGTCGTCAAGAGACAGCTTCCTTCAGCAAACGAAGGCCGCAAGGGAGGAAAGGGCCCATGAGAAAGACAGAGAAGCTGCTGTCACCTTAATTCAGGCTTATGTTAGGGGATGGTTAACCCGTAAAAGAATATTGTGAGTCTCCTGTTATTGAATCCTATTCAAATCCTTGTTTTTCTCTTACGCTACTTGTGTCTAACGGTTCGATTGTTTACTGTAAACAAAACACTCCGACCGCTAATCGATTGACGATAATTATATATTTACACGCTTGAAAATTTACTATTGAGTTGTCGAAACACTGCGGATTTACGTTATTTTATTGCAAAATGATTAATAATATTCATATACGTGGACATGCGCGATGTATTTGTATTTTCAAAAAGGAGTCTTAAATGTTTCCCTTTTTTTTTAACTCATTATAGATTTTTGCTTGTTATTTATCATGTGTATTACAGCAACTGTTGTTGAGTATTGTTTGTAATTCTATACCTATTCTATTCTAAAGTGTACAATACTTAAACAAAAGGTATAACTTTCAGAGAAGAATTTGATACAAATTTTCTCAATGACGGCAATACAGAAACAAATATAGAACTGAAACCTGCTTTGCACATGTATAAGATTATTTCTAAATTTTTGTATATATATAAGAAAGAGAGGGATCAAGAAAGAATAGAAAAATTATATAGGTACGTGCATAAAAGAGTGCATGATCCTTTTTTTTATCTAAATATATTGTTTGATAAAAAGTAACATTTCAGATATCTAGTATGGACTCTTGATTCTGAGTCTCCAGAAATTTCGTACGTAGGACTTGTATTAAACAAAGATCACTACATATCATGGATATTGCAAATGAAAACATTGTTACTTTATTGTCTGACTGGTTTAGAGAATCTTAAACCAGAAAGAGTGTGCGACCATAAATCCATCCATTTGAGATTACACACATTAGTTAGTTTTACATCACCTGGAACATGGGCAATTTTAAAAGTAGGAGGAATGGAAAAGCTCAGGGGTGGCATGACTCAACTATGTGCAAATGTAATGGGTCACCTAATCAACAATGGGTTTTATCCTATTATGCAGGTGACTATTCTGTTCATAATTCTTTTGAATTAATATTTTAATTTTTTGCTCATCTTTCTTTGTTTTTTTTTTAGGCTTTTCTAATGAAAGGCCTGGGTAGAGTGGAAATTGCCTTGAAACCAATAGCACTTTCAGCAGCAGTTACATTGGCATTAAGACCACTAATTTCTTCCCAAATGTCAGACAAATTGGTATCTCTATTTTTAATTAACATTTTTAGTGTACCTGCTTTGGTCTATCATCTCAATAATATGTCATCTGTGGTATGTTGAAGAGAACATTCTTATCCAAGTTTTCTCTTACATTACATGATAACTATAATAATATACTTTCAGTGTATTTCATCATTCATTACTTGCAACTTGTTTGCAAGAAGCCTAGAGCTATTGAATTCAGAACAAAATTTGAGAATAGTTTTTAATGCTTTAGAAGGTAGCTATGCACTGTGTTTACTAGCTAATTTAATACAATTAGCTAATATTGAAAGAGAAGAAGTATTGAGAGAACTCTATTTTCCTTCTTTTACGGTACAAATTTTGTTATAAAACATGTAACCATTATGTAGGTTACAAAATTAATTCTAAATTTTCATAAAATTTTATAGTTTGTTGTAACAAAAATGTTGGAAGCATGTCAACAGTATGTAGTTGCAAAACAAAGTAATTTAACTCATTGGCACCCTATCTTGGGGTGGCTTGCATTAAAGGTTGATTCAACATTGCAAGAACCTATTCCATATGTAAAAATACAGTTAGCATGTTTGTGGACAGGAAGGATAGTTACACAATTAATTGGTAAAATTTAATATTTTCATCTCCTAAAGGTACCTTTGTTAAAGTAAAAATAAATTTGTAATTTTGCATTAGGTCAACCATTAACAGAACTTATAGAGAAAGAGATAGCTCCATCACTAGAGCAACAGGGCACATCCGTTGGTACTAACATTTTTCGAAGGGCGTTTTTGGAAGCACGTACAAATAGAAATAATAATACTAAGAATTATAGGAAATTGGGAAGTCCAGAAACTACTAGAATAGCTTTAATTTGTTCTCTTTATCAAATCGCTTTACATACGCTCACACAGATGAAAATGGAGATATTAACTGGTATGTATATATATAAACAATTATGACAATATATTAATAATTGTTTATAACAGGTTTATGCTATCAAGATAAAATTTTGTACCACATGTATTTGTTTCTGGGAACATTGGGTCCACATTGTGGCTTGAAAGCATTTTTAGACCATTTAGCTGCAAATACAAAATGTACAGCACCCGAATTTCAGATGTTGATATTATTTTCTGATTGTATGACACATTATGTTACGTGGGTATATTAAAACGTATTGAAACAAGCGTCTAACAATATCGGCGATACTACTACAATATTTCTTTTCTAGGATCTTAGATGATATGGAAATGTATGAACAACAAGAACCCTTCAAGATTACCGATTTTGTAACGATATCATATTTTTTAAATCAATTTTTGTACAAGGCTGTTCTGAATAACTTGTTTGGTGCGTATTTTAACATTCGCATTATATTTATTTAAAATACGTTTTAAATTTTTCCCGGTTTCGTGTGTATTTATATACGATAAACGGTTTAGCTATGTACTGAAGTTTTAGATGTTCCAGACGTGAAGTCGGTTCCTAATAATCCCTTGTTCACCTCTCTCCACACACTTTTAATGGCAATCTATCGACGGGACTGTAGACGAACGTTTTGCCCGGACGGACACTGGTTGGCAAAGTTAAGTACTTTGAACTAAATACTTTTCAGATTACACTACACGATTTTAAAATTGAAACGCTTTCAAAACAGGAAGTTCGAGTGTCAACTTTTCTTGCAGACTTGGAAAAAGGTAGACGCGGCGCCGCTCTTCTTCTTTCCAAGATGCCTCATGTTATACCCCACTCGGAACGCGTGGTATTGTTTCGTAAGCACGTGGTTAATGAGAAAGCGGTATTGGGTTTAACTGAGAGTGCTTGCAATAGTACGCCGACAACGCTTATCGTTGTTCATAGGTACGCATCTACTTTTGTTTATATTGAAAATGTTAAATAAAAATAAGGATGTAAATATTTTGCAGGACACGCATAGTAGAGGATGGGTACCGACAACTCGCAATGTTGCCATCCCAGGCACTTAAAGGTGTGATCAGAGTTCGTTTTGTAAACGAGCAGGGTTTAGCTGAAGCTGGCATCGATCAAGATGGAGTGTTCAAAGAATTCTTAGAGGAGACAATAAAGAAAGTTTTCGATCCATCTTTAAATTTATTTAAAACTACTACTGAGAACCGACTTTATCCGTCTCCTACATCCTCCATGCAAGATAATCACTTGCAGCTGTTTGAGTTTGTTGGTCGTATGTTGGGTAAAGCGGTGTATGAAGTGAGTGATAAAGATATCAATATTATACGGCGCTTTGTTAATCAATATTACACGCGATATGATTTCAGGGCATCGTTGTAGACGTTCCGTTTGCATCCTTTTTTGTTTCTCAATTTTCTGGGCAAACTGGAGGAGCATTGTACAGCTGGTTGGACGAATTAGCTTCTTTAGATCGAGACTTGTACCGAAGTCTTACTCTTGTAAAGCATTACAAGGGCGACGTTAGGCAGTTAGAATTAACTTTCTCTCTGGATGAAGATGTTTTAGGTAAATTAGTTACGCACGAGTTGGTTCCTGGAGGACGAGCGGTGCCGGTCACCAACGAGAATAAAATTAATTACATACACCTAATGGCCCACTTCAGAATGCACATGCAAATAAAAGATCAGACGGCTGCTTTTATCAAAGGATTTCGGTCTATCATCAATCTCGAGTGGTTGGCGTTATTTTCAACTCCAGAAGTAAGACGAGAGTTCGTTAGAGCATTAATGTTATAAAAAACGTTTTTGTCTAAACTTCTTCTGGTTTTAGTTGCAAAGATTAATTTCGGGTGATAACGTCCCGTTAGATTTACGGGATTTACGAAAGCATACACAATACTATGGTGGCTTTCATGACAGTCATCGCGTTGTATGTTGGTTATGGGATATTCTGGAGAAAGATTTTTCAGAAGAGGAAAGGGGCTTATTCCTAAAGGTATATTACACAATATCACAATTGCACATAGTCGCTAATACTTTCTTCACGTTTGTTTTGCCTTATAGTTTGTCACAAGTTGCTCAAAATCGCCACTGTTGGGTTTTGCATTCTTGGACCCTCCGTTTTCGATTCGTTGCGTAGAAGTTGGCGATGATGAGGATACGGGTGATACAATCGGTATGAAAGCACACATGTTATTTAAATAACCTCTTATTTTCAGTGTATTATAGTAATTTTCATGTGCGCGTTTTGAATTTTTTTTTTTTAAATCAGGTAGTGTGATAAGGGGATTCTTTACAATTCGTAAGAAAGATCCGCAAAATCGTTTGCCCACGTCGTCCACGTGTTTCAATCTTCTTAAATTACCAAATTACCAAAAGAAAAGTACATTGAGGGAGAAGCTGCGTTACGCTGTCACTAGTAACACTGGCTTTGAGCTTTCTTAATTTATAGCCAATTTAACGGTAAACCATAGTGGTATCGTCGCTCAATAATACCTAACGAAAATTTATACAAAGTGATCCAGTGGTGTCCAGTGAAATGTCTTTAACGATATCACGAACTTCCTATCGTACGGGATAGTGATTCGTATATTCTATCTGTATCAAATTTAAAAAGAAACTATCGTGAATTAAGTCGGGAATTCGCACAAATTTTATCAGACATTATACGTACGAAGTGACAAAGTTATCGTTTTTGATACCTTAAGAGATTGTTAATATTCTCACGCATCACGAATTCTCGGGTCAATTTTACTTTACGGTTAATCTAAAAGGTGAACTAATTTACAACTACATGTCAACGTAAACCTATACGTCTCATTTTGTTTCCAATTTTTATCGACTTCAATTTTGGTTCTAATACAATCTCTCGCCAAATGGATAGATTACTTATGGTGTAAAGCACACTATACCTCATGAGCTTAATATTACTAATACTTGCGCGCTTGTTAGTTCATAGTACTACGGATTAATGTTAGACAATTAAAATCAGCGCTAAACACACCAAGTGAACGTTGTATGTCTGTGCCCATCAGTGCCCAGTGAACAATCAAAAAGAAGGATTCACGAATTTCTAAAAGTTGTCGAATTACTGGAAAGTCGAGGCTCTATTTTAAGAGGAGCTATTTTCTCAAAATTTTGTACAAATTTTTGAAAGAATGTATAAAGGGAGAGAAAGAGTACTTCGATCTGTATGGGAATATATGCGTATGTATAGTGTGTCCATGGGTGCTTATGGGTTTAAACTCCCCTGTCGTGCAAACTTTAATGTCAGTTTATTCAGATTGACCGAGGTGCGATGATGGTTTTCCTACTTGAGTGTCTCGAATTGAATGTCTCGTAACTTTATCGTGTCTGTTGTCTTTATACGAACTCAGTGAATACGATAGAGAAAAGGGAGCAAAAGGACTGTGTTATCTGCAATATGACGAGGAATAACTGATACTAGAGCGGAATTTATTTTTCACGCGATCCATGCGTAATTTCGGCGGATGACTGGAGAATATCATCGAAGGGAATTCGGTCAGACCAAAGATAGAAGCCTATTTACTGTGAGAAGAGATAATTCGAGATGTGAACCTTTTCATATTTTCCTACGCAATCGTATTGTAAGTTTTCAGGCCTGTATTCACAGATTGTACCTATACTGAATAAGAGTAATGAAATGGGCGTTTCTAGACGGATAGAATAAATTTTAAGAAAGAATTAGGTTTAATCGCGTACCAACTAGTTCGTTAACGTGCACAATGTGATTGTTAGAAAGAAAAATTATTTTCGTTATGTATAGAAGGAAAAAGATACGGACACAATAATTTTGGCCCTTGTTACTTTCGATCAGAATTTTATCAAATTAGCTACTCTCGTAACGTTAATTGTGAATACATGCCTCGCAAATATGTGTACAATTGAACGGGACGAAAGAACAGATAATACTCTCCTTTATGGGTATACTTACGACCGAAACGATACATGTATATGATAAATGCGAATGGATATCGATACAATATGAATATATGCAATAAAATGTCTAATAAAGCTGTTACGATTGTAAGATAAGACCGACGAGCGTTCCTTTAAAGACCTGATTATATCATGGCATTTCATCATTATGATTTTCAAAACGTAATTTCATACGAAATTGATTATAACAATGGTAATGCAAAGATTTGTGAAATGACTACATAGAAATGTAATTGATCTTTTATTACAATCGTAACAAGAACAACTACGCTTTGTACATGGCTTGCTTGAATTATTCGTACTTGCATAGCATTTTTTATGAGTGTGTATGTTGTTGTGACGCAACAGAGATAAGAGCAATGAGTTTTTTAATTTAATACATTCGACGACGATTTGCAATAATCATGTAAATATACACGTTCAACTGTACAAAACTCTCCGAATGTCTACTTTATTATCCTATACGAATTGATCGATTGTATAGTTAAATGAACCTAAGTCAAAAATGTGTCGTTCGAAAGTTAGGAACTTTTGTGACCAGTGTAGACTAACGTACACACATATTTCAAGTTTTAAACGAAGTACTCTGAAAGACGCGCTATAAAGTATCCTTTCGCAAGAGAATTAATTAGCAAGACATTAGTACAATACTTCGATAATCAGTTTGTTTTACTGTCACATATCTGGCTGTTATTTAGAACCAATAATTTTCCAACGTTTCGTCCTGTCCCGCCTTATTCAAAACGAAACACTGTCGATTTAAAGAATTTATTAGGTTGTTCCGAAAGTTTCTTTCGCGAGTTGCACTCAATTATTTTATCTGGTCGTGTTTATATAAATAGACAATCTAATTTCATAGATATTCATGTTGTAACAGTAATGGAGCAAAATGAATCGTGCACAATTCAGTAATGTATTAGGTCGTCCCATAAGTTCGTGCCAAAGACTGTGTCGAAATTGAATAAAAAACCACAGAAATTTTCTAGTAACGGTATAATAACTATCTGAGAGAGATGAGAAACTATTGTGAAATGAGACAGATTATCTTTTCTTGTGACACTTAAGAGTATGTTTAACATATTAATTTGAGAAATTGAAGTATAAATGGCACGAACTTTTAGGACGACCTAATAACATAAAACATAAAATATTGTGCATGTATTACTTATTAATAAAGCGAAAGAAACTTTTGGGACAACCTAATACAAATCAAATTTTACACGCATATTCCAGATGCTGTATTTTTAGAAAATTCCTAGAACAAGAATTCGATTTTTCAAAATCTCGAAAATAAGAGGACTCTCTAGTAAGAAGTAGATAAAATTAAAAAAGAAAAAGAAAAGAAAGTAAAATAGTGGTCGTTTTCAATTATATTTGCGAAGAGGACGCACGAATCGCTGGATAGGCTGCGCATGGAGTCATTGCGCAGACCACGTGACCCCTTTGTGAGCAGCTGGCGCTGTCGACGGCGTAGTTTACCCTCCCCTTCGACTAGTGGCCAGCAAGCCTTGGCTGCGACAAGACGTGTGTTTGGTTCGTACCGCGACGATCCCTCCATCGCGGCTACGCGAGAGACTCCTTTTTTCTCTTTCCCTCCCTCTCTCGCTTGTGTGTGCGCGCGCGCGTGTTTTTCGGTGTTTGTGTGTGCGTGCTTGATCTGTACGAAGTGGCAAGTGTCTGGCTCGGCCGCAGGACCCGGACAGTGAGAGAAATTCGTCGGTCGTACGCGAACCGTGGAATAATTTGGCCCCAAACGCCGGAATCGCTCTGTGGCCATCGAGGACTCGACCGAGCCTTTCAGTGTTCTCTCGTTCCTTTCTCTGTTTCGTGCTAGCGTGCTTTTCTTACGGGACAAGCACCGCCCCCTTTCCACCTCTGAATGCAACGTTATGAGGCCAGCTGAGCGTAACTGACGGGAAGAGGGAGAACGGATAGCGTGCGTGTGTCAAACATAACCTAAAGCGTCGTCACCCGTGGATCTCTGTGACTACGCGGAAAAAAACGTGGCGCGTATTTTCAACGCACCTGCATTCGTGACTCGCGACAATCGCGCGATCGAGGACACCTTTTGTCTCGATAAGTAGCATCGAGTTGCTAAACGACTCGACGAACCCGTGACCGTTCGTCCCATTCTCGACGCTTTCGAATTGAAAACGTCTCGACACGCAACGCCCCGTCCTCCGCCAACTGAAGTCGCGGATACGTGCACGAGGACATCGACTGTCTTTGTCGACGACCAACCGCCGTTATCGCTTTCTACGTGGTTGCGATAAAGGACGCGACCGCAGTCGCTGTGCTGTGTCGAGCGTGGTGTCACGTAGCCCCCTTCGACCCTTCCCGCCGTTCTCCAGTAAGCGCGCGTTATTTAAATCGCAAAGTTCGCGACGAACGAGTAACTCCGTAACGCGATTAATTATTTTTACAGAACTCGTTACTACCGACCTTAATCGAACCTCGAATCTATACTTGAAACGTTCGAGACGTAACGAGAATCGTGCTCCAAAATCACGACATGGAATCGACTACCACACACGAATCGCTCCACCTGTGAACAACTACTTCTCTACTACGAAGCCTGCCACCAATGATTGCGAAAAGAGCCACGGTACAATATCATCGATAAACGACGAACCAACGGATCTTATGCTCTCGAACCTGTGCCGTGGAATACATAGCAACATTCGACTCGTGAAAGCTACTGTTTCACGACAAATCTACGACGTTTCTTATCAGTGGTACGCGAAAACAGTAACAAAGTGATCATCGATAGACGTCGATGATCATAAAGCTTCCTTAATCGCTACTTTAATCGTTCCAGAGACATCAGAGATTCTCATATTTTTTAATCGCGTCATGGAATCGATTGCGATAGTGAAATCGTTGGACGTGTAAAGAACCACCGTTTTCCGACTGTACAGTGCGGGGAATCCGCGAGGCCTGGCAAGCAGTGATCGCGAGAGCCACGGATACGATCATCGATAAACGTCGATGATCATAAAGCTCGTTCGTCCTGGACGAATGTTCTTCTCGATCGCGCGGTGAAGAAAAAAGGAAACGACCTCGACGAAGTTGTGTGTCAGTGTCACGTGCGTGTCCCGCCGCGGAGGCAACGAGATCAAAGTGTTCCCTGGGAAAGGTGAAAATAGTGAGGAAAAATAGAAACGGGAAGCAGGAGCGCGGAGACGAGGCGTGTCCCAGGTTCCCTGAAACAGCGGGGGCCTTGGCGGTGGCGGTGGCGGTGAATCAGGAAAGGGTTGAGGTAGGGATGTTCGATTGCGAATCGATTTTTTTAGACAATCAAAATATTACTCTTATCCGTTATCCATTATCGAAATAAAGGGTTCTCCAAAAGGGCCTGTCAGGATCTTGTGTTTTACGAACGAATGATTTGAATGTTCACAACTAAACGTACAATAGTATTTCATTTCTAACCTACAAAAGATATTAACGCGTTGTGGCTGCCAGACTGAATCTCGTGGAAATGTCTATAAAATGAAAATCTTTGTTCGAGACCATCGAAGATTAGATTTAATTTAACACTTGTCCTAGTATTTCATTTTTGTTACCTCACCAAATTAACGGATGCTATCCAGATTTATTTCCATTACCGCCTAAACCTTCGAAATTGATATTTTTAGTTCCTTGATGGAAAGTCCTGTCACCCGTTTCTGTGTGACGCGGCGACCAACGTGTTAATGATATTAAAGCCCCACTTAGAAAATCCGTTAGAATATTAACCATTTTCGTCCACCATGTTCTCGATAATAAAATCGGTATTACATCAGCTCATTGATATTCGTTCTTGGTACATATATCTCTTCAATTTCTAGTTAACCATTTCTCGCGCGATAACTCATGCATCACGTATTAAAAGATTTTAAAAGCATTCGCGTTACGTAGTTACCAATTTAACAGACACTATCTCGGATCGATATTTTGTTTGTCATTTTACCTATTTTTCAATCGGTTTTTCTCACGAGAATCGAACATCCCTATTTGTAGGTTGAGGAGGGTGGCCCGTAGGACGAGAGGAGAGCTTTGATGGCAGTAGTTGGGCCCAGCCGGCACTCGCGGGTGTCCATGAGCGTGTCTATGTCGCTGATGCAGGGGGGTGGGGCGGGGGCGACGGGGGGCGGCGGGACAACGGGGGCCCACCCGGGGCAAGCGGTCCTCGCTGCGGCGGCCGCGGCAGCGGCTGCGGCCCAAGCACCCCCCACCTACTACCACCCCGCCGCTCCTGCGCCCCCGCCACCGCCGCCGGCCCAGGATCCCGTTCAGCCCGACAGACCCATCGGATATGGTGCCTTCGGCGTCGTCTGGTGAGTAATTGCACACTCGACGATATTGTTGTTTATTTACGACCGGTGCATTATCCACAAGGCCCAAAGTTCAGGCCTTAAATCGACTAAAAATGACATTCTGTTCGTTTTCACGTCTCCATAAAACGTGAAACATTCTCCATGAATGGGGGTTTGACTTAAGGGGCTATCCTGAATTAGGAGGTTTACAAAAAAAAGCGGTTTTTCGTGAATTTTCTTAGGATGGAAAAAAATAATTAATTCTATCGAACTCTTTATCCTATTTTCATACATGTTCGAGTAGCCTGTAGAAATTATTTCAACAAGAAATATTCAAATTGAGTCGACTGCGACGCACATTTGTAGACCACCTCACAATTAAAACCTCCTAAAGTCCTTTGATTTTCGTACATTTTTCTTCTATGTGAACGAAAAAAATTCGTACAAAACAAATTTTTTAAGAACTTTTTTATTAAGTTAAAGTGATTTTTTTACCACCCAAAGAACACGTTCTTTTTTTTCAAGCTTGCAGTAATTTCACATTTCACCATTTTTGCGGGTTTTTCTTAGCTCACATAAAAGGAAAATGTATGAAAATGAAAATTTCTTTTGGTTTCTTTTTTTTTGTGTCAAACCAAAATTACGTCCTGCATCTTTCACGCCGATACGAGGTCTTAATTGTGAGGTGCTCTACAAATGTGAGTCACAGTCGACTCAATTTGAATATTTCTTGTTGAAAAAATGTCTACAGACTACTCAAATATGTATGAAAATAGGATAAAGAGTTCGATGGAATTAATTATTTTTTTCTATCCTAAAAAAATGCACGAAAAACCGCTTTTTTTAGACCTCCTAATTCAGGATATCCCTTAAGGGGGGAGTCTGGTCCAGCTAATGTATTTTTCTAATGCATATATTTTCGAGATATAATTAATTTTTGTTATTGAAATTTTTTTTTTACATATAAAGGGACGTTCAAAGAAAAAAATTTGACAGTGTAGATTTAATTTAAATGTACACATATACAGATATAGTAGTCGCAAGGAAAGGATTCGGTCAAAACGGTGGGATACGTGGAGCCCTTGGAAAACATCAGAAAATTTGTTGCTTTAGTAGGTACGTAAAATGCGTATGAACCTCAATTTCCAAAAAAAAAATTGTTAATTGCAAAAATGGCGGCAAAAAACATGAAAATGGACGATATATGTCGGCCGTTATTTTCCAGTAACTTTATGCTATAATAATGATTCATTAAGAATCGAGGTTCGTAAGCATATAAAGCATAAGCATCTATATATGTATACATTCAAATTAAATTTACACTGTCAAATTTTCTTCTTTGAACGTTCCTTTATATGTACAAAAAAGTTTCAATAACAAAAATTAATTATATCTGGAAATTATATGCATCAGAAAAATACATTAGCTGGACCAGACTCATTCCTTAAATTTTGTTATGGCATTTTTGATTCTATTTAATCTTTGGGCCTTACGAAGCCTTAACGCACCTCTGTCGTCAACTGAGCTTCTTTTTTTTATATGGATAGAGTATTCTTGAATCTAATCGTATCAATTACTGTAATTGTTGTACATTTTTCATTTAATCAAACGATTGCACCGACGACGAACGTGTTATCAGTGATTATAACAAACTCATACCTTACGTGATTCTACATTCTATATCGCTTGGTATATCATAATGATTAGAGTTGAACTACTGTAAGAATACGCGAGTATCGCGAGTATCGGGACCCCTTTTATTGACAAACAAATCATCGCCTCTAGCCATTCTGACGACTTGCAAAAAATTGTTACTATAAGAAGTGTACATTTGAATGTTATCCATCGGGTGTCCTGTTTCGATGCTATATCAAACTTTTGTTTTGAATAGTTATTCCCCGTATATTTATTGTACCCACTTCAGAAACAAATGCACGGAAGTTTTACAGATTTTCGTACTGGACAATCTTGTACCGTATAGAGAGAGTAATTCGATTTCTACCTTGTCAGAGGTCACAAATTATTCAAATTTTCCAAAGTTCGCTGGTAACTACCACTTCGGATCGGTCTCTGGTCGAAACAATTATTGCCGTTGCAGGCAATCGCGGTAATCGAATTTTCTAAACATTTTAATTCCTGAAACGGTCGACCAATTAACACCACTTTCCAACGCTCGCAACACGCCAAACAACAGCTCTCCGGATTCGTTTGAGAGTAAACGCACTTTCCATCTTAGCTTGCGCATAAATCGCTGCCATTTTCCAGCCGCGAGTAATTTGTGAGTTCGATAAGCAGCGGTATAAATCTCTGCTCCTACCACCCACAACCCCCTTGCTTCATCCCCCAACTCTTTTTGCCGCGTGCATCCTACGGTGTGCACGGTGTAGTTTCTTGCACCGTGCCACGAATAGGATGACGTATTGTCGCGCGAAGTTGTTTTCTTGATTTATGTACCTTTAAGTAGCACACGGTGAGCCATTAAGGTTTTTATCGTCGACCAGGAGTCGTTACGCAAACAAAAACTTTGCATTCACGTTTGCTCTGCTTTTAATTTTTGAAACAAATTTTTTAATTAATCAGAATTTTTTAATTATCCTCCGTGTTCCCCTCGAACCAGTTAAACTGTTAACGTTCGGGAGCTTCTTGGTGCGGTTTTGGGACATTATCGGTGACGGTCGTTCCCTGGTATTCGACAAATTACCTTCGTATTCGATTCCCAAGAATTCTGCAGCGTCACCGCAGAATTATGGCCACTCGTTCCGCCTCATTAGTTCCAGACTGGTTTTCGATACGCGAAAAATTCCGTTTAAGCGCTGTGCAATTACAGAAACATGAAATTTTTAATCGCCCTTGTATTCTACGCGGTGTAAACTGCGTTAATCTGATAATTGCCACATCGAGCGCATAAAACGATAGCTTTAGTCTACTTTTATTCCGTTAACACAGCTGCGAACAGTTCTCAATCCGTTAAGTACCCGTGTTATTATTTAAATATGGTAAAATAATTTCTGTTAGATCTAATTTATTTATTTTATCGCAACGTATAGAAAATACCGGCCAATTTTGAAAAGGAGCACGAGCTCACTTAACGTCCACTTTATTATCGAGTACGCGGTGAGTTTTCCTTATTTTATTTTTTTAATTCCCACGCGGTTAGTTTGCGTTTCGGTAAACACACGGCGTTTGGGCAAGCTTAATTCTTTCGCAAATACCGCTGGCACCGGAGTTTCTGTTTACGCTCGAAGAGTTTGCTTCCCGTTGTCAAGAGTACCCACCGTTAACACGCACTGCTTTAAACGCTTTACCAGCCATGCGTTATTTGGTCCACTTCGATTTTTTTTTTCTCCCCACCTACCGTAACAAAAATATTGTCATCCGGGAAACTTTCTACATTTATTTTGTGACATTGCTCGCTGGCCATTTAAAAAAAAATCCGAGACTCGAGATCTTTCCTTATCCTTTCGAACAACTTTTCATTCGTTATTTACGTATAAAATATATTCAACGAACACGATAATTTAATCCTATTTCAGTAGAACCCACTCATTCGATTCGTCTAGAAAGTCTTCGTGTTTTTGAAATGGCGTGTTCACGAGATATTTTACGCGTAGCCTTTGTCGAGGGGAAAATTGCACAGGAGGTTTAGTAGGCACAATGGGAACTGCACGGTTTCTTTTGTTTCCGCTACCATCGGTCTACCTGACGGACAGAGGCATTAAGTAGAAACTACCTGGTCGGTTCGGTGAATTTTCATAGGGATTGTAGGGCATCGTATTAAATGACGGTAATTTAAGGACGAGGCAATAATCCTGATATGACCTGTGCCAGGTGTAATTACCGTTACTTTACCTGGACCTTGGCGCACTTTTAGTTCACCGTTGATCTAGGGGCACTTGTTCGTCAAAATTTATCAGCTGAACAATTCGGTACATTTACTTTTAGATAATACATAAACGTTCGACTTTTCTTAAAAAATCCTCTGAAAGAGAAATTTACAAACACGATATACAGAATGTCAATTAACCTCTTTCTCTTCCACGGAAGACGGAAAAAGTAGATGAGATAGCGCGAGGGTAACTGCGGAGCTCTAACTCGGACGTAAGACCGTGAAATATTAGGGGCTGCGATTTTCCCCAGCGACTAACAATCAGCACATTTCCATGGCCGTTCAACTCCGTGAAAGAACTACTAATATCCAACCGTTGGCGGAACGGTTGGCCCGACTGAAAAGGGCGAGAGACGGAGAAATTTTGCGTATTTGGCGGCGAGATCGCGACGTCGAACCGGGAAATTTTCACCCCCTGCACCGAACGAAAAGGAACAAAAGGGAACGCCTCGGCGATCGTTGATTCCGCCACGAGAATCCAAATATCGCTCGCGATTCCGTCCTCGGAGCGGCGAAAACATTTACACGCGTCACACGTGTCACGCTGGGAACAGAACGGTTCTCATTTCTACGTTTATCGAAACGATATCCACCGCGTGTCGATTCTCGACTATCGCCTGACTAATCGCGATCAAATCCCGAGTATCGCCGTTTGATGCGTCGCGTGGTAGGAAAAGGCCGACTCGTCTCGCGCGTCTGGTTTATTAATTAACCTGTGGATTTCCGATTGCCTCGTTCCATCGGAACTGTAACCTACAAGTATTTGGATCGAGACGCGTACTTTGGTGATATTCGAAGAAGGATAAATAAGTTTGAGTTTAAGGTTAAATTTTATACCGTTGACTGTTTTTACTCTGTCTCCATTTTTACTTGAAACTGAAACTTCATTCCAGATTTAAAATTAAACTCGATTAGGAACGGAGTTTCGAGCTTGGCTCATCCTTCCATCTTGAACACAACTTTTTCATCTCTACAGTTCTCATTCCCCCATCCACTCTTTAATTTTCTTCTATCACTATCACACCAAAAATACGGAGATCAACTTTCTCATCTTTAAATTTCTCATTTCCCCTGCTTCAATTCTCTTCCTCTACTAATGTCTGTATCCTCTTCAAACAAAAATCCTGAGCTCCACTCATTCCTAACTTCTCCCCCTTTTATAGCGGGAATTTCGCGTCCAGTTCTCTTATCTTCTTCCGTTCGTTTATCCTCCTTTGTTCGCCTATCCTCCTTTGTTCGCTTATCCTCTTCAATTCCTAGCTTCGCGGTACGGGCTCTCCTCGTTGCGGTTCCCTTCTCCGCACACGCGTCCACCACGCGCTTATGATATGCACGTGTATGCATGTGCGCGCGGAGTGCAAGGTCCTAGCATTGACTCCGGACACGCCATTGGAGTAAATTGCACAAGCGGCTCTCGTTCACCGACTTCGCTTCTAGCCGCGCGGATTCGTTCTCGTTTCGATGTGTGCCTACGCGTATCGAGGCGTATTCCGCGACCGATTAATCCTCTGCCCGCGACATTGAAATTTCGATCGTGCACCGAGTAACAACTCCTGCGAACGCCTCCAACAATGGAGGACGTTGGGATGTCTCGCGGTTACGGCTCGAGTGTCTTCCTTTCGATTCGTCCGTTATGCCATTCTTGATACTCGGATCCTTGAGGATCACGTGCTCGGTGGTTAAGTTATCGATGCTTAAATGCTTGGTGCTCAGTTGTTTGATGTTCAGATCCTTGATACCTAAGTGCTTCCTACTCATATGCTTGGTGCCCAAGTGCTTTATGCTCAAATCCTTAGTTTTCAAGCCCTGGCACTCGAGTACTTTCTGCGTAAGTTCTGAATATTCCAAGCCTTTGTACTCGAGTGTTTGGTGCCCGAGTGGATTCTGCTTAAATCCTTAGTGTTCCAAGCCCTGGCACTCGAGTGCTTTCTGCTCAAGTCTTTAGTGTTTCAAACCTTTGTACTTAAGTGCTCGATGACCAAATGTTTGGTGCTCAAATCCTTCGTGCCAAAGCGTTTGTTACTCAAATCCTGATACTAGCGCGCTTTGTACTAAAATCCTCGGTATCAAAGTGTTCGTTGCCTCAATTATTCAGTGTCCAAATCCTGGGTGTCCGAAGCTGTTCGTACCGAAAATCCTAGCGTTTCACGGCCCCATTACCCACGCTTTACCATATTCATGTTCGCACTTCGATACAAGCGTCGCTCGTGACCCGCTATTGACTCGCCTGTTGATTTCTCGTAACAGCGGCGGCGACGGAAGGAGACGACGATAAAACGTCGATAAAGAATCCTCCCGTTCTGCGCGTTTCGCTTAAACTCGACGCATATTCATCGAGAGCGCCACGAAAACACTCGGAGCCTCGTTTAACAACCACTCACCGGCTAATTTTATTTTCGCGTCGTGGTACACTTGCCTCGAACATCGCGAACATCTCGATGTTACCGATCCTTTCCTCGAACGATCGTTAAACCGATTCAAGCTCGTGTTAGAATGTTAGTTGCGCGTTTATGTTCTTATTTAGAATAATAAATGGTTCGGTCGAGCGGGCGCCCCCCTTTTGGAATTAATTGAACTTTATATTCCAGCCTGGGTGGATACCTAAGCGAATACGTGTTTTAAAAGTACAATGCGAGGCCTTTATCTCCTTATGGCTCTCGCAAGGCCTGGTATCTCATTAACGTCATTTCTATCTAACTTACATAGGGTGATAAACTCCGAGGCGCGTATTGATTAAGTACTAGAATCGTACAACGTTAGCAGAGTACTTCAACCACATCACCCCTTACATGGATGTTAATAACGATAAGTCATTCGGTGTAAACATAATATTAACATTCATTAAGCTGCATTTAAAGGCATCGTATACAGGATGGGTCTTCCAAGCTTCCAAGCTATGATTGGAGCTGATAAAAAGACGAATTCAAACGGGCTTCGCAAGACCTTCCGAAGAGTTACAATTTATATAATTTTAATTATTTTATTTTTTCAATTCCACCTGTTGTTGTTTTTAAATTTTTCTCTGAAAAAGTGCTCCAAGCTCGTTGAAAAATTCCACGCAAATTGCCTGGAATTAAATAATTAAAAAAGAGTTAGCTCGCCAACGGTTCATATAGCCTATTCAGCGTTCCCGTGTATAGCGAGTCTCTCACGACTGCAATTTACTCGGTTCGATCGCATGAAACTATACGCGATAAATTGCAGAGCGGGTACACGTGGCACGTTTCCCTGTAATACACGGAAACGACGCATCGAGCACACGTGCAGAGAAATATGCGTGCGTCATCGGCTGCAAAACGGCCCGTTTTGGCACGCTAGACCGTTTTCTCCTATTAGTCGAGTCACTCCAGACCAAAATAAACAGAATACCACGGAAAAACTCTTGCTAGGCTCGTTTTTGTACGCGTACTTGTATCTGGTCTCACAGTTATATAGTGGATGATTTTATATAGATCCAAAGCGATGTAATATATCAGTTTTTTATTGCAAAAGTACGTGTAAAGACTCCAAGTATGTGCAATCTATCGTTTTTCCGAAGATATCTGGAAAACTATCGCGTTTACCGTAAAAGTAGTCGCTATCAAAAGTGGAGATAAGGAAATTCTCTAAAAAAAAAACAAAAAAAAAACGGTGCGATATAAATTTTTCGTCTAGTCGATAGTTTACGCGTAACGTGACGCGAAACCTTCGATGTTTGGTCCAAAATGAAGTCTTCTTTCGAGAATTTATTCCAAGAGAACGAGTACAAGTCCCAGCTTTTCCTTTCACACGATATTTATATGTATGTTAAAGATTAAAAGAGTTGTTGTTTAGTGGTGTATACGTGCGCGCTAAAAATGGCCTAGCCTGTGTTTGTCACAGGGCCATTTTTAAGAAATTCAGTCGGTGTCTCGGCGATCCGAGGTTCAAATATAAATACATCAAAATTTCCTCGTCGTTTCTACAACTAAAAAAAAATGTTCTCCACCCTCAAGATACATGTAAACACTGTGTAAAAGAAAAAGTCAGAAGTCGCACTCGTTCTCTCGGAATTAATTCATAAAAACTACCCTTGATCCTCTTAACCAAATTCGCGACTACACCCTGCAGAATCAGTCGCATCGCACGAATCCATTCTCCGATTCGCGGGAAACGAACTTTCATTCCTCGAAAGCAAACTATCCCCTCGTATTTACAACTAGCGGCTTTCGTTGGATCTATTCGCTGGAATCGCTCGCCGTGAAAGTCCATCGCGAAAATTGAACAACTGGGAGCCGCGGTAGCTTCCCCGCGAAGATCTCGTTTCTATTAGCGATTCAGCAGCGGAGGAGGCCCTCGAGGGGGGTTGTCGGTGGGCGTAGCCCTCGACTGGTTCCCCAGACATAAGTTATTCCCTTGATGTCAGCGGCTTCGACGCAGATGCCTTTTCCCCACGCGCAAACGACGAGGGAGTCGCGCTAGCGTGAACGCTGGATAAGAGCAGACGGCGAACCGCTTTGTCCGTGGGCCAGAGATGGGCACCATTTTATTCAAACTACGGATAACGAATGAAACAAACATGTGGCGACGTATCGACGTTATTCCACACAGAGCGAGTCGAAGCATAGAAAAGTGGCGTATTTGATTATTTTCAAAGTTGAAATAGTCGATTACAATTTATTTCAATGCAGATTTGCGAGTTTGATGTATTCCGGTCGAGCTTGCATTCAACTCCAAAATTGTACAAAAGTACCTCACGCAAAGGGGATTACTGTAGTTTAGATGGAGATGCATTCGTTAGAATATTATATATCGTATCAGAATCTATTTTTCCACTCAACTCCATTTTCATCGTACTCTGTTTGTATTTCTCGAATCCCATCCCAGTATCGTCTCTTTTCTTGAGAAGCTGCCCGTACCCAAATTTCACCGAAACAGACCTGTACTAGAATTCATTCGATTAATTCTCGCGCCCGAGGCAGATACCAACCTCGAGATTAACTTCCACAAGAGGCAGAAGAAAGCCTCTGTCCCCGAAACTCCAACGCGTTGGTCCCGTCTCGTTCGACGTGACATAAAAGAATCGTCGGTCGAAGAACAAGAGGCAGCGACGATACGCGTTGCGACACGACGACGAATGTCTCCCAATAAGGCGTTCTTTCTTCAAACGCGGCGCTTTTCCATCCACGAGACAGCTGTCTCGACGGAGTCGTCTACGAATGCGATCACTTAACCCTTTCCCCGTGAATCGAATGAATTTTCTTGGAAAATTAATCTGGATTCCGAGCTCGGGGAGCGTTGGAGTCGAGACCAGGAAATGGACACTCGATGAAAGCAGATTATTCAGATTCCGCTTCGAACGTCTTGTCTCGATTACAAATTCAAATGAAGTTAACGCGACGCGTCCGACGTTTATGGAGTTCAGCTGTCTCTCCGTTCTGGTCCACAAAATCCACTCGAAAGCAGATTTCGAAGAGAGGACGATCGAATTCGGAGGTGGACGCGTTTTATTCGAACAGTAGGTCACGAATAAAGACGCTTAAATTTATCCGCGAGGTTTATTCGGTGAATTCGTACATTTATCCGTTTGGCCTGGAGTTGAATTTCCTTTGATACACGTTGCAATTTTTACCGAACGAACTAGGAATCGTGGGTTATCTTTTATTTGTTATTCGAATAATCGTCTTCGATTCCTCACCCACTGTTTATATCGACGAATACAATTTTGCCCGTCTCCGGTTGAAACTCGAAAGAGTTGAGATTCGTATGAACAGATTTTCAAGTTGAACATAAATTTTCTACTTTTTCAACTACGATACTGTTAAGGGAGTTGTAAGCATTCATTTCCGGACATTTGAGTGGCAAACATAAATGATATGTTATTCCTGCGATTCGTGGCTGATCTCTCGGCGGTGTTAAGCTAACACGATTGCGTGCTTCGCGATGTAATCCTCTTAAACCGATTTCCACTGGCGCAACAATCTGCGAGAGACGAATATACGCGTTGAAACGAACGAGACGGGTTCTTTGGCACGCGAAAAAAAGGGCTGGCATCTAATCTAATCCGTCAGCGTTATTCTTATTTAACGCGCTGGGTCATCCGCGAGCAAATACTTTTTCCTCGTTTCTTTTTCCTTTATTCGAGTCGAGCTTCTTCTCTGCTATTCGCGAGAGTAATGTTTTTCCTTCGAGGGTGAAGGAACTCAAGCTCCCCTTGGAAGTATAGATGCTTTCACATTAATATTTTTCTGTAGATCACTGTGTTACAATTTGTGCAATTACTTTAGTAGAAATAATGTTAAATTCCATTCAGAATTTTTATTTCCAGAACGAGTTAGTTTTTAATTGAGAGAGCGTCTAGGTCTCCTTTTTTGAACGTCTGTAAAATTTTGCGTTCAAAGTTGAAAGGATTAAAATAGATGAGTGGGAATACAAATTTTAATTAATGAACTTTATCTACATTTAACGCGGATCAAAAGTAAAGGTCGAAACACTCTGAAACAACCTAATTGACACGTTCTGGTTATTCTAGACGTAGCATCTCCGGCGATAAAGAACAACAAAAATATTTACGAGCCTTATTATTTAAATTTTAACTAGAAGGAACATGTACTTTGTCTCGATGCCCTCGAGGGAAGGCTGCAGTAGCGAAACGCTTTAAAGAAAACGTGATCGGTAATTAGCCGTCGCATCGCATCGGCATATCAAAGTTTAACAAAGGATTCAATTTTTCGAAATAACAAACCGCGCGACACTCGTGCATTCACGGGTGTGTGTGCCAGGCTAAAAGGCGGTCGTGTAACAATAGGTGAAAATGTGGCTTTCACATTTTTCCCCGTGTCCCCGAGTGCTCGTGGGTGGTCCCCTCGACGTTTCTACGCCCCCACTCGTTCGTTATTAATGCCCCCTTTCCGAATAAACACCGCCTTTTTGTCATTTAAATGCGGTTACTCGATGCCGGGTTTCCGGTGTCGCGCTATTGTCGCCGCTTACGCGTTCAGGATTGTCGATCGTCCCGATTCAAAGAAACGGAAAGCGTGCTTTTTATTTCCCCATCTTTTCTTTTTTTCGTTTTAAACAGAAGTGTCGACGATGCTCATTTAATCAAAAGTCAAACAAAAGAAGCAATTAGCGGTTGAGACACGCTATAGGATTTTTTCAGATCTTTTTCCCGATCTTGCGTGTATCAAAGATAAACGTCGATATGATAGTAGATTTCTTAGCATTGTCGAGCAATGGTTCGACTTTGATCGACGTTTATTACGTAAACGTTGTAGTCGTCGGCGAGTGAAAGAGTTTTGTAGAGAATCTATACAAGTTGTATACATAAGTTTGTAGTAGAATTAATTGAATTGGATACTGTAGCACTCGAGCTTAGAATTATATGATGGTATTCATGTAGTTTAATTAAAACTGATTTATTTTAATATATATTTTTCCATCGGAAGATCGCAAGTTGAATTTTTATTGTACAGGACTCGTCGAACCCGTGTACAAACTCCATATTATTCCAACAAGAACCATTTCCATATACCGAGCACGGTAATCTCTAATTACACGTCTGGATAATCGAGAGTTGGTTTATCAGCGACTATGTAATGGGGAGTTCGGATAATCGGGGCTGTAGCGTATAACAAATCGAGGTATTCTTGTTCCAAGTACCCTGTACATTATTCCAACGGTTTTCTGCACGTGCGTTTGTAAATCTGGGTTGACTCGTTTAACTAATGATTCTGTTTCCCTGGCGTTTTCTGTTTGTTGGAAATTTGCCTAGATTTTCCAGCGTTTTCCAAATAAAATATGAATTTTATATAAAATTCTCAAGATCGCGAGAAAATGTCTCGCATATCGATTTCTTCAAATAAAGAAAGAACCGTAGGTGACTGGATGCGAATACGAGGCTAATCGAATCGAGAAGTGGATATCGATCACTCGGTATCTGCGTCATAGGCGATATCCACGTGTCATTTAAAGGTGAATCGAATATATTATGCAACGTGCAGCACCGTGGGACTGGTACGCATCCTTCATATAAACGGGACGCTCGTATACGCAATCTGGTCACGATTCCTCCTTATCTCGGAATGCTGTGGTTGTCATGGCGACCCCCATCTCCGCTATTGCGTCCCTGGCACTATCCGCCCTTTGAGACCGCTGACGAGTCGTATCCATTTCCCGCGCTTTTTTTTTTTACACGAAATTCCCGCCGCTTGTAGCGTCCGCGGGGTCGTTAGTCTGGAATACAAATTTTCTAGCGATGCTCCTCTGAAACGCTCTTGTTTTCACCGGCAGGGAACAAGGAACATGAAAGTTTGGTGCTTGGTGGCCAAAACCTTGATGCCTGAGGGCTTACAATCCAAGTCTTTGGTGGTCAAGCGTCTTCTTCTCATATTTATAGTATTCGAATTCTTGGTGCTCAAAGCTTTGATATCCAAAGTACTTCCTGCTCGTATGCTTGGAGCAAAAGTGCTTACTGTTTATATGCTTGGAGGTCAAGTGTTTGGTACCCATATCCATAGTACTCCAGGCATGGCGCCCAAGTGATAATTGTCCAAATCCTTAGCACTCCCAAGAATTGGAGTTCAAGTGTTTGTTGCCTAAATTCTTAGTACTCCAAGCGTTGATATTCAAGTGCTAGGTGTCCAAATCCTTAACATTCAACGACTTGGAGCTCAAGCGTTTGGTGCCAAATGCTTAGTACTTGAAGCATGGCGCCCAAGTTATAAGTATCCAAATCCTTAGTACTCGAAGCGTTGATATTCAAGTGCTAGGTGTCCAAAATCTTAGCATTCAACGACTTGGAGCTCAAGCGTTTGGTGCCCATATCCTTAGTATCCAAGCATGGTGCCCAAGTGATAAGTATCCAAATCCTTATCACTCCCAAGAATTGGAGTTCAAGTGTTTGTTGCCTAAATTCTTAGTACTCCAAGCGTTGATATTCAAGTGCTAGGTGTCCAAATTCTTAGCATTCAACGACTTGGAGCTCAAGCGTTTGGTGTCAAATGCTTAGTACTTGAAGCCTTGGTGCTCAAGTTCTAGGTGTCCAAATCCTTTTGGACACTCCAAATCTTGTCTTCACCTGAAAATCTCGAACTGTCTTACCTGCCACCCCCAAGTGCTCTTCCTAACCCATCGAACCTAAACTTCAAAGCCTGAGTAGGGCATGCCTCGGTCCAAATGAACTTCGCGTCGTCCCTTGGACGTCTGGCTGAATTTGGCAGCGATTTTGAGCGAGCCCTGCGGGCGAGAGTCTGGCCAAGGGCGGACGAACCAGCTGCCAGGCAGGTGATGGTGCAGCTGCCTGCGAGACCGCACGGTCCTTCTCTCGGTAGTCATCTCTCATCGACGATCCCCTCTCGTTCCTGGACCAGTCGGTCGGGATCGATGCATCGTGCCTCTCGAAAAGGCCTCCGACGAAAATCGACTCGCGACGCGACCGTGCCTGGTTAATTTTCGACAGGTTCCCTAGGACCCCTATTCGCCAGAGCGAACCGAGACACTGCTCTGCTGACTGGGGAGAAAGCTTCCCCGAGCAGTTCTTTTCGGAGCTTAAGAGGATGTAGTCTAAGCTGGGAGGGTATAAAAGTGGATGGTTGTACTCGGGGCTAAGAGGATGTAGAGTATGCTGGGAAGATGTAGACTAAACTCGGTGACTGTATTCTGGGGATAGACAGATGTGATCCAGGCTGGGAGACTCTAGGCTAAAGTAGATAGATGTACTCTAGGTTACGTTGAGGTAGAAGGATGTGGTCTAAATTCAGACGTGCTCCAGGATAAGAAGACTATTAGGATGCTACATCTACATTAGAAGAGTACAGTCTAGATTAAGTTGTTGTATTGTAAGCAGATTAAAAGGATAGTGTTGAGTGATAGAATATAGGCAAGAAAGTACGAAGGGAGGATATAGTCTGAATTTAGAGCTTCTACTTTTAAACTAAGGATCCGCAAACTTTCTTTGAAGAAGACTCGATAATAGGTTCGTGCAATTTAATCAAGAACAATTGTTCTCCAGTAATCTTCAACATACGAAAGTACAAACACGAACGAAACTTAGTAAACATGGAAAATCTCTACATACTCCTCTCGCTGTTTCTCAAACGAACGTTAACCGGGTCGCCTGATCTCTGCTTCAGAATCCCACGAGATTCCGTAATTAATTCGGACGATTCCAGCGCTGTTGATGAATAGAACTTCGCGAATCATGCAGCCGGATCGAATATCGGTAATCGATACCATGGCAGAACGGAATAGCTACAGGTAGAAAGGTGTATCAGGAAGCGAATCCTCGGTTCGCGTCGCGTTCCTCCAAGTTTCTATATTCGCCCGGAAAACGTGGCGCAGAAATAGCGTTTAATTCGCGAGAAAGTTGCCAGATGAGCAGGTGATGTCGCAGCTGCTTCTTCCTCTGGCCCACGCGACCTCTCGTCTCCGGCGCGATAACTGGTAAAAAATTGATCTAGCCGATCAAAGCTGTTCTATCATCTCCGTTAACGTTTTTCGAAGCGATCGTGGCGGGCTGATTAGTTAAAGTAGTTACTACAATTAATCTTTAACGTTGGAAGATGTATATACGTGTATACAGATTAGTTTATTTCATATTAATGCATATAAGTTTATAGAGTAATATACATTTTTCTATTTGATTGTTTTGTAAGGCCGAACGCACACGGGCGCAACCGATTTGAAATTAGTGTTGCGAACCGTTTACGCTCTTTGTTTTACCTACTCCACTATCTTTGTTTTACATAGATCTACGGTCGCATGCTACTAGTTTCAGAGTGGTTTGAAAGTGTCAGGGATGATTGATTTCTCTCTCTCTCTCTCTTTTTTTTTTATTTTCAATTCCTAGTAACAAGTTTATCTTTGAAAGTGATAAAGTATGAAAGCTTCATATAATGCAGAGTATAAACAAAATGATTAGGTTTTGCAAATGATTAGCCTTTGATATGTTTGATCTCTTTCTACAAAGAATAGAAATACTTGTATCGTGATATATTGCAATAACTGAAGTGTGACAGTTGTGCACATAAAAGAAGCAAGCAAGCATTGTCGTCATTTTCTCAATCGATTTACATCCCCCGGTTGGATCAAACGGAAAACGAATACGATGCAAGCGATCGGTGGCAATTCGAGTCGAATCCAACTGGTCGTGCGTGCCGGTTTCCAGTTTCGGCCGGGCAGACGACCCACAATATTGCTTTCATCCAGTTGGAGTATCCAGTTTAGTAGGATGAAGGCGTACCGCGTATCTGGAGCGTGACGAGTTTCCAGATTGCGTATGCAAAAGACTCCCGGTTTTCTACGCGTTTTCCCGTTCCTGCGGTCCTTTTGAGTTTCGCGAAACCCGAGTCGATTCGATGGTGAAAAAGACGAGAAGATACAGAAAACGGCTCCCGATACTGCGACGGAATTAATCCCAGGCCGTGTTTTTTTTTTTATTTTCCATCGTTGTTTTTCTTTTATTATGATCGCGCGCGAATCGGGGTTCCCCGCGGCAAAAGTTGGTTCGGCGTGCTCGGCCTGTGGAAATGATATTTTATCGTCACCCCGGCGCGGAGTTAAACCACCTACATGACAGGAAGCTGGCGGAGCATGTGTTGCGGGTATTTCCGGTGCGACGTCTCCCCAGCCCGCGCCTCGCCGCATCCCTCGTGACTTTTGACTCGGCGTGTTCGCTCGCAGCTGCAGCTGCTCCAAGAAAAATGTTGCCAGACTGGGCCTCCCCTCTCTCGATCTCTCCCCCTGGGTCTCTCCGTCCGTGTCTGCTTAATAATAATTGGCCTGATCGCGCCAAAACAAGACGCGTCCGACGCTGACTAATTAACCCTTTGCGTCCCGCGATTCCATCCAACGCGTGCGACTGTTTTTCGAATGGAAACTTGGGAAATTGCGCGAGGAATTATCTGGGATAAACTTTGATATTAAATTGCACGGATTTATAGGGATAGGAGTATTTGTTTTCACTTCTTTGGTAGCGGGACGAATCGAGGGGGAAACTTTTACTTGGAATTTTACTTGAATATTCTATAAAAGTATGTGTACATATTGGTAACGTGAAAGTATTACGAAGTAAAAATATTGTAATTTATCCTCGGAAAAGCCAATCCAAGGGCCTCGAGTTCGAATTCCCCTGTGTTTAATTAAAATAGAAATTGTAATGGCCCCTGGTCGCAACTGAAACGCGAATATTAGAGAATTTCAACTGCAAATATTTTAAGGATCATCGGAATTAGATATCGCGGTGTTGCGGTTATCGATGTAAAAGACAAATATTGCCATGTGCACTCTTTCATTTCGGGTCGGAGGCCACCGGAACGAAGCTACCCCGTTTTTACACGGAAATAGAATTTCGACAAATTCTCCACCGACCCCGCAACCCCCCACTGTACGGTCGTTCACTGTGCACACACAGCTCGCTGGAAAACTGAAAAACTGTCGCGTAGGCCACGTGCGAGCGCCCCTCTATTAAACCAACGATTTAACCGTGTTCGATGGAAAGAAAAAAATAACGACTGTGAAATTGCGTTTTCCCGATCATGAGAAATTAAAACACCGCCGTTTTATCGTTCGCCGTTGCTCGGTCATCGAGCGTGAAAGCAAAGTGAATTTTGTTCGCGATACCGGGATAACGCTTTCATTACGCTTGGCGTTAACTCTTCCCTATATTAATCAGTTTAATGGAGTAAGAATACTTTGTGGAACTCGTGCATTGGATTCTTTTTGTCGCGGTAATTATGAGTAAATTTAATCCATGCTTTTGATAACGCGAAGGGGCTTGTACATCTATTTTAATTGTACGCGGGTTCGACGGAAAATTTTCAAGCTCTCCAAATCGGAAATGTTCATATTTTCAACCGTTACAAGAGTAGACCACTCGACGCTATAGAACCATTCATACTTTTGAACGTTTCGGACTTTTTAATCTGTTTTTGTTCAACTTTCTGATATTCATTGTCATCTGTTATAAAAAGTAATAAGTAAAGATTAGCGTATAGGTATCTCACCACCTGGCTCATATCTCCCTGTCTTACTTATACTTAATTAATATATATTTTAGATCACTTTTAATTGTTTGTCAAACCCTTTCAACTCACAGAATCGATCTTCGTTTCTATTAAAAGATATGGTCCGCAGCGTATGTCGCGTTTCTGTTTATCGGGCGATTGTTCCAATCAAATTTCGCTGACAAACAGAATCGCAATCGGAAGAAGCTCGTTGCAGTGGCATATTTCGAAGCGGAATAAGCTAGTCGAAGGTTAAACGCGCTGTGTACGCCGATTATCGACGCCGAGCGTCCGAAACAACAGGCACAGACGGAAATACCCCACCCGGCTCGGGATACCCTCGGTTTCGGGTAGGGGGAGGGTCGATGCATTCGGAGGTTTGGTCGAAGGGGGCTGAAATCGGCTTTAGAGACGGTGTGTAGTGTTTGCACGGGTTACCGACTGCATCCCTCTGCACACAACTCAACCCAACCCCCGCATCGGCTCGGCGCACCGAAAGGTGAGGGTCGTGAAAGTGCTCCGACGTGTCTCTCGTTCGAATAAATCTCCATCCTGGTCGATATCACGCGAATCAGTGGTCGAAACACACCTGCCATTCTCGATCATTCTCACGAATACTGCAATTTCATTTTTTCAACCCCACCCTTGCGCGGGGCTGATATTAATTTCTGGGAATAGGAGCTGGTCCGGGGCAAAATCTGACTCGAATGAAATCGATTTTTATTTGTGTCAGTGGTCCAATTGGTATATGTTCGTTATAAAATATTTGATTGTACAATTGAATTTCTAGTGTTCGTTGAACGAGTGACGAATGAAAATGTTTGGCGACGAGAGTTAGTTAAGCTGGGGCTAAATTCCATATGAATAATAGACGTTTTATTCGTGATTTTTATTTTATTACGAAATATTTCATGCTATAAATATATATAAAATATTTCATTCGTAAATAAACGTTGCAAAAAAATAAGACGCGCCATATGGCGGGTTTCGCGGTAGCTTTTCGCGCAACAATAGCGCCATATGGTGGTCCGCGCAGTTGGGCGAGTTGTAAAACGAAATTAAAATCACGAGTAGTCGGTACAAGCGTTATTTGGGCCTCGCTTTTGTAGGGAATCGATACGAAATGCGACGTAGAATAGAAACGTATACAATCTATGGTTAAATGCGCCGCGTTGCCACGCGGCGGCAGCAAAGGATGCACAAGCGACGATCTTACCTCTCTTAAGCTGGCAGGACCAAATCAGTAGAATCATATCGGACTTAGTGGAATATTTAGTACTTACTTTGTACTAATTTGTACCACCAACAATAATTTGGTACCTGTTACCGTTTACGAAAAAATCGTGGCGCTGATAGCTTAATCTTAATATTACGATTTTCTTGAAAACGGTAACAGGTACAAAATTTCTTTTGGTGGTACAAATTAGTACAAAATAAGTACTAAATATTCCACTAAGTCCGATATGATTCTGCTGATTTGGTCCTGCCAGCTTAAGAGAGGTGACACGATCTTCGACGATCGTCGAGCTCGAACTATGGTCGAGGTGACACGAAGTCGTTTCAATTTGAAAACCCCTCCAGCCCTACGCTTTCGAAGTAAATCCTGCAGATTATTACAACGAATCTTATACATTGATATATTTTTCATTTTTCCACATCGTAAACGGGTACAAGTTTCTCCAATGATCGCGATCTCGCAAGAAAGTTGAATAAACTGGCGTCCACGGATTACAATTGTTCAGCAGACTCGTTCCTTCGGCGCGGAGACACTTCTTCAGCTCGATTTCCGCAAATCGACGGGTTCTTTCACTTTCCGACGCCCGAACAGGGATTCTCATTTCGTTAGGCAAGACGGGTTCGGTATCGCGGAAAGGGAACGATAATGTAACAACGCAGTCGCGGTAAAAGTGAACCGAGGTGTATTTTCACTCGATTTTCTTGGAATGACCCGGCTAGCCGAGGCTCCGTCGGCCAGATCCGACGGATAAGAGGTGATTTAAGCAGGAGCCCACGGAAAAATGCAAATTTTTGCGGCATCGAGCCGAGGTCTCGAGTTTTGGGGGACCTCCTGCTCGAACGATTTCAAAAACCAGACTCGCCCGGGATTTTATCGGAAGAAATGTAGGAGATATAGCAGAGGAGCTTTTTGGAATTTCTCGAGGTACATTTGGAGATGATAAACGAAATTCCTTGATATTTTTCTTCGAGTTTGTATTCTGAAAATGGCGATGACCGAAGAGATGAACAAACACGAGTGTTTGTCGGTGAATATGACATATCTCGACAGGCTTCTCCAAAATGAATAGTTGAGGAAAATTCTCAATGTTTTAAAAATAAAATAAAACAGTTTTTCAAGAAGACCATGCATGAGACGGAGCAATAGGATAACGCATATCGAGGTATATCAAAGAAAATTTAGCTGACAGGTATGGAACGTAAACAGGGGAATAACGAATGGAGCCTTATCTATACCGTCGAATCAAATGCGCATTCGGAATAAATCACCGCGACGACGTTTTTACGCGTCGATGATTGCGTCGAATAAAACTCCTTCGATCGCCGGGTGGAAATCGATCGAAAGAAAGCGAAAAACGATCGTGCCTGGCATCCTTCTAACGCCTAAGTCCCCCGACGTTCAATTGACTCTTACCCAGCGACCTACCTGTCGCGACAACCTTGACGCATTTCAATGGACAGGCCGCGGCAACCAGTTTCTGCGATAATGCTCGACGGACTCCATAATCTCGCCGTAAAAGGAACAAAGCAATGGTGTCAAGTCTGTCGGCGACACATCGCGCGTCTGGCAGGTGCACATCGCGACGCTTGTGCCAGGGAACGTCAGTTGGCTCGCGGAGTCCTTCTCGCGTTGCGTGCGGTTGCAGGTGCAACCTGCAGATGCGCCAACTCGACGGGTCGCCGGTGCAATTTTCTCCCCTGAAATCGGCTTCTTTCGACGGAGCTGCGAAAGGGCCAGCCGATCTTTTTGGTCCTCTTGTTAATCTGCGGTAGAATTACGACCAAATAACCGTCCGTCCATGAGGGCGCACATGGCGCGAGCCACGCCAACTTCGGCTCTTTAAATATTCTCCGCTCTCGTGCCCTCGTGCGAGACTTGCTCAGGCTACCTTTTCACGCGATTATTTTCTTTCGAACACGTAACTTCGATCGATCGTGTTTTAGATAGAAATATGCCGTCGGATTTTTAATTGGGGTAGTTTGTGTCGCACCTCGTTTCTGAATCATGAATTATATTTATCGAATTGAGTAACCTCCTCCTTTTCGAAGTCGGTTAAAAAAAGAAATGATATCCCAAAGACTGAGGATGGTACTTATCTACTTTGACGCTTACAAATATAAGAAATGGAATACTTGTTATTATTGAGGTAAGGTGCCCAGAACCATCCTCCTCAGTTACAGCGTGCTACCTATGTATATATATTTTTTATGTATGTTACTCGATTACGCCCACACGGCTTGACCAATCGGGATGAAATCTCTTGCATCTTGTAGAGCATGTCGCGGGGGTGGTCCCATTGTCAAAAAGTTTTGGAATTTCTCACTTTTCAATGTTTCACACAGCAGAGGAGAATATTCACCTAGCTTGCCCAAAAATTGTATCCGCTTCGCTTGAACTTTCAATTTCATTTCCCAATTGAACTCTTTATTCACTGGCGGGATTTGTAAGTCCCGTCAATTTTCTCGTGGTACTGTTTTAATTAAACGCTTTGAAACCTAGTTGTGAGTTTCAAGTCCGCTTCTATGAAGTTCGTTTTTAATTGTTTTGGAAGCTTGCTAGAGACAACTCTATGAAATGATGTAAGACCAAGATGGATGCCTAGATTTTAAAAACTTTAGAGAAATTCAGTAAATAATGGGTTAAATCCACGTTAGAAATTCCTGGCCGTCACGTGACGTGGACCAGAAGTACGCGTTTGTCACCGAGGAAACAACCGCAATTGGTTCTCGGCGCGAGTTCGGGAACTAGAGGAAATTCGCGAACCGCAGCTACCGCGGGCTGAATATTTATTTCACGGGACTCGAAGGTAACTTTCGGGGCCACGGAGTTGGTAGTTAACGGTGCACGCGAGTGTTCGGCACTCTCCCGAGGCCGCAGTCCGGCGCAGCCGGTTCGCGAAAGTAATTAAAATCGCGTAGGACACCGGGATTTACTTCTCGCGGCAAACAACGTTAAATGGCCCGAGTCTGGCTTACAACGAATCGCCGTCTCGAGAGAGATCCCTCGATTCCATACGGGTCCCAACTTTCTTCGCCGAGTTTCGCGGAGGTATGCTGATTTTCGGACAAGGTTGACTGGCAAGGAATCGCCGACGCTTAACGCGTTGATCGTCCCACGACGCCCATTACATGGGTGACAGGACTTTTCACTAAGGAATGAAATAAATTAATTCTGAAGATGAAACGTCGAAGAAAGTAAATCTGCATAGGATTCATGAATTTGACAAAATTGCAGAAACAAGTACTAGTTTAAATTCAGAAAAAATATGTTCCAGTTTTATAGAAACCAAGTGTTATCATATAAATTTTCACGAGTAGTTTGTCAATCGACGTGTTACACAGGGTTTCGAGATTCTGCGACTATTACAACGACTGTGACACAGTATTTTCACATTATTTTCCTAGATTAAATATTTTCGTATATTTTCTTATATATAAAAAAGAAAATATTGCGAAAGAAATGTTTTATATACAGCTGGAGATGGAAACGGAGGTCTTTGTGAGGCCCTCGAGGACACGAATAAACCATACCGATATACCAACGACTGTGACTTGTACGACGACCATGGCCACGATGACTACATACATGACTGAATATGACTATCATAATGTCGACGACGATAACTGACGACAATCACGCCAACATACAGTCAGTCCCATAAGTACTCGTCCTCCTATGTTTGCTGAAGAATATGTCTAAACTAAATGATAGGTTTGATGTTTCCAAATATTCTTTATAAATAAACATGTACATGTGTGAAGTTTACTCACGTTTAGATTTATAATGAAGCACCCATTTGAAAACATCGAACCTATATAATTTAATTGGAGACAAATTCTTTAATAAATACAGAGGGTACGAATACTTCGAGATTCGCTATATACTCTCCCTCCTTATATGAGAACATTTAAGATCGATTTCCTCCAAATTTTTCATCACCGGTGCTAGTCGAATTTGCGCGTGCAGTGTACTGGCGCCAGTTGACGCACGTGGGAAGCCCGCTTAAGTTTCAGCCTCCTCGGCGAGGCGCAATAAAGGCGAGCAGCTTTTCAGCCTTGCACTCGCGCGATCGCGGAGGTTATTTGCGGACAGCGGGAGCACAACAGAGCCGGAGATCAGGCGAGCGCGTTGTACAGCGCGAGCGGTATCTGCCGCGCATCATTACACACAGGGTGCGACGAAAATCGCGCCTCGCCCCGGTCGAAGACTGGTTCCCCGGTGGCAAAAATAAATCGAAATTGCAGACCTGTCGAGACGACCGGTTGCAGACTGGTTCCTTCTTGGATGAAATTCAACTGGGATGACCGTATCGCTCGGTTTCAGCTAGCGGGATGTTTCTTCTAAGAGGCTCGAAACTTTCGCGATCGCGAGGTCTCGAGTCGCCACGGAACAGTTCTTCGATAACCAGAAGGCCTTGGAAGTCTCGATCTGCCTCCGAGTCTTGATTGGACTTGAAAGTTTTGATTAGCTTTTTTTCTACCGAAGGTCTCGATGGATCTCGAACGTTTCGCATCCTTAAATTAATATATTTATAGATTGCAAGAAGCTTTTCATTCGTTTTCAATCTCGAATGCCAGTATTCGATGCGTCTTGATTAAGTCGACTACGCGACGAGCATTTTTTACTGTTCCGTTCGTGTGCGTAGTTTCAGCAAAGTCGACGTCTGACGATCGGACGTTCGAGGTTTGATTCTCGTTGTAAAACGAAGTTGAAGTTTTGCAGGTTTTTCCTGCGATTGGAACAAACTCAATCCAGTGGACAGAATATCATTTCCCTCGCGAGGTATCACCCTGCGCCACGATTTTCGCCGCACCCTGTATACACAGCGGGTATGCACGAACAGAAAAGCGACCTGCCTGCGTCGGGAGCAGAACCGTGACGGCCACTGGCCTTCTTCGCCGTTCTTTATTCTTCCTCAACGACTCGCGTCTTCCCGATCTCCTTTACCTCCCTCTCCCTCCGTCTCTCTTTTTCTCTCCCTCTGGCTCCGTTTTCGTCTCTGTTCCACGTTCCTCTCGTTCGACCGCCTCTTATTCCCTGGTGCCTTTGCTCCCTTCTGTTATAAACATCCGAGGGTTCTATGGGTCAGTTACTCCTCGTGGCTGTTCATCGGGCTGCTATCGCTCGGATCTCGCGTCCACGGGTTTGTATTTTATTTTCTCAAAGGGTGGGGGAGGGTTTAGCCGCGGCTCGTCGTTCCAGGGGAGCCTTCATTAAAGGATTCGAGCGCCACTTTGATCGTCGGCTCGCTCCTTCGACGAATACAAGTCCGTATCGGCTGGTTCTCGTTGCACGGTGGATGATTTCGTCGTCCTTTATACGAGTCTCCCGAATTATTTGAAATTACATTTTTTTCATTTGGTTCTCTGAGATCCTCCGAGATTTCCAAAAACATCTCTGCCATGAGAAGTATTACCTTCTTCAGGTACCGTCGCTGGTGATATTTATCTCATCGACATTAAACAAATCATTTTTGTAATACAGAAACATCCTAAACGAATGGGAAGAGACTTCGGTGGCATCGATCGTACCGTCTGCTTGGAATAAATTCCTCCCAAGTGCCGAATTTTTAATTGAGAGAGGGTTAACTCCTTAACATTCGCAGCACCGCGTGCTTCCACAAGTAAAAGTTGAAAAAACTCAACGATAACGGCGTTGCATACATCGTCGCAATACCTTATCTCGCGTTAAAAATAGATCCGTACCGATTGCTCGTCAGACGCTCCGTTAAATCGTCGTCGATCCGTTCCCCGTTCGCGGACAGATAAGGCGATGATACTTTCGAGATATTGGAAATCTCTCGTAAAAAAGTTTCAATTTGAAGTAAGTTGTATCTTTACAAAAAGAAAAAAAAAATGTAAAGCATTTCCTACGATTTTCCCGCGTTCAAGGTAGCCTCCTCCCTTAAGGAGCAGGACGACGCGTCATTTGTCGCGCAAAGCGTCAGGAATAAGTGGTCGCGTCGTCATCGGTTGCGAAATTCCATTGCTGAGTATTGCTCGCGAGATTCCTGGCCGATTCACCGGTTCAAGGACCGCAGCGATGCTCACCACCAAAATACTCCGACCGAGACGCCCACCTTTCAACGTGACTGGCTGCTCGTCGCGTATTATCTAACGCCCAATAAAAACATTTCGACTCGACGATTCAATACCGCGGTATCTACGTGTCGGCAACGAGCATCCATTAAACGTTACGACGCGCCGCGATTTTTCCCGTCGTCGCGAAATCGATTTCCACCGCTCGACGTCGAGCGTCGTCGTAACATCAACTTCGAGAGCGATGCACGAAGACACGGAGGTCGCGAGACACGACGAAGACAATTCGTGGTATTTTGGTGGATGATTCTTCCAGGGTCTTTGCCGAGTTTTCTTCCAGAGGGGTGCTCATTTTTATGAAGCGGTAGTATACGTGGCTTCCGCAAGGTTAGTTTATTCTTTGAGGGTTTGTTATCAATGTTTCTGGTCCTGTCACTCATGGAATCATGCGGAAGCGAGTCTGATCCGAGATTGGAATATACTGCTGGTGCCGGATTATGAAAAATGCTATCGATGCATTTTTGCGTCGCCAGACAGCTACTGACCGGCGTAGATGTTTTTTGTTTTCTTTGTTCGGCATGGCTGACACGTAGCGCGATGCGAACAGTCAGTGTGCGATGAACGTCGATCGATGAATAAAGTGCCTATTTCGAAAGTGGCCTCAGTATCATTTAGTTTCCCGATTTTTATTAGTTTGAAACTCTTCGCAGTGGGTCGTATTTGAGATTTTATGAAGAGGAAACTATTGGACGCGTTAATTTCGCTGTCGCATGACTAATAATCGTCGATCTCTTCCTCGTTGCTCGAAGTTTGAGCATAGACGAGAAATTTGCCCATCGCTGGCGAGGTTCTAGATCGGGAGGAGATCAAGATAGAGAGCTGGGGTGGAGGGGAGGAGGCTGAGCGGACGAGTAGCTATCGTGGGACTCGCGGCGAGAGGAACGTGCACCACGTACTTTTGAGAAGTCAATGGCCCTGATTACGAAGTGCCTGCGCAGGTACTTAGGTCGGTTACAGTCGTTGTTGCTCGCAACTCGTGAGTTCTCCAGGCTGTTTCGTTTGGCTACCGTCGTTTCTCCACTTTTCATGCTACGGAGGACGATCCCTCGGTTTGGTGCGTGTCGAGAATAGAGGTCTTCGCTTATGCGGGAAGTGTAGTCCCTTATTTTTAATTTCGTCGGGCGGGATGGTTTGCGCCCTTCCACGAAATGCCTCTTGGCATTCTCACACTAATGCAAATGTTTCTTTCAAAATTGTCGCCTCTTCGGCCTTATCTTGAAATAAACATATTCCTTGGCTTGATGAACATGCTCCTTGGCTTGACGAGTAAATTCTTTAGCTTGGTCTTGAACTAAAATACAAGGGAAAAGGAAGTCGAATCTACGATTCGGTGCACGTGTTATTTTCCTGCAATTTTGTTAGGACTGTAGTTAGTATCGTTTCGCACCGCAGATGATCAAAATTGTCTGTGTCTATTCCTGACGTTTAGCATCGATAAGTTTCAATTACTTTATTTTAAAGCATTTCGTCCTAAATTCAAACTCCAATTTATTTCTATTCCACGATATATTTCCAACCGTCATTCAATTTTGAGGGTCGAAATTCGTATCCAGATGAGAATTTCGGTCATCCGTGATACGCGGCCATTTAGGACCCTAAACATTACCTCAATTTGTAGCGGAATCGAGTTCAGTCGAACCCCAGCGCCGGACAATGGACAATTTCGAGCTTAGAACGACGCGTTATAATTGCAATTAATAGGAATCGGGATCGTATGCAAATCCTAGTCAATTCTCGGAACAAGAAGGCCACCGATGAATGCGAACGCGAATACGATTTAATCGGTTTTCGCGAAAGGTATCCACGGCCCGTTATCGACCGCCATAATTCAGTTTATGTTAATGTGAAGTTAATCGCGCGCTACTTGCAGCGAGGCGTGGGCATGCGTTTCGAATATCCGCTAGCGAAGATGATACCGTGGAATCACCGATTCCTGGATACGAGCCCGATCCGCTACCGTGGAAAATGATTTATTTGAAATATTGTTTCAAATTACAAAATACGATTCATTTAAAACGATCTCCCTACGTGCAATCATTTTATACTTTTCATTCTATAGGGAACAGTGTCGTGAAACAATTAGTTTAACAAATAAATTATTATTCATTTATACATATATTAAGTATAATTTACGATCGAAAAGAATTCATTTTTTAGAAGTTAAAAATTATCAGCTGCCCTCTAGAAAGCCTGGGAAATTTCAGTTTAGGATCTAAACCTTTCCTTTTTGGAGAACATGTACGATATAACAATTTTCATCTTACACTCATATAATATTCAATAGAAATAGAGCATGGTGTATTCGCCAGTGATCGTAAGTCTCTACTTTAGAAGTTGACCAGCCCTAGAAATATTAGTTTAGGATCTAAACCTTTTCTTTTTGGAGAATATGTACGATATAACAATTTTCATCTTACACTCATATAATTTTCAATCGAGAGAGAGAGTACACGGTGTCTTCGAAACACCTGATTGCATACAGCCCCGAATATTGTTGTCTTAGTCCAAATTTTTTAGTAGCCCGATTAGAATATTCCACGTTTTAGAATGGACTGTCGGGTCGCCTGACGGATAACGCGTACTTAATTCGGCAGTCGTGCCCGAAACGTCAACATGACAACTTCGCCAGTAGCCGCAATAAGGTGTCTCCGCGGGCGCATTAATTAACTCAGCAGCGCCGGCAGACAGGTTTCTCCACCGATATTACGAATTTCGTGGCGGCCAGTCTGCCGGGTCTCGACGCCGCGAAGTCGACGATCGATAGTAAACCCTCGACAGGGAGAAGCATCCTGGAAGCCAGGCTCCAAGGATCTGGCGACCGAAAGAAATTTATCAGACACTATCTGAGAACCAAGACCAAGTGTCTTTATTTAGGGGTTAATATTGACGAGGTTAATATTTACGTCACAAGCATAGTGCCTCGGGTCTTGCCGCATAGAGGAATTAAATACATAAAGAAGACTATCAGAGAAAAATAATTTGTCTGGAAGTGCAATTTGCGCTGTATGTAATCCATACTTTATTTTTAACACGTTGACCGCCAAACGAATATTCTTAAAAATTTCTGCTAAGATTAAATATTATTTAGACTACTGAAATCTATGTAATCAAACATTTATCGTATCATTTATTTTTGCAACTACATCAAAATTCATGAATTTCATTTAAATTCATTTCCTTTGATGTCAACTTTTCAGAATTAATCTTTTTAGTTCTTGAGTGAAACCCATATATGGGTGACATGGCAATCTACGTGTCAAGAATCCATTAGTGAGAATTCGAGTGTATATTGGGGCCGTTCTAACGAGCTCAAAGACCTATGATTCCAGATGTTTCAGTTAAGAAAAGAAATATTTCTAAACGAAGCTTCACAAATTAAAAATTAGACATCCCTCGCGTCATAAAGGATCCACCTTTAAAACCCTCCATTATTACCCGAGCACAATCACACTTAGGGTCTTCTCAGGCGACCCTCTCCATCTGTGGGCGGAAATCGCGATTTTTCGGCCGAGTTATTAGCGGGCCGTTAACGAGTCGATAAAATATCGCGGTCGGCCGTTAACAATGACGTTTATCGCGGCGACGATTATCGGCGATAATTTATTGCTGGTCGATACGGTGCAACTGCGCCTCGTAGTCCCTGTTTTATTTTCCTCCCGCGGAGATTGCGATCGACGCAGCGAAAAAGCAGGAGGGAGCGACTGACCGAAGCGTAAAACGGACCAGCGACGGGTTAACGTTTCGTAGATCCCCGGGCTGGTTCGAGTCTCTCTACAGAACAAAATTTGTTGGGGGTGTTAACTGTTTCTGAAGTAAAATGCGCATCGAAGAGATCGAGATCTTTAATTCGAGATGGACAATCATTTGGAGTAGTCGGAGAGGTACATTCACACCCATTCGGAGGTAAACATACGGTGCGAGGATTTTGTTTTAACCCTTTAATCTATAACAACGTGTGAGACTCGTGGTACAGAATTTGATTCGAACATGAAAAACACGAGTCAGACACGACGTATGAAACGGCTAAGCAAGGAATTTTATACCTAATTATGGTATTCGCGGTGCTACAGTAAATCGTAGATGAAAGGGTTAAGATCTACGATCCTGTGTTGAGATATTCTTTAACAAGAAAGACGATGAACTCGACACATCTCAAGATAATTTCATTTTATTCATTTGAATATTTGCTCCTTTTAGAAAGGATCTATTCGTATTCCCTTAATTGTTCGACTGCCTCTAGATCGGTGCCATCCCTGCGTTTGCATATTGTCTTACCATCGAAGCCGAGCGATCGATTGCTTCGAATAGTCCATGTATTCTAGCTCCACCTCGTCGGGCCCGAAAAAGTCGACGTTCGGCCCTGTAGGGGAGCCAGAGGGAAGAAGCGTAGAAGGGAAAAAGAGGGGGAGGTCCCTCGCCCGCGATGAATTGCATTCGCGAGGGGTGGCACTCGGAGGGGGGTAGGAAACGAGTTAAATCAACCGGAGCCCGAACCGGTAGAGGATGCACCGATTGTTACGGTAATCCAGCTTCTGGTGTACGCATTATGCGGGCAACAGTGTAACGCAATACTGTTACAGCGCCGTTCGAATTTGCAATTCATCGCGCGAGCCGCTCAACAATGCGAGCGTCGTAAGCATCGGCGACGCCTTTTCACCGATCGTCCAGTCTCCTCGCGCTTGGTCTGTTGTCCGATCAGCTATCGGTGCCCCTCCCCCTTCTCGCGAGAACTACCCCTTCTTGCCCTGGAAGCGTGGGAAATCGCCTGCTGGCGCGTCAAACCGGTGCAGCTCTCGCGAGATGATTCATCGCGGGTTAGAAAGAGAGAACGGATGAAGAAATTTCTAGGTGGATGGGGTTGGACGGTTTTAGTAAGTTATCGTGAGCTTTGGGACCGCTGTGTTGTTCGTATTCTTTGTTTATGCAGAATTGATCATTATTTCTTTTTGGAATAGGCGATTAGTTGCTTTGGATGTATTGTAAGGAGAACGAAACATGAATCACGGAAGAAACTGAAAATTTGACTGGAGGACTTCCCATAGCTTTTAACCCGAGGCTCACCTTTACTTCTTCCTACAGTAGCCAGTCTCTAAAATCGATTAGTGAATTACACAGAACGGCTCCTAAGTGTCTGTCCCAGATTAAGAAAAAGATAATCGTAATCGATACCAAAAGAGGCCGCAGAGTAAGATAGGGCCGTCGTTGTTCTTACAGCTATATAAGAGTAATGTAATATATTAACACTAAACCTACCACGACTTGTTTATAAACTTTTGTATGCGGTTCTTGTATGCAATATTATTTCATACATCGTTAATTTATTATTACGTGAAACATTCTTGCATTCGAAAAAAGTGTCTGTAAGCATAATCAACTCTCTGATCACGGTAGAAGTATTACAAACGAAACGTCGGTAGGTTAAGCGTTAAAAAGATGAAGCTAAAGTAAAGACTCGTGCAATAGTCACCTTATTCTCAAACAAACATTTCTCGGTGTAGTATAGACGACCGTGAGCGTCAAATCGTTATCGTGGCGAAGGCCAATCAGCGTCTAGACTCCCTGTGCACAGCTTAATGGACGCACGGTTGCGTGGACGCTGCCCAACTGTTGGGATGACACGTCCCCGTAACTGTACCCATGGGCAGACCCAGGGATCCACGTTCATTGCGTGAAACGCGTGCACCGAGTCGCCTTGAACCTGCCCTAACCGCGGATAGATTATTAACCGTACGGATTGTCCATTAGCCGGACCCAACCTGGCTCCCATCAGCCATACATCACGCATGCAGGTTGCATTATGGACACACGAAGTGCATTGTTGGGATTGCGCTTTCACGTATGAAAAAGGTATATATATACCTGCGCCGAGTGGATGCTGATGGAATATATGGCGTTACGGCATTGTCGCGGGAGCACTTGGACTTCTGGTCGCGGAGGTTCGCGTTGGCGAGGGTTTCGGAGGCTCTGAGTGATTCATGTTTCTGAATTATGGCAAGAGACCGCGCAGATTTGATCCGACAGTCCAAACTTCGTTGCCTTGATATTCCAATGCGATCCGATTGGATTCCGGTTGATCGTAGGACGTGAGCAGTTCAGGTTCTAAGCTCGGTGTATCGTCGAATAACCTAAGACTCGTGAGATCTTGGAGACCAGCTTGATCGATGTTTCAAGGCTCCTAAGATAAGCGTAATATACCCTAGCTTCCACGATACGTTTATAGTTCAGACCCCATCACCTTCGGTACAATCTTCGTCGACACACCTTCGCTGTAATCTAAATTACCTAAAATCATAAACCAGCCATATTCCATAGCTCATAGTTCGCTCCGGACGTCGCGTAAATCTAATACATTTTAGACTTAGCTCAGCCATCGTCTGAGATCCTAATACGGCAGCCTATACTCAAGACGCCCTCATTATACCCAACCGGTAGCCCTTAGACATCATTATCCAGGTTTCATACATTATGGTTAGCATAATCAAGGCTCGACGCGGCCGGAAACTCGCTATCCATCAGGATCAAATATTAAACGGCGTGGGTGGTTCGGGCTTTGCGGCAATTTAACTAGCGAATCGCGAGGACATCGATTACCCGCGAGACGTCGAAGATAAGTTCCCGTCCAGGCGTCGTCTTCGGTGATAAAAATGACATCACGTCCTTGGGAAGGAAAGAGGTGTACAGGGAGAAAATGGTTTTCGCGGAAGCATCGACGGATAACTGAACGGAAAGTTACGACGTTCCAAACTGTCGTTTATACACGTCGATGGTGGCATATGATGGAGGATGCTCTCTTTCGCGTCCGTGAGTCTCCACGAAATACGTTTCGATAATTTACGACTTCCTTGATTCCCTTCGACGCGAGGATATCTTTAAGGGACAAAGGCACATTGGACTCGCGATAACGTAGCTATATTTAACAATTTCATGCTCGAAAACATTTAACTCGATACAAGATCCGTTCGATGGAGTTTGTTGTACACGTACTGAATAATATAAAAATAATTTTTAGTTAGATGTTTAAAATAAAGTAGCTGTAAATGTTGGAAACATTACGACTGATTGGAGAGAGGTTCTCAGTTTGAAAAAAGAAAAAGAAATTGTTGAGCGTAGCTATGATTTTCACGCGTCCAACATCGTTTAATAAACATCCAACGCGGCCATCGAGCGTTTCATCGCGTAAATTTATGCTCGCAGCGTAACGAGGCCTTAGACGTCGTCGTGGACGTGAAAAGTGTTAATTAGAAATAATACGGCGCTGACGGAGTTTCTGGAAATGAATGAACATTGTTAGGAGTGTTTGCCTAGCCGGGCACGACTTTGAATGGGAGATGGCGGTGACTCTTGCGTCTTAGAAAATAAATAGGGCTGGCTGAGAGGAAGGATACCTCTGAATGTGAAACGTTGGAGGGTTTCTGGTGACAGCGAAGAACAGAGTTTTGAAGACGGGGTGGTATCGCTGTACAAAGAAATTTTGGAAAGCCACGAAGATACATTCTTGGAGCGATTAGTCTCCGCAGCGAATGCAGAGATTAAGTATTATCAATTCTCTGAAATAAGGCGATGCAAGTCGAGGTTAGGAGTTTGTTATCGGTATGAGCGTTCGGTGACTCAGCATTTAATACTCTGGACTGTACTGTACTTGACACCTTCGACCAAAGATCAAAGATCTGTGCGCAGTAACTCGGTTAATTGTGTCGTTCTCCTCTGGAAAAATGAAAGATACCTTTTGTAGGATCTTTCAGTTGATTGACAGATACTTTCACGTTCCTTTGATATTAATAGTAGCGTTCTAAGAAACCTTCTTTCCTAAATTTATTTTAACACTTTGCACTCTCGATTTCATGGCTTTGGTACATTTTTGTCGAGTTCTTTACTCGGTTCTTTCGAGCAACTCGCTTCTGCCCGAACTACTCGGTTCTATCGAGTTACTCGCTTCTCTCCGAACTACTCGGTTCTTTCGAGCCGTTCGCTTCTGTCCGAGCTACTCGGTTCCTTCGAGCTGCTCGTTTCTTCCGAGTACTCGACTCGGATCGAAAACTGGGTCTCAGCTCGACTCGGCTCGCGAGCAACTCGAAACATCCGAGTTTTCTGCAGGCCTAATGTACACCGCCTTGCACGGTAGCTGCGTTGCATTCTTCTCCAACAACCAAACCAACCTCTTGCCCAGCTGTTCCCTAAATCTATGCTCTCAAGACCTCCTGCCAGCGACTCCAGGATATTAATATCGCCGCGACGCTAGTCACCAGGACAGCCACCAGCTTTGATCCCGCTATTACCGCGTGTAGTTGAGCGCGAGGCGGGCAGAAGCGCGCAATAACAGTCGGGCACGCGAGGAAATAGCCCCAGCGTCGGGGTGCCGCGGCTCCAGTGACGTCACTGGAACGTTCGCGGAAGGGGCGGGGCCCCTCGAATCGATGAGCGTCGCGACGCCGGGGGCGGCGACGTCGACGAGGAGTGTAACGAGCCGCCGCTCCCGACGTCGACGTCGAGGGACGGGGATTTCAGGCTTGGATCCGCGTCGTCGTCGTCGCGGCGGAAGCGACCACCTCCCCCTCCTGGAGCCCCGGAGGCTCTAAATGCGAAATTCGATTTGCTTTTCGTCGACAAGGCGCATTACGCCAACCTCTTGCCTATGAGACTCTATCTACAGTCAGTCCCGTAAGTATTCGTACCCTCTGTGTCTATCGAAGAAATTAAATTTGTAGGTTTGATGTTTATACATGAATCTTTCGTTGCAAAGACGCAGACGTACGACGGTTGTTCAGAAAAAAGTTACGGTTAAATCGAGTCATTGGTTAGAGAAGTACATTATTCTTTACCTGAATATTGCGTAGGCTTAGAAAAAATATTTTTGGGTACATTTTGTCGAGAAACTTAATGTTATAAGTTTTGATAGTCTTCGATAATTTTTTAGTACTTCCGACTACTCTTGTATCCTTAAATTTCTCTCATCTTTAACCCTTTGCGCTCGGGTGGCGCCTCTAGGGCGACATACAAATTCACTTACATCAGAATGCAACTAATTAGTAATTGAAATAATAATACATCGAGTCATGAACGTTCGTAGATGTTTTTCTTCGAAGTAGAGTTTTTGGTTTCACAGAAATTTATTATAAAAATGGACTGGATTTGATTCTATAGAAAAACGCCTCGAGCGCAAAGGGCTTAATCTTTCATATCGACTCCGACCACATCAACTCTATCGAAAAAATATCTTCGATAGACACAGAGTCCCAAACTTACAGAATCGACTATATACGGTATCTCCCTTTACCTGTATCTCTGTATTTCCATCTTCCTCTTTCGATCTATTATTATTAGCGCGGGCAGCAAGCCTCGCCCCGTGATTTTGCCCCATGAAACGAAAACGAATTCAACGAGGGAGAGAGGGGAAAGGGTGGCTTTTCGATTTACTAACAAACGCCCCGTTACGCGGCGATCATTAGAGACCACTCGTCGGAACGCGTTTCCTGCGACGAAATAACGTTAAACCGCGATGCAGCGAAATTAAAGCTACCATCTGGAAGCTCGGTTAATTGGACGATGGATACGATTGGTCAATATTGTTTGATATTTAACGACGAGGGGCGGAGTGACCAAACCGAGCGACAGCCAACCCTTTCGGATCGGATAGGAGGAACACGTTCCACCCCCGCGCGAGATGCGGTACAATTAATTTATTCTAGACTATCGAATTATCACCACATCGTTAAAATTTGTCATCGATTTAATGCCTTCGATTGGCACCGCTCGATATTTCGCCATATTCCGATGGACGTACTAGTATACGTACTGTTTTGCTCCGAGAAGATGGCGTCTTACTATATAACAGGACCACCTATACATATATTCATACACAATATTTGAACAAAAATCAATGGCATCTACAGAAATCGATCCACAAAATTTCACGATTATCGTATAAACCACTCCTGATACACAAAAGCAAAAGAGACGCCAGCATACACGTACTGTCTGGACACGAGAAGAATGAATGTACTCCATCAACCTGTAATTCCATCTATTGAATCCTTCCACAAAATTTCACGATTATCACACAAACCACGCATGGGAAACAAAAGAGTATCTCAACTTCGCGTGTCGTACGAGAAGGGTTAATGAAGTTCTCGAAACAAAGAGAAAAATCGTGTCTGACCCACGGTGACCTCGGTACGTAGGCTCACGGTTCGCCTAGAGCGCGATTCCAAAGTCCACCGTGCTTCATCAGGCTTTGTCATCGTCGGCGTTGCGTTCTTGTCGTCTACCAGCAATCGCGAGGCGATCTCGAGTCGATCTAATCGCGGAACACGGTCGAGTCTTGTCGATGGAGCCGATGCGCGACTGGCGACGATCCAAAAATCGTCGATACACGCGTGGCGAGCAACTCGGGGTCGTGGCACAGGGGTGCCGTCGGCTCGGTTCGCGACGAGCATAAATTTCCAGCCTGTTCGCACGAGCTCCGAGTTAATTCACAGCGTCCTCTCTATCGAATATCGTCCGTTATTGTAACGAATGTTCGTACTGGTTTACGTTTAACATTAACGGAAATTATCGAACGCAAATGGAGATTTTATCGTGGATATTGTATTACTTGTTAAACGCTTAAAATGAATGCGGGGCGATACATTTTCCATGAATTTGAAGTGCATTGTTTTCGGGTAGAAAATCTGCTGTACGATATATACCTACGAACAGTATATCGTTTTCGTGTCGAAAGTGTCGTTGTCGCGTGAGCAAGCATAACTCGATATCTATCGATATCATCAGGCTTCCTTAACTTAGTAATTAATTGAATACCGATATAGGCGTACAAAAATATTTTTACACGTCGGTAATCTTTTCTGTTTCCAATAATAGCTTGTGTCTTTTTGTCCTTCATAGAAATATCTCGATCGATAATCGCCTTCAATATTAATATAAATTCCTTTTAATAGAGGATGCCGCGTTAAAATGAAGCAGATCTAATCACGAAATCCACGAACGTGCCAGTAGAATAGGACAGAAAGAAAATTGTTTGGCTCGTCGAGCAATGGTGAACGGACTAGCGGTGGTGGGTAGGGGTCGTAGCGCCATATCGAATAAAGTAATCCTAATGTATACAAACCTGTATCATGCGACAGCTGCGTACAGCTCGCGCACTTATTTTTCCACGGGACGTTCAGATTACCGGCGAATGTAACGCGGCAGTCGACACGTAAATCGCTGATGTTTTCCAAGCGCAACAGGATTTTATGCTTTCGACGCTCATTGAAATGTGCTCGCGCGACGATCCACGTTTTTCCGCTTGTTTTTTCGCGAAACAGAAAAAAAAGAAGCGGAACCTAATTAAGACCGTTTAGTAGCTTTTACGCGAGCCTGGCCGACGTAATGGTTTTTCCACCTCGTCGCGGAAGGGTTGATCTTTTATTATCCGGAAAAGCGACGTTTTCCTCTAACGAAAGGCTCGGTTGCTCGGAAATTCACTCGTGCGAATTCGGAGCCGAAAAGCTGGCGAATCGTAATGCGACGTAAACTGTATTTGAGTTGGTTTTTTAGATTATAGTCAAGATTATATTCAATGTCTAATCGAGTTGTCGAGAAATGCAGTATTCCTAAAGTCTACGTGTATCTCCCGACTTTTCGAGTCCGATTCTTTTTCTTTCGTTACCTGTGCCCACTCTAACCTTCGAATTGAAACCAACAGAGAACGTTGTCGGGTGTCGCGATAATCCGATTAGTTCCATTAACGCGCAAATATCGAACCCCCGCGTCAGCAAGAGTTAGCCTTAAGTTCGGGGATTAAACTTGAACGAGATATCGCGGGGGTGGTGAGCGATATTCGTAATTTCTCGCGCCCTCCGCCATCACTGCCCCTTCTTGTACGAAATGCAATTCGAAAGGAAGGGGGTGCGCGCAGGTGGCGTCGAAGAAATTGATTTCGACTTTGGCGGGTCTGGTACAGGGAGAACTCACCCTTGGATGCGTGTTACGCCCAACAGTGGTGGACGTCCTTTGGTTACAAAATTTTCTCAAAATACTTTGGTTTTGTTCGTTGCTCGAAGATTGGAATACCCCAAATTAATTCGATTGTTAATTCAATATTAATCGAATATTTATTCATTGGAAGTTTATTCAACGAGCACAGACAACCTTAAGTTCGCCAAGTCTGCTTCGAATAAATACAATAATTGTTGCGCAAAAATTGTATTTCTGCCGTTTGCTGGTTACAACAATTTGAAGGGAGAAGCGGAATAATTAATTACAGGATTAACTGCTCACAACGAATTAGTCACACTTATTTTCTTTATTTCGTACACAACGTGTCTTGTATACAATCTGCGAGCTAACTGAACTTGAAAATTCCAAGTACAGGCACCTATTTACAAGAAATGAACAAAAACTTTCTCCTTTAAATGGCGCGTCAAGTGTCTTTCTTTCCTTTCGCAAGATAGTTCGAATAACCAAATTTTATTATGCAATACCGAATAATAATAATTGGTGAAATCGAGGCAACCGTGATCATCTCGTACTATCTTTCTATCCTTTATTTGATGCTTGAATTTTCATTTGGATAAAGATTTCTCCAGCCTCTGGTTCCGCGCGCTACGTCTCAAAATATGCGAGAGCGGGCGTGTTTATTCGCGCGCACGTACATGCAAATGAACGCTTACTCGGTCGGGGCTTTTATTTCGTAGGGATACACTCTCCTCCCCCGCCCAACGGCTGGCTCTTTAATGCCAGAATTTTTGCTCCCCCTCGGCCGGTAGCGTCGCTTTTTATTTTAGTAACCCCGCGGATTACCTTCGGACACGATATTAAACACTGCCCGGGACCGGAATTAATGGTCGCGCGAGTGTAAATAGCGAATTAACGGGCGCGAGCGGCCAACGAAGCGTACCGAGCGAAATTGGGGGGAACGAAAACGCGGAAAAGGACAAGCGGCGAGCGAGAGGGACACGCCGAAATGGAGCCTGTGACCGCGACCGACAGTTTCGTTCCTCCGTGCGTGGGAGTTTCGTTAATTTGCCGGCCGTCGTTGGTCAAAGGAATCCGGACCTAACCTTTTCGGTAGGCAACAGAATCGTAATCTTGCGCTCGCGAATAGTGCAAAAACTGTACTGGTTAATCACGAGTCTGGCCAGCAAGTTACGTTAATTGCAAGGCAAAAATGTTCCGAGGTCGTCGTGGTCTGGTTCGAGTTCTTTGCACGTTCAGTAGAATAGGACATCTGAAATTTACGAATATTCCAATTTATTGTTAGCGAAGTATTATTGAAGATAACAAAGAAAACATGGGTTCGTTTCTTTTTACAAACATACGACATCACGTTTGCCCCTGAGGCCGGATTGGAAATGAAATGCAAGTTAAAAAAGTAACAAGTAATATAAGTTTTAATTCTTCGTAACGAAATCTTCTTAAAAAAATATAAAAGTTGTATAAAAGGATCTCGAGACCCGGTCGAAAATTCAAGTTCCTACCTAAAATGGATTCTCCTTCGTCGTAACATCGTAAATTGTGAATCCACCGTCCTTCTTTGAAGCTCATTCTTTAAACCACCCTCTCGATGGTCTCTGAATAGTTTCTCCAAAAGTGTGGATTTTCGGGGCACCCCGTATACAATAACGACGCGGGTCACGATGCAGCGGTCCAGTCTGGATGGTAATGCGTGTATAAATCAGAGCGATATCAGAGCGCCGGCTTGTTTCACGTGCGCCAAGCGAGATGCATTGCACCAACGGCGGGCAGCAAGAGGGATGGAGGAACGGGGTTGCGGTCGCGGCTGTTTATGGTCGCTGAAGTGAGGAAACCGTGGACCTGGTCAAGCCTCGGTCCTGACGACGACCACCGAGTAGCGTTCAAGCTTAATTGAAACCTACGTTCAATTAGAGCCGTCTTAACGACCGTCGACCGTGGTCGTGTCGCTCTTGTCGACACCCTGCAACGCTTCATTTTAACCCCTTTAATATGTGCCCTCGTCGAGAACTGTAGGCTGGATGTTAAAAGTTTTAGGGTATTTTTATACCCTTATGCAATAGGGTGTTTGAGGAAGATCGAGAAAGGGGTACTCTTTGTTTTGGGCCACTATCCAGGCAGTTTTCATGTTCGCTTTGCGGATTGTCGATGCAAAGAGAGGGTTCTCCAAAAGGGCCTGTAGGATTTTCTTTTCTAATAGAACACGGGTAGTACTACATAAATTCCATTTTTTAATTCATTTTATTTCATTCACATTTCATTCATTCATTAATCCTTTGGACTCCAGGTCTTTCCTTATGGTATCTACTAACACCTCGAGATGCTTTCTTAGGATTCTATTGCCACGAATGCTAAACTTAGATCGACTTTGAAGCTGTAGCCCGATCCGTGATCGCAAACCAATTTGAGATTTGAGAATCAGGTCACCTTTACTTCATCGGCAATCATTTTATTTATGAAACTTCGAGTTCTAAAGAAATTAAACCTAAAAAAAATCTAATAGTGACCGAAACTCACCTCTCGAGTGAAAAGGTTATAGTGTCCACGATCGCAACAAAAACACGTTCACCTCTACAACTGTGTCGTTAAGAAAGAAAATTCTTGAGCCTCTTTCGTCGCAAAACCCTTCGCTAATCAATCGACGCGTTATCATCGTAAAGTCGTCAAATTGTTAGCAGTGTCCTCGAGAGCCTCGACGCGTCAACCATTGTCGAGCATTTGCGAAACACTGTCCAGCCCTAATTGAAGCGTGCATTCAATTAGACGCGCCTTAACGATCGCCGGCACACCTGTAGAGCAATCCCCCCCCCCCCTCCCTCCCTCCCTCCCCCCGGCAACACGGGTCTGCTATCAATCTCGATAGCGATCGGGGATCGTTTTTGCGTTCCGAGAACATACACGCGCGCAGACAGAGCCGTACGAATGGGAACGATTACCGTAAATCATACTCCTCCGGCGATTTTTCCTGCCTCCTTCGTCGCTTAATGGAAATTGCGAATCCTGAGCTCGACCGGTCGATAGAGCTCCCGATGGTATACATTATTCTAATGGGCATCCACTGTTTCGCTCAACTTTTACTCCGGTTCCACGTCCGCCAGAAGGTTTCCACTCCATTCGCGTACGATCGTTGGAAAAGTTTCGTTGGCCCACTTCTAGAGCTGGCCCCGACTACTTGGAGCGCGATAGTTGCGGAACAGTTAGGTTCCGGAGGATTCGAATCGCCATTCGGACGCGCCGCGGCTTCGAAGCTCGGAAATTTGATTGGGACAATGAAACGGGGGCGGTTAACCGTACAACCTTGCTGTTATTTCTACCTTTTCCAGGATTCCATAAAGCTCTGGGAGTTGATTAAATTTAATACTGATTCATTCTGAATTTTCATTTCTTATATTTTCTATACATCGATGCATTTGTACACCTCCTCGTATATTTATACTCGCAATAGACATATAAATAAGTCTGGTTGACTCATCGAAGGAATAATAGGAGAACTATCTATTAAAACATTTGATCTACGCTTCGAAAGTTAGATTTTATAATTCCACTGTAAAATTGAATATGAAACTCGTAACGTTTGATATTTACCAACAAGAGTCGTATAGTAATAATTTACGGCGTATATTAATTATTCATCGAAGGTAGTAAATGTCCACGTATTTATGCACGGGGTTGTAAATTTTCACGAGTGGTTTGGCAGCCAACGCGTTGATCGTTTTCGTTCTCGATCGGCAGCTTTGAGTTCCGTTCAGGTGGCATTCGGTGCATCTCGTAACTGTAAGACCGCATCGGGACAAAAGTGGAAACGAGCAAGGGGGGAGGGGCGAGCAGGAAGAGACGGGAGGGAGACCGAGGACTACGCGCGCTTTCTTCAGAGAGACGCTTCTCCGCGGTTGTACTTCCGGCTGTTGACCCGGTTCTCGAGGTTTCAGGATCGTCCAGTTTCTTTCAGACCCCTTCCCACCCCGCCCTCCCTTATCTCTCGCCTTATTATTATTTGCATCCTGTCGTGGGCTCGCGAAACGCGGGCGCATCCTCGTTCGGTTCGTCGAAAGGCTCGTTTCCGACGTCGCGGTGCCTCCCACGGAAACGTAAAATGGCCACCCTCGGGGACCGTCTTCTCTCCATTTCCATTCTTCCTTTCTTTAACATTGATCACCGGACGAACCTTTCCTCGTTCTTGTTTTCGGCTAAATAAAGCTCCTTCACCGAAACAAAGGTACAAAAGGGAGAAAAAATTTCGTCGAGAAGGTATTCCTTCGTTTATATTTTCATGTAGAAGAACGACGGTGGATAAGGGGTGCCCAAAAGCTTCAAGTTTTTGGGGAGGGAATGTGCTTTTTTTTTTTAAGTTTAAATAAAGTAGGACTCCGATGAAACACGAAGAACGATGCCAATTTAAGACTCGGTCTATCTATTATTCGATACCGTGGATTCGGCCGATATAGGATTCGGAAGTAAACCACACATATGTCGTTTTAGTCAGTTTTGTTCGGAGGTGCTAAGCGGTCCGCGTCTCATGACGAACCGATTTCTCGAACTCGGTTCGGTTCGAGAAACGGTCTGGATTGCCGAACGCATCGCCTAGTTCTCACACGAGGATTTCGGACGTACTCGTCCGAACATATTTTCGTCCGAATTCGCATCCATAGTAACCGTACTTTTAACATCGGCGATCAAACGGCGACCGGTAATCGTACACATTGTCGCTCGCCGCTCGTGATACGGCATGAAAGACGGTCGCCACGATACTAATTTTATTCTTCTTTTTTGTTACAGGTACGTATTCGCCCTATTACGAGTAATGCTTGAAGAATAACGGGGGGTAAGTGTTAATTCCGAGTGTCGAATATTCTTAGAAGGTTTAATAAGCGTAGATTTAAATTTCGCTATCCTTCTATGTTTTTCCATTTTTACGCTTGTCGTGGATGCATAAATATCCCCATTCTATTAATTATAAACGCATTCACATATCTGAATACTAAACGCTAAATTAAACAAACCGGGGTCAGGAGTGCGAGGGTCGATTCGTGAGGAGACGAAGAGTGGAATGTTCTCGGACTACAATGGACTGAATTATACTTTTCAAACGGTCTCCGGGTACGAGATCATTCGAGCGTTAGATGCAATCGCGTGCTTACGGATTGTTCGGGCCCTTTATCGCCTTCGACATCGAGGATCCGTCGAAAAGCCGTCTCTGGAGGCGGATTCAAATCCTCTCTCTGTCAGACGTCGGATAGCTCGACGCACAAAAGTCTCGAGTATTCAAAACGTCGACTTATCTCCTACCCCCGGTGACCTGGAGCATTTTATTAAAATCGCTGAATAAATTTCTGCGGAGGGTGAGGGAAATCTGACCAAGATCTATCGTCGATTCGAGTCCCCTCCAATTGGAAAACGTTCCACTGAATTTTCTACTCTTCCCCTTCAGCGAATGATCGTCATCAGAACTACATTCGACACCCTTTCTTTAATTCGCCACCCCTTCGTCGAGCGTCGAAGTACGTTTCCTTATAAATCGTGTTTATCAGCTGTAAAAATCACCGCGATATTCGAGTCTATTCACTGGTACACAGTCGGTTGATATATCAACTCCGCGATTGAGAAAGATGCAGGGTGATTTCTCCTGCAGAAATTTACGGCGAACATGGAATAAGATTTGTTGATATAGCGTCGGGTGTAGCCGTATCAAACTAAGCGTATTTTAAATCAAAATAAATGGTATAATATTTTAAAATACGCGTAGAACGAAGACTCTCGAGTGCGCAATATTTTCCAGGCAACAAGTATCCCAAGGAATCCTCGATTTTTTAACCGACTTTCTGGTCGACTAATCATATTTGCAAGAAAAATACTTATCGACGGGAAACATCAGAAGTTGGTCGAGTATTGGCGATTTTTCGCGAGATCTGGAACGATTCATAATGAGATTCCCGTCTGGCAAACGCGAGAGGAACTTTGGGGCACCGATTCAAGTGGCAATTAGAGTGGCACCGGGATTATTATTTACGGGGCATTCGCACCCTTTCCACTTTCTTACGGAGCCCTTGTCTGGCCGTTTCTCGTGGCAGACTTTACGAGAAATTACATCGAATGGCGAGCAAGTGCTCTCGCTTATTAAGAGGGCTCCTATTAGTAACCCTGCCGAGTGGCTGTCAGGAAAAAACGAGGAGGGCGACGAAAGGGAAAATTCTGCTCTTCGTTTTCCATTTTCATCGCTGGCCGGTCCTCGAGCCACGTTCTTATCTCCGAACGCGATCGACGTTTTGTCGCTCCGGATTAACGCGACTTTTGAGAGTCCACGAGGGTCGTCCTTTGATAGGAACAACCTTAACGATCAACGGAGCCCTAATTAGACAGCATATTTGGATTTTTAAATGCTGCACGGTGTATTTTATTTTGTACATTGGTAACGTTTAAATATCCCCAGCCTAACGATAGCTAACATCGTAAAAACAGAACGTAATCGTAGTCCACGCGAAAATAGATGGAGTTTAAGTCATCGTTTCGCTAGTTTTCAAGTATCGACAAGACGCAGGTCCTCGGAATCGACCACTCACCCTAGGTCTTCGCCGATGTTTACAGAAACCCCCTTCGCAGAGGAATTTTAATTTCCGCGACTATTCCACTCACGAATCTCAACTTTTTTTTTCTTTTGCATCCGCAAAGAATCGTGCTTCTCAACTACATTTTTATCTACCCCGTGAACTCGTATTTGCAACGTGAAAATATTTGTCCCTTCTTGCTACTTCGAAGACCATCGAGTTATTCAACGAAATCTCTTGAACCATTTTGGAGGCCAACGTTATTACTCTCCTCCTCCGACATATACATATATTCAATTGCAACAGAAAAGCGATCCATTGGGAACAACCTCCGGAATATCACTGGTAGAACGCGTTCGGTCGAGCAACAAACCGATAACTCTCGCAGTGACGCGGGGCAGGGTCATTCTCGACGAGGTCGTTTCTGAATAATTTCCACTGGCTAAAAACTGAATTTCGCGAACACGCGCGGCCGCGCATCGAGGAGCACGGCTCTCCCAGCCCTCCACGAGCCAGAGAATTTCTCTTCACCGAGCAGGATGAATGTTGCAGACACCTCCATAATGCACCGCGCCGGCGTTTCGCCGGTACGTGTGCCCGCCAGGCTGCAGCCGGGGCGTGCTCGCGATTTTCCCTTGCGATTCTCCTCCGCGTTCCGCCATCGCGTATGCAGGGGAGAGGGCCGAGATTTCGACGTTGAAATCGAGTTCTCCTTCGAGACGAAGCGCGCCTGGTCGGATTTGTATCGGCCGGGAGTCGGTTTCTCCGCGGGGTTTTTGGTTGGACCCCCTTTGTTGTCCTGCGAGCTGCGCCCCTTCGCGGAGGACAGACGTCGCCACGCAGATTGATTGGAAACGAAACAGAAACGAAGCGTTGATTCGTACGCGTCTGGGCTCGGGGGATGAAGCTTGGGTCTGATAGGTTCCAGGAAGGGTTGTGGATGAATTCTGCGAGAGAAGGATGAGTTTCTCGTCTCGGAGAGAGTTGAAAAGAAAAGAAAAAACCTGAAAAAGTATGAAAAATTAAACTTTGAAGCCACGTGCCAGTATATCGCTCCGTTTCCTCTACTGGAGAAGGATTCGTTTATCTCGAGAGGTTCCTCGACCAGAAACCGAACAGAAACAGGAAGCTCCGCTATCTGCAACCTGTTTGACCCTGATAAGTCCGAGAAACTCCCGTAATGAATTCAAGAGAGGTTAAATGCTCGCCTGTGACCCTCTTCCAGCGATTAGGCCACTATCATAACCCACGCCTGAATTTCTCCAGGTGATTACATTTAATGGACTCGTGATTCCTGGAGGAATTCGAAGAGGTCGGTTCGTTCTGCGCTGACCCGATGTTTTTGCTCTTAACATTGACACGTGTGCGGGAGAAACCCTCGTAGCTGGCGCGACGTTTCGAAATTCGGTTCGAAAAAGGCCAGCGAACGTGACTCCGTAATCCTTTGTGCTGAAAGCCAGCTCGCCCGATGAAAAAAGGAGTCTGCGCGCGCGTGTGTGTCGCGCAGACAAACGGCCTCTACCCGCATATATCGCAGCTGCGGAGCAGAAAATTCAATGTAATATCTCACTAAGGAATTGCGCGTGCCAGATATAAATAGGTCCGACGGTCGGACTTCAAAAGCAGTGTGCAAGCTACGCGAAGTAGCTTGAAATATCGTCCAGCCGATCCTCCTACCGATGAAACGATACCCAGTGGTTGGCCAGCGTTGCGTCACCGTCAACTCCGTGGTAAATTAACGTTGAGAAGCAAGAAAATCGAGTTGGGAAGGAACTCGAGACAATACACCAGTGGATTCGTTACCTGGAACGGGAAGAACCATTTTGTTGACGCGGAGAAAAGTCTCCCCTGAGGAGCAGGCGACTCCGAGCAACGCGAAACAAGAAAGTTACAGCGTTGACACGGTGACAATTGAATGTAACGTCGGGAGTCGAATCTGTTGTCGTTATTACTCATCTCGATGGCTTGCCAAGCGGAAAGGAGAATCCGTATGTCTTTAACCCTTTGACTGCGGGACGATTTTTACTGGAAATTCCAAGAGGGTAGAAATTTGAACTTGAACAAAATAACGGCTTATAGGGAATAAGACGGAACATTTTTATATTTACAGTTTATTCATAGGACGTTTAGTTTCGAAAATGAAAATTGAAAACTCGAAAGACCTTTCTCCTGAGATCTCGTGGTGGTCTGATCCTGTTGCCGTTGTTTTAAAGAAAAAAAGACAGCAGCCGAACAATCGAATTTAAAATAAATGTCACCTTATAGAGGACGACAAAACGAAACTTTTTTATATTCACAGTTTATTCAAACGACGTTCAGTTTCAGAGATAAAAATTCAAAACTTAAAAGGTCTTTTTCCTGAAATTCAATTTTTGCAACGAACGTGTAACTTTTCAATTTTTATTTTCGAAACTAAGCGTCCTATGAATAAACTGTAAATGTAAAAAAGTTTCGTCCCGTCATCCCCTATAAGCTGATATATTTTAAACATTGATTTAATGAATACAAACATTTCTTTGGCTGCCAGATTAAAACGCGTGAAAATTTCTAAGGAGTTGAAACATTTGTCCGAAGACATTCAGATTTATTTTCATTACCGCCTCACCGTTGAAATGAATTGTTTTAGTTCCTTAATGAAAACTCCTGTCACCCATTTGACGGCCAACGTATTCATGTATGTACATGTATACAGGGTGTCCTACAGAGTGTCCTGGGACGCTTGAGCACCGTCTTCAGTCATCGATCAAAGTCTCGCGATCGTACCCAGGCCCCAGTTCGAGATTTGCAAAAATTCTGCGGCTTCCAACGTGCCAATATCGACTCTGCAAACTCATCTCGAGTATTCGTGCTCGCAGACGTCGAACCAGCGTGGCGATAGATTTCCAATGGTGCGAAATGCGTTCCGCCACGAGATAAGTATCGAGAGGCGGGGGAGAATTTTCCCAGCGACGGTTAGATTTATCGTTTGGCGATAAAGAGGACGAAATAAAAGACGCGGCGATTCAGCGGACCGCGTGGAAATGTTTTCATTCGATGAACCGCTCGCGAACGATGGAAAGCGCGCGCGTTGACAGCGATAAACAGCTTTCACTATTTCCTCGATAATCCGAGGGGGGGGGGGGGGGGGGG